>NC_137774.1:176342487-176607487 GCF_963455305.1 Plecotus auritus
GGGGTCCTCTATGAGGGGGACTCTATGGAGACTTTTCAAAGGAGCACACTATTGGGGGGAGGAAGGGTGGGGACATGGATGGAGGATTTCAAAAGCCAGTTCTTTGGCTTTAAGAACACACATTGGGCTGTCCCCTCACCCTTTTGCATTAAGGAGAGGACCCATTAGAACCCCCAGCTGGCTTCTTCCCCACCGCCAGGGGTGGGCAAACTTTTTGACTCGAGGGCCACAATGGGTTCTTAAACTGGACCGGAGGGCCGGAACAAAAGCATGGATGGAGTGTTTGTGGGAACTAATATAAATTCAAAGTAAAGGAGCGGAGGGGAGAGCAAGAGAACCGGATAGAACAGCCGAACACCGGATCCGGCCCGCGGGCCATAGTTTGCCCACGGCTGGTCTACACGCTGGTCTGGGAAACCTCCAACTCGGCTCTCAGGCCTGGGTTTTAAGAAATGTTACAACCTGCTCGGTGGATGCACACGTGGTGTTTCCTAGCAGCGCTTCCCTGTGCAGTCCCCCCCCCCCATCCCCTCACCCCTCACCCCCCACCCCGGGGTCCCTGCAGAAACCTCCTGTCCGCTGTCTCCCTGCCAGACGAGGTTTGAGTACCAGATGAGCCTGGAGCCCGTGGCGCAGACCTGCTGCTCGGCCCTGAAGCACGCCGCGTGCACCAAGAAGAACAAGCACGAGCCGTGCGGGGCCCGCTTCGGCACGGCCATCGCGGCCGTCAGGGACCTCAACCTGGACGGCTTCAACGACGTGGTGATCGGCGCCCCGCTGGAGGACGACCACGGGGGCGCCGTGTACATCTTCCACGGGAGCGGCCGGTCGCTGCGGAAGCAGCACGCGCAGGTGGGTCCACCCAGCCCCTCCGGAGCGGTGCCGGGTCACTCCAGGCCCTGCCTGTCCCGCTTCAGGACGTGCTTGATTTCTTCCTTCTGAGTACTGGGAGATGAGATTTCTCACTCTCTTCTAAGGTGTCTTCTTATCGTTGTTATTGACTTCAGAGAGGAAAGGAGAGGGAGAGAGAAAGAGAAACATCCATGATGAGAGGGAATCATGGATCGGCTGCCTCCTGCACGCCCCACACTGGGGATGGAGCCCGCAACCCGGGCCTGTGCCCTGACCGGGACTCGAACCGTGATCTCCTGGTTCACAGGTCGACGCTCAACCCCTGAGCCACACCGGCCCGGGTCCTCTACATTACCTTTATAGAAGAATTACTTTGTATTTCATTCTTTTACCTAGTTTTGTGGTTGTTATTTGCCAGTCTCCATAATCGGATCTTTCAAATGGTACAAAACAAAACAAAAAAAGCACAAAAAAGGAGCGCTTTTTAAAAATATATGTTTTTGTTGATTTGAGAGAGAGGGGAAGGGAGTAGGATAGAGAGAGACAGAACACTGATGAGAGAGATCGATCGGCTGCCTCCCGCAGGCCCACCACCGGGGACCGAACCCACAACCCTGATACGTGCTCTGACCGGGAATCGAACCAGTGTCCTCTTGGTTCATGGGTTGATGCTCAACCACGGAGCCACACCGGCCGGGCAAAAGAGTCCTTTCTGCACTGGTACTCAGCAGCGGCAGTGTGTGTGCCTGGTCCCCGGAGGGCACCGCGTTCCGAAGGAGAGAATGATGATTGTGGGATTTTCCCGTAGGAAATGGGAGGATGAGGAGACCCCAGGTTTAGGGAGGGTCAGTCTGTCCTGTCACCTTGCCATCGGGTTCCACCAGAGCTAAGTCAGGAGGTCCAGATGGCCAGCGTTACGTGCGGGGACGCGCAGAGGTCAGCCTTGGAGAGCTCTCCACGTTGGCCCGCGCCCTCCCCAGCCCCCCGCTGCGGGCACGCGGGAGTGGAAGTGAGCCTGCTGTGAAGGAGACGGCACAGTGAGGATGTGTTTGGAGGGATGTGTCCTTGGCCCCCAGCCCCAAGTGGAGTGAACAGACCGACCCCGAGACCAGGGCCCCACCCCCTACTGCTCGAGCGCAAGATGGGTTTTCAAGGTCCCCAGCGCCTCTCCGCTCCCCCGGTCCCGGGACTGGGCAGCGCTGGAAAGAGGACCGTCGCAGTGTTTCCTGGCGGTTGGACAAGGCGATCTGTAGCTTTTCCCTCGCTCTGGTGTCAGGAGCCCCCGAGTGGCTTTGCGCTGTGAAAAGAGCGTCCTTGGGGAGCACCTGGGAGAGGTCCCCTGTCTCCCCACGAAGGGCCGTGCGGGCAGGCCTCCAGCCGTTCTTGCAGCTGAATGTTCCTTAGCCCATCCACGTCCTCGGATTTATCCCAAACTGCCTTGAAGGGGTTCCTCTGACATAACGCCTCTGGGCTGGGTTTCCGCAGCGCATCCCGTCCGGTGGAGACGGCCAGACCCTGAAGTTCTTCGGCCAGTCCATCCACGGAGAGATGGACCTGAACGGCGACGGCCTCACGGACGTGACCATCGGCGGCCTGGGCGGCGCCGCCCTCTTCTGGTGCGTATTTCAATGGCGCGCAAGGAGCCGATCATTTCACACATCCTTCCGGAGCTGAGGGGCGTATCTCAGACCGAGTATTTGTTTCCTCCTGCGCTCCGTTACTCAGATAAAAATTACGCAGTTTGGTAGGCTGGAGACGTCAATAAATCATATTAAAGGAACAAGTAGAATCAACCCTTGATTTGCTCAGCCTTTAAAATGCCTGCATCCCCAAGGTAATTCCACTTAACTACAGAATCTAGTTTATGGTCAAATACATATATGAGTGTCATTGTATTTGTTTATTACTAAAGTAAGTTATCAATAGCATTAATAACCCTAGCTTTAATTAGTTAAAAACAATTTCAAAAAGGGCTCTATTTGGAAAAAAACTGGTTAAAATATATGAAGAATAACAATGAGAATTTCGTATGAAAAAAATTAAAAAGACTTTATTAAGAAATATAAAGGAAAGATTTAATAAATAAAATTATACTTAGGACATGAGCCTTGATGGAAGGTTCACATGTTGATTCTTCCAAATTGACCACTGGCTTAATGTAATTCAGGTGAAAGCAATCCTCAATGGCCATTTTCCCCGAAATGTACCTGGAAGAGCAGTACAGAAAACTGAGAACGACCCAGTGAAGGTGGAGATTAAAAATCGGTGACTTTGTCGAAATTTAAGATACAATTAATGGTCAAATAAAAAGTGCATACTAAATCACACCCAGATAATAGCCATTATGTAAGAAATGTTTTAGCTATACATGTCACTACATATACAGTTACTATACATATAACTGTATACAGGTGCTAGCCATAGAACTATGCACAGTTGTTACACATAGAACTATACACAGTTGTTACACATAGAACTGTGCACAGCTGTTACACATAGAACTGTGCACAGCTGTTACACATAGAACTGTGTACAGTTGTTACACATAGAACTATGTACAGTTGTTACACATAGCACTGTGCACAGCTGTTACACATAGCACTGTGCACAGTTGTTACACATAGAACTGTGCACAGCTGTTACACATAGAACTATGCAGTTGTTACACATAGAACTGTGCACAGCTGTTACACATAGAACTATGCACAGTTGTTACACATAGAACTATGCACAGCTGTTACACATAGCACTGAACACAGCTGTTACACATAGAACTATGCACAGCTGTTACACATAGCACTGTGCACAGTTGTTACACATAGAACTGTGCACAGCTGTTACACATAGAACTGTGCAGGGCTGTTACACATAGAACTATGTACAGTTGTTACACATAGCACTGTGCACAGCTGTTACACATAGAACTATGCACAGTTGTTACACATAGAACTATGCACAGCTGTTACACATAGCACTGTGCACAGCTGTTACACATAGCACTGAACACAGCTGTTACACATAGAACTATGCACAGCTGTTACACGTAGCACTGAGCACAGCTGTTACACATAGAACTGAGCACAGCTGTTTCACATAGAACTATGCACAGCTGTTACACATAGCACTGTGCACAGCTGTTACACATAGCACTGAACACAGCTGTTACACATAGAACTATGCACAGCTGTTACACGTAGCACTGAGCACAGCTGTTACACATAGCACTGTGCACAGCTGTTACACATAGCACTGTGCACAGTTGTTACACGTAGCACTGAGCACAGCTGTTACACGTAGCACTGAGCACAGCTGTTACACATAGCACTGTGCACAGCTGTTACACATAGAACTATGCACAGCTGTTACACGTAGCACTGAGCACAGCTGTTACACGTAGCACTGAGCACAGCTGTTACACATAGCACTGTGCACAGCTGTTACACATAGCACTGTGCACAGTTGTTACACATAGCACTGTGCACAGCTGTTACACATAGCACTGTGCACAGTTGTTACACATAGCACTGTGCACAGCTGTTACACATAGCACTGAGCACAGCTGTTACACATAGCACTGTGCACAGCTGTTAAACATAGAACTGTGCACAGCTGTTACACATAGAACTGTGCACAGCTGTTACACATAGCACTGTGCACAGCTGTTACACATAGAACTGTGCACAGCTGTTACACATAGAACTGTGCACAGCTGTTACACATAGAACTATGCAGTTGTTACACATAGAACTGTGCACAGCTGTTACACATAGAACTGTGCACAGCTGTTACACATAGAACTATGCAGTTGTTACACATAGAACTGTGCACAGCTGTTACACATAGCACTGTGCACAGCTGTTACATATAGAACTGTGCACAGCTGTTACACATAGCACTGTGCACAGCTGTTACACATAGCACTGTGCACAGTTGTTACACATAGAACTGTGCACAGCTGTTACACATAGAACTATGCAGTTGTTACACATAGAACTGTGCACAGCTGTTACACATAGAACTGTGCACAGCTGTTACACATAGAACTGTGCACAGCTGTTACACATAGAACTATGCACAGCTGTTACACATAGCACTGTGCACAGTTGTTACACATAGAACTGTGCACAGTTGTTACACATAGAACTGTGCACAGCTGTTACACATAGCACTGAACACAGCTGTTACACATAGAACTGTGCACAGCTGTTACACATAGCACTGAACACAGCTGTTACACATAGAACTATGCACAGCTGTTACACGTAGCACTGAGCACAGCTGTTACACATAGAACTGTGCACAGTTGTTACACATAGCACTGTGCACAGCTGTTACACACAGCACTGTGCACAGCTGTTACACATAGAACTGTGCACAGTTGTTACACATAGCACTGTGCACAGCTGTTACACGTAGAACTATGCACAGCTGTTACACATAGAACTGTGCACAGCTGTTACACATAGAACTGTGCACAGCTGTTACACATAGAACTGTGCACAGCTGTTACACATAGAACTGTGCACAGCTGTTACACATAGAACTGTGCACAGCTGTTACACATAGAACTATGCACAGCTGTTACACATGGCACTATGCACAGCTGTTACACATAGAACTGTGCACAGCTGTTACACATGGCACTGTGCACAGCTGTTACACGTAGCGCTGTGCACAGCTGTTACACATAGCACTGTGCACAGCTGTTACACATAGAACTATGTACAGCTGTTACACATAGCACTGTGCACAGCTGTTACACATAGCACTGTGCACAGTTGTTGCACATAGCACTGTGCACAGGTGCGATGCACATCGCTGTATCCAGGTGACAGCGATATGTAAGCAGAGAGGACTATAACCTGAAAGTCGGGGCCTGGGGAGGAGCGGGGCGCAGGCTGGGCCGCCAGAGGGGTGCCCTTGGGCAGGCTCCCTGAAGCCAGGAGTCACCAGCGTGGGAGCAGAGAGGACATCCATTTTGTTTTCATTTGAACGGTTAGTGCTGAATGAAGTGGACATGTCAGCCCCATGGAGCGTGGGAGACACGTGTGGGGAAGATGAGGCGCTCCCGGTGCTCCAGTCCAGGCGCAATGACCCGCAGCGGGGGGGGGGGGGGGGGAGTGCTGGCCCTCCGGGAGGACGTGGCGGAGCAGAGGGAGGGGTGTTTGTGGCGAGGTTCCCTGGTCCTGCTGGGCGCCCTGTCCCCTCTCCTGGGCCAGTCCCTGCTCCTGCTCCAGGAGCCTCCGGGAGGGGATTTCTGAGGAGTGTCTTCAGGCGGGGAGTGTCTTCAGGCGGGGAGTGTCTTCAGGGCGGGGGGTGGGGTGGGGGGGGTGTCCAGGGAAGCCTGTCCTGCCTGTGCTGTTCCCCAGGGCCTGCAGCTCAAGGAACCCACAAGTCACGGGGCATGTTTGGGTGGCGCGCCCTGAACCCCCAAGGTCATATTTCGGGCTGGCATCTCTGCTGCCCTTGACAGACAAAAGCCCAAGACGGTTCCCAAGCCACCGTGTGTCCCCGGAGCATCAGCCGCCTGGTCCGGACTAGGCTCTCCAGAGAAACGAGGCTGTGGGGCCTGGGGTCCACGGAGAGCCACCCCGATGCTCCCTGAATCCCCGCGTGGTGGCATCCGTCACCCGTGAGGACGTGGGAGTGATCACTGCCGTCTGTGTCTGTCCAGGGCCCGGGACGTGGCTGTGGTTAAAGTGACCATGAACTTTGAACCGAATAAAGTGAACATTCAGAAGAAAAACTGCCGCATGGAGGGGAAGGAGACCGTGTGCATAAACGCGACCGTGTGTTTCCACGTGACGCTGAAGTCCAAGGAAGACGCCGTCTACGAGGCGGGTGAGCGCCACACGGCCAGCGGGGGGCGGGCGCCGCGTCCAGCATAAAGGGTTCCCTGGGGGTTCCCCTGGGCAGGGGTCTGCACAGCCCGTGTGCCCCTGGGAACATGTGGGCCCTGAAAAATCTGCCGAAGGAACGGGTGGTGGGACCCCGAAAATGTGGAGCAGATACTCGACGTGATGGATTCCCCAGTAGCTCTGCACTTACTGTAGACAATCAGGTGCTTAAAAAATAAAGCAAATAACCAGGAGGGGGAGAGAGAGAGAGAGAGAGAGAGAGATTGGCGCAGTCCTGTGGATTTGCCCTAAAAGGCCCCCTTCCCCTCCCGCCCTCTGCCCTCTGCCCTCTGCCGTGGGGCTGGGGTGGCAAAGGAAGGAGAGCTGTGCCACCTGCTCCCCAGGGCCCTTGGCTCCACTGGAGTGACCCTCACTGCTGAGAGTCAGTCATGTGGGGACCCCCCTGCAGCCCGTCTCCCCCTCCCCGCACCCGGCACTCACAGGCTTTGAAAATGACACTGAAATGCGTGGCAGTCAAAGCTCTCCGGTGGCCCGCCAGGCCCTCCCCACGCGCCCCCAAAGGAGGCCACGCCCTCCCCACGCGCCCCTGAAGGCCAGGCCCCCCCCACGCCCCTGAAGGCCACGCCCTCCCCACGCGCCCCTGAAGGAGCCAGGCCCTCCCCACGCCCCTGAAGGCCACGCCCTCCCCACGCGCCCCTGAAGGAGCCAGGCCCTCCCCACGCACCCCTGAAGGAGGCCACACCCTCCCACGCACCCCTGAAAAAGCCACGCCCTCCCCACGCGCCCCTGAAGGAGCCAGGCCCTCCCCACGCACCCCTGAAGGCCACGCCCTCCCCACGCCCCTGAAGGCCACGCCCTCCCCACGCACCCCTGAAGGCCACGCCCTCCCCACGCCCCTGAAGGCCACGCCCTCCCCACGCGCCCCTGAAGGAGCCAGGCCCTCCCCACGCCCTCCCCACGCCCTCCCCACGCCCCTGAAGGAGCCACGCCCTCCCCACGCCCCTGAAGGAGCCAGGC
Organism: Plecotus auritus; assembly: GCF_963455305.1. Lineage (NCBI taxonomy): Eukaryota > Metazoa > Chordata > Mammalia > Chiroptera > Vespertilionidae > Plecotus > Plecotus auritus. The sequence goes on from NC_137774.1 coordinate 176,350,215, forward strand.
CCTCCCCACGCCCCTGAAGGAGCCAGGCCCTCCCCACGCCCCTGAAGGAGCCAGGCCCTCCCCACGCCCCTGAAGGAGCCAGGCCCTCCCCACGCCCCTGAAGGAAGCCACGCCCTCCCCACGCCCCTGAAGGAGCCACGCCCTCCCCACGCCCCTGAAGGAGCGGGTCTGTGGCAATCAGCCCCGTCCCGCCCGCAGACCTGCAGTACCGCGTCACCCTGGACTCGCAGAGGCAGCTCTCCCGCAGCTTCTTCTCGGGGACCCAGGAGAGGAAGACGCAGCGGAACCTGACCGTGCGCGGGTCCCAGTGCGCCCAGCACTTCTTCTACATGTTGGCAAGTAAATCCCAGGGGCCCGGGAGAAGCACAGGGGTCCCAGTCCAGGGCGTCCCGCCCCCTGCTCCCCTGCTCCCTGCACAGCGCTCATCAGGAGCCAGCTTCTTTCCTGTGTCCCCTCCCATCAGAACGGCCGGCACTCCCCGCTAACGGCCAGGTTCATTCACAAGGCCGCCCTCATCTCCCGGCGTGGGGCCGGCAGCCATGTGGTACGGAGCAGTAGCAGGCACAGGGCATGGGTCAGTAGGAGCCTGTCTCTTCATTCTTCCTCCCTTACTCCCTCCTTCCTTCCTCCCTCCCTTCCTCCCTTCCTCCCTCCCTTCTTCCTTCTTTCTTCCCTTCCTTCCTCCCTCCTGTCCCTCCCTCCCTCCCTTCCTTTCCTCCCTTCCTCCCTCCCTTTCTTCCTTCCTCCCTTCCTCCTTCCTTCCTCCCTCCCTCCCTCCCTCCCTCCCTTCCTCCCTTCCTCCCTTCCTCCCTCCCTCCCTTCCTCCTTCTTTCTTCCCTTCCTTCCTCCCTCCTATCCCTCCCTCCCTCCCTTTCCTCCCTTCCTCCCTTCCTCCTGTCCCTCCCTCCCTTCCTCCCTCCCTCCTTCCTCCTTCCTTCCCTCCCTCCCTTCCTCCCTTCCTCCTTCCTTCCTCCCTTCCTCCCTCCCTCCCTCCCTCCCTCCCTTTCCTCCCTTCCTCCCTTCCTCCTGTCCCTCCCTCCCTTCCTCCCTTCCTCCTTCCTTCCTCCCTTCCTCCTTCCTTCCTCCCTTCCTTCCTCCCTTCCCTCCCTCCCTCCCTCCCTTTCCTCCCTTCCTCTCTCTCTCCCTCCCTCCCTCCCTCCTTCCCTCCTTCCCTTCCCTCCTTCCTTTCTTCCTTCCTTTCTTTCCTTCACCTTCAAACCACGTACCTTTCGTTGACCTTGTCTGTGGACTGTGGAAGCCAAATGATGGACGCCCCAGGGGACTGCTGGGCCATTGCTTTCTGAGGTCACGCCTTGTCCCGACCTATGATTTTCATCCTTTGATGTGGACTTGAGGGGGCACACCTGCTGTTCCCCTCCTCTGTGGGCTTGGTGCTGCCTGGTCTCTTTCTGCTGTAGTGGGGGCCGTGGGGAGCAGTTTTACTCTCTAGAAACGGCTGGTCAGCTGGTTTGAACCGTTCCAGGTGTTTTATTGGGTGGCCATTTGGGCAGGGAGCATTCCCAACGAAGGGCAAGCGTTTTCGAAATACTTTCTTTAAAAAAACAGTGCAGAATGGATGCAATGAGAGCGCAGTGTTTAGTAACCAATACTGACACATAGACTTTCCTCCGTGGTTTTCTGTCCATGTTCCCCATGACGTTGATCAAATAAGCGTATTCTGTCAGTACTAAGATCTGCCCGTGACCGGAAAGCCAGCCGGGCCGTGCGTGAGTCCACCGGGACCGAGTGCTGGGGACCCGGGACCTGGATGCCACGGGGGAGGCGTGAAGCCAGGCGAGGCCCCGCCTCCGGCCACTGAGGGTGGCAGTCGTGTGTCTCTCCAAAACGGAGCGTCTCTCCGAAACGGAGCGTCTCTCCGAAACGGAGCGTCTCTCCAAATCGGAGCGTCTCTCCAAATCGGAGCGTCTCTCCAAATCGGAGCGTCTCTCCAAATCGGAGCGTCTCTCCAAAACGGAGCGTCTCTCCAAATCGGAGCGTCTCTCCAAATCGGAGCGTCTCGCAGTGGTGCTAAAGGGTGAACTAGTTCCCTGGTTCCCGAAGTTCTTGAGGGTCTCATGGATGCTCGGACCTTTGTTCTGGACTCGGCAGGACGGGACGGGCATCCGGTGATCGGGGCCAAGTTGTTCAGTGCCTGGAAGGTTCAGTGTTTGATGTGTAAAACATCGGCCCGTGTGCATCAGGCTCATCACTGTGGACAGGCCATGAATGACGTCGCCACTGATGGGGGTCCAGACAATACTGATCGTATTAGCACGGTTTACTTGTCAGTCACATGGTACCACTCCTGCAATTCCAGGCGTATGGGCTGCTAGTGAAACGCAACCCAACGTAAGAGGCGTTCGCTGCTCTGTTTGTGGGAGACTTTCCCGGAAGTCTCATTACATAGTGGCTTCTAGCTCAAGGTCGCAAGAGCAATGGCGTTGTTATGAAGTAGGTCCGAGGGGTAGGGCCCCACATGGTGGGGTTCAACACGCCAGCAGGCCCCTCTGAGGGTGGGGGAGCAGCTGGTCACTCCCGAGGCCTCTGCCTGCCAGCTGTGGCCTGGCCCAGGGGGAGGTGCCCATCTCCAGCGAAGCAGGGTGAGCAGGTTGTATGGCAGAGCGGGGGCAGGACGTCCCCGAGGCTGGCCCGGACAGGGGAAGCCGCCGTGACAAGGCCAGGACACCCAAGAGGTTCGATGCCAATGACCCGTCTTATGTCTCGCTCTCCAGGACAAGCATGACTTCCGGGACTCTGTGAGGATAACCTTGGACTTCAACCTTTCCGACCCGGAAAATGGGCCCATTCTTGATGAGTCTCTACCAAACTCAGTACATGAATCTGTAAGTCGTTTCTTAAAAATGTGGAACACCTATTTGTGAAAATATTAAGGAAACCTTGGAAGACATAAACACACACACACACACACACACACACAGTTGATTTAGGGTTATATGTATGTGTGCACGGCAAGGCACAGTGTATTCCAGGGGTCCTCAAACTTTTTACACAGGGGGCCAGTTCACTGTCCCTCAGACCGTTGAAGGGCTGGACTATAGTTTAAAAAAAAAACTATGAACAAATTCCTATGCGCACTGCGGGCCCGGGATGAGTCAGCTGCTAAGCAGGACAGGAAGCGGCACCCGGCGGGCCAGATCAATGTCCTTGGCGGGCCGCATGTGGCCCGCGGGCCATAGTTTGAGGACCCCTGGCTGTATTCCATCATTCCAGCAGGTGCTTACACACACACACACACACACACACACACAAACAAAGTCAATTATATTTTTTAAAAAATCTGGACTTCTGTAGACTATTCCCAACTTTTTAGAACTTTCTCTTGTTGGGGATTAAGGGAATTTATATGACGCCTGTTCTTGTCTCCGGAGTTGAGGACGAATTGAAAGAAGGACATGGGTTGGCCGATTGGAGCTCCCCTTTATGACTAATACACATTAAAACACTTGACCTTGGTTCTTTGAAACCATTGTGGTCTGATGGGTGTTCTCCTACTGAACGGACTTAGGCCACAGGTAAGCAGAGGGCCACCCGCCGCTCAGCATGCCGGCCTTCTCCCTGGGGCCCTCGGAACAGGTGCAGGATGGAGGCTGAAGCTGAGCGCGTGCTTCCCACAGGCTCACCACGCCCCAGACCGGAGGCGGGGAGGCGCTGACCTGTGTCCCCCCGGGTCCTGCCCCCACACTCAGCGTCCCCGGCCCCACCCTGAGAAAGAGGCGTGCAGGTGGGGTCCCGAGTGGGGCCGAGCAGAGACCACTAGGGACAGGGCCTTGGTCCTCCCTGGCCTCCTGGCCTCACTCCCCCCTCCCCAAATCGATTGACTGAGGGTCGCACACGCACCAGGCTCAGAAACGAGGGGGAGGGGTCAGCAGAGTGTGTGCCCTGGAGGGGACCCCCGGCACCAAAGGGACGTCTGCCTGGTTTGGGGGGCCAGGGCACGCCCGGAGTTGAGAGCTGTGGGACAGGATGTCCGTCCTGTCCAGGCGAGTGAGGGAGCGGTGTTCCGGGCAGAGGGACAGGTGCAGAGGTCCTGGGGCACCGAGGGCCTATACTAACCGCGGCCCGACCTGCAGCTGCAGATGAAGGGCAGGGGAGGCCGCGTGGGCGGAGGCAGGAGGCGCAGGGAGAGCGGATCATCGCACCTGGTGCCCCACTCGGGGTGCGGAGACCAGTCGGGAAGCTGCTCCTTTAGTTCCGGGAGGAAATGAGGCTGGACCCGGGGGAGGAGAGTGAAGCGGGGGGATGGGGGGCGAGGACAGACTCTGGAGGTCGGGGAGGCAGGAAGGACCGTCCTGGTGATGCACGGGACAGCGAGGAAGGGCTGTGTGAGGGGGCCAGGAAAGCCCCCAGTTACGGGCGTGACCATGGCCCGCCCCCGACCAGGCTCTGTTATTTCCTAAGGACGTGATTCTTTCTAACAGAGACTCCCACGGTTGCAGTTGAGTGTGAAACTGTGCTCTCGTAGACTTAGACCTCGGTGTACGTGGCTTGGTTTTTGGAAACGATTCTACTCCAGCCGACGGAAGCCGGTGAAACGGTCGCGAACACCGCATGCTTCAAAGGGCGGGGAGAGTCTGTGTCCCAAAGCAGAAGCTTCCCCGCCTTCCCTGCCCATTCTAGGAACCAACAGGACACGCCTGTGGCTCTGCAGTGAGCCTGCCCCTGCGGGAGCCGGGGACGCCGGTGTCAGCCTGTCATGCCCCTTAGTCGGTGGTGGCCCCTGATTCTGAGCACGCCCCTGTGACCGTTTCAGATCCCCTTCGCCAAGGACTGTGGGAACAAGGACAAGTGCATCTCGGACGTCGCCCTGGACGTGTCCACGCTGGAGAAGGACCTGCTGATTGTCCGGTCCCACAGCGACAAGTTCAACATCAGCCTCACCGTCAGAAACAAAGGGGACAGTGCCTACAACACCAGGACCATGGTGCACTACTCCCCAAACCTGATCTTCTCGGGAATCGAGGTAACTTTCAGGTCCTCGCTCACTGAGTCTCGGAATGGCGACTTACTGAGCCCCCTTTGCACACCGCTGAACTGATTTTGTTTTTATCCTCGCCCGAGGGTACGTTTATTGATTTGAGAGCAAGAGAGAGAGAGAGAGAGAGAGAGAGAGAGAGAGAGAACAGCAACGTGAGAGAGAAACATCGATCAGTTGCCTCCCATAGGTGCCCTGACCAGGATCGAACCTGCAACCTTTTGGTGTATGAGACCACACTCCAACCAAATGAGCCACCAGCCAGGGCTGAACTGATCACCTCTCTATATAAAAGGCTAACATGAAAGTGTCCCCTCGGGAGTTCAACCGGGAGACCGGGAGTTCTATCGCTCGCTATGACATGCGCTGACCACCAGGGGGCAGCACAGAACATGGGGGGCAACCAGTGGCGGTGTGCAGGCAGGCAGGCGGCGAGGGAGCAAGGGAAGGAAGAGGCGGGGAGGCGGGGAGGCAGGGGGAATCTGACTGGCCCTGATGTCTCCTGATTGCCAGCCAGGCCTAGGGACCCTACCTGTGCACAAATTTCATGCACTGGGCCTCTAGTTTTTATGAAATTGCTTTTATAAGGAAAGAAAGCATTTTGTATAAAAGTAGTAGTCTCTACTGATCACAATGCCCACATTTTCTTTAGAGCTTTAGTTTTGATTGATTCTTTAGAGATGTGTGCCCCCCCTCTGGGGCGCAGTATGAGGAAGGGATCTCACAGCATCCTCCACGCGCTGAGATGGAGACTGAGTCAAGGAAAAAGCAAACACGACAATCGAAGTCAAAACAGTTCACCAGATGCACGGAGAGGGGTAACGCAGGGCCCGAGCGAAACAGCATTCACCTGCGGAGAATCAAGGCCCCTTTCCCGCTGTCTGTGGAGAGTCCTTCCCGGACAGGAGAACGTGTGGGAGGACTGTGTCCTCGTCATGTCCCACTTATTTTGCCCATGACCCACAGCTGCATAGGGTGCTGCATCAGGAGTACTCAGCACATCCTTCCAAACGCGAACCTAGCTTTTAATTCCCATCTCCGAATGACCCTCCGGAGGTAAAATGCCGTATCTATTTATGTAAATTCATCATGAAATGAGTTAATAATTTTAATATTACTCATCTTAAAAGCCAGTACACTTATCTAAATATATAAAAGGCTAGCCCTAGCCAGTTTGGCTCAGTGGATAGAGTGTCAACTTGCGGACTGAAGGGTCCCAGGTTCGATTCTGGTCAAGGGCATGTGCCTTGGTGGCAGGCACATAACCAGTAGGGAGTGTGCAAGAGGCACCTGATCAATGTTTCTCTCTCATCGATGTTTCTAATTCTCTATTCCTCTCCCTTCCTCTCTGTAAAAAATCAATAAAATATATATTAAAAAAAAATAAATATATAAAAGGCTAATATGCAAAGTGTCCCGTTGGGAGTTCAACCAGGAGAACGGGAGTTCGATCACTTGCTATGACATGCGCTGACCACCAGGGGGCAATGTGGAATATGGCGGGCATGAATTCCATGCACCGGGCCTCTAGTTATATATAACACTAAATTCTATTGTTGCTCGGCTGGCGTGGCTCAGTGGTTGAGCATCGACCTATGAACCAGGAGGTAACAGTTCGATTCTCAGTCAGGGCACATGCCCAGGTTGTGGGCTCGATCCCCCGTAGGGGGCGTGCATGAAGCAGCTGATCCATGATTCTCTCTCGTCATTGATGTTTCTATCTCCCTCCCTCTCTGAAATCAATAAACATATATTTTTAAAATTCTAATGTCTAGTTCCTATAAATTTGTATTTTCACAGATATTTTTCTCCATTTCTTAAGACATCACTTAGTCACATGACTAGGATCAACTTGAAAACACATCCTACATTACAACCGCATATTTTCGGTTTGGAATGTCAGTTACGAGTCCAGATGTGCAAAGTCGTGATGGGAAATATTGCTGTGTGGCCCTTGCCTCATTCATGGCCTCGGTGGAGAGCCGACAGCAATGCACAGTCAGTACTTTGTTCACAACACCAGCAATGTGGCATCTCCTCTTCAGCCACCTCCACACCGGCTCCCTTACTTCATCCTCATTCATTCTTTTGTGCAGAGGTATTGCTATAGAGCAGCAATCCTGAAGTAGACAGACCCCTCTCCTCCACATTTTAGCATTTCTGAAGTTGCATTTCAAAGTCGATGGTGTGTGAATTAGTCTGTGAGCATATTTTATTCTTATTATTGGTGTATAAAATAATGATGTCTCATATTTTTTTAAATATATGTATATTTTTAAATATATTTTATTGATTTTTTACAGAGAGGAAGGGAGAGGGATAGAGAGTTAGAAACATCGATGAGAGAGAAACATCGATCAGCTGCCTCCTGCACACCTCCTACTGGGGATGTGCCCGCCACCAAGGTACATGCCCTTGACTGTAATCGAACCTGGGACCCTTCAGTCCATAGGCCGACGCTCTAGCCACTGAGCCAAACTGGTTAGGGCTTAAAATATATTTTTATTGATTTCAGAGAGAAAGGGAGAGGGAGAGAGAGATAGAAACATCAATGCTGAGAGAGAATCATTGATCAGCTGCCTCCTGCATGCCCCCTACTCAGGATCGAGCCTGCAACCCAGACTTGTGCCCTGACTGGGAAGGAAACCATGACCTCCTGGTTCATAGGTCAAAGCTCAACCCCTGAGCCACGCTGGCCAGGCTGATGTTGCTTACTGAATGGCATTTGATATTTAATGAGATAGAGTATAACTAACCCCACCTGACAGCTGGGAAAACTCTAGAAGACCCAGCCCAAGGATTCCACCTGTGTGTCTGCTCTAACTCTGCTCCCTTCTCTTCCCAGGCGATCCAGAAAGACAGCTGCGAATCCAACCATAACCTCACGTGTAAGGTGGGCTACCCGTTCCTGAGGAGAGGAGAGATGGTAAGCAGGTCGTACCAATGCATGTGGCAACTGGATGTGAAGAACACGCTCACAGCCGATAGGTCATTCCTTCTCATGGTGCCCAGGGTGCTGGTGATGAGGGTTGAGTTCAAATGCTGAGCTCCTGAGGTCAAAGGCAATTATCAAACTCATGCACCAAGACAAAACAACAGATGTTTGGAGGTGCCGTGCCTGGGACCACCGAGCTAGAAAGCCCTCGTGTTGCAGTCCCGTGTAGCGGGCTTTCCTGACCCGTGGGGGCAGTAATCTTTCCAACGGGGCGTTTAGACCTTTGTACAGAAATGCTGCTGTTCTCTCTCTTTTTAATAAAGGCCTCATTGAGATATAATTCATATACCATACAATTCAATCCGTTAAAGTGGACAGGTCAATGGGTTTTAGTATATTCCCAAATTGCAACTGTGCAACCATCACCACAATCCATCTTAGAACATTGTCACACACACACACATACCACAAACACACCACACACACACCACACACACACCACACACACACACCACACACACACACACACCACACACCACACACACACCACACACACACCATACACACACCACACACACACACATCACACACACACACCCCACACACACCCCCCCCCACACACACACACACACCACACACACACACACCACACACCACACACACACACCACACACACACCACACACACACACACACCACACACACACACACACCACACACACACCACACACACACACCACACACACACACCCCACACACACACCACACACACACACCACACACACCACACACACCACAAACACACAAACACACACCACACCACACACACACCCCACACACGCCATACACCACACACACACACCACACACACACACACACCACACACACACACCACACACCACACACACACACCACACACACACACCACACACACACACTACACACACACACACCACACACACACCACACACACACACACCACACACACACACACACCACACACACACACCACACACCACACACACACACACACACCACACACACACCACACACACACACCCCACACACATACCACACACCACACACACACACCACACACACACACCACACACACACACACCACACATGCCATACACCACACACACACACCACACACACACACACACCACACACACACACCACACACCACACACACACACCACACACACACACACACACACCACACACACACCACACACACACACACCACACACACACACACCACACACACCACACACACCACAAACACACACACACACCACACCACACACACACCCCACACACGCCATACACCACACACACACACCACACACACACACACCACACACACACACCACACACACACACCACACACACGCACACCACACACACACACACACCATACACACACACCACACACACACCACACACACACACACCACACACACACACACACCACACACACACCACACACCACACACACACACACCACACACACACACACACCACACACACACCACACACACTACACACACACACACCACACACACACCACACACCACACACACACACACACACACACACACACCACACACCACACACACACACACACACACACACACACCACACACACCAAGAAACCCTGTACACGTTACCGGTTGCTGCTCTTTTTTTCTCAACAATCCCTCTCCAAACCCTGGATTCCCACTAATCTACTTTCTCTATGGATTTGCTTGTTCTGACATTTTATATAAATGTGGTGTTTTGTGACTGGCTTCTTTCACTTACATGTTTTTAAGATTCATTGATGTATCAGCAGTTCATCCTTTTTTATTTACAAACTAGAGGCCCGATGCATGAAATTCGTGAATGGGTAGGGTCCCTAGGCCTGACGAGTGATCAGGGCCAATCTGTGGGGTGACCGGCAGGGCGATCGGGGGCTGGGGAGGCTCCCGCTGGCACCCGCTTTGGCCGGCCTGGGGCCTGCTGGCTGGGGGCAGCTCCTGTGTTGAACGCCTGCCCTCTGCTGGTCAGTGCACGTCATAGCAACTGGTCGTTCCACCGTTCAGTTGATTCGCATATTAGGCTTTTATTATATAGGATAATATTCCATTGTTGATGGGCATTGAGGTTGTTGCTGCTTTTTGGCCACTATGAATAATACTGCTGGGAATAGCTGTGTACAGGTTTTGGTGCGGACCCATGGTTTTGATTCTCCGGGGTGTAAGTCTAGGGGTGGAATTGCCGGGTTATATGGCCACTATGTGGAACATTTTGGGGAACTCTGCTGTTGACATGTGTCTTCAAAAAACCTAGCTCTTGGTCTGCCTTTTGGTGTTTATGAAGAATCACACATTATATAATTCATATGCAAGCACAGGCACACTTTCTAACGGAAAGTTACCCCTCTCCGAGGGTCAGCATAGCAACACATTTTCCACTTTTCCCGAGGTGATATTTTAACTATGCCAACTTTTGTAAGCAGAACTCACTGGTTTTTAATAGTTTGCTCTAAATGGCCACGTCTTTTATGTGGTTTTCCTTTGTTGTTGATATTCCTTAAAGGTTCAAACCTTTTCACACTATGTAACTAAAGGAACCAAGTATCTTTCCCTCTGTTTCACAACACATATGTAGAGGTAATTGCTGATATTTGAAGATTCATATTGCAGAGACTTTAATTGTGATCATCTCATAATTACATTGTTGATGATTGTGATCTTGTAGACTATGGTAATATAGTAAAACAAATAGTCTGTCCCTTCACGGTCTAATGCTTTATGGGTAGTATACGTTATATTTATTAATATAATTGCAATAAAGTGTTTAAATTCAACACCAACAGGTAAAGCATATTACATTTCATGTTGAAAAGTACGTGTACATCATACCTTATTCCGTTTTTTAAGATGTGATGAGTTTTTTTATTTTGAAAGATCATATGTCTTCAGTAACCTCATGATTTGTGTTTAGGTAATATCATTTATGTAACTGGATATTTTAATCAAAGTAAATGCTTTCTTTACCTGGCCCTAAGCTAAAGGTGTATCTTTTTATTTCATAGGTAACGTTCAAAATATTATTTCAATTTAACACGACCTATCTCATGGAGAATGTGACCATCCACTTATGTGCAACAAGGTTGGTGGATGTGTGTGCGTGCAGAATAAGGACACTTTAAAAAAAATAAGGGCACTTTTATTTGAGAGAAATAATTTAATCCTCTCACTGGGTCAAACCATTTGTTTAGCAGAACATGTTGTCATCACATCACTTACCTCTGCCCAACTGCAGCGACATTCGTTCACAAGCCCACAGGCTCTGCTCACTTCAACTCTTACTGGCTGCCCGTCACAGCCACCTGAATCCCTCGTTCTGTGGCCCCTTGCAGCAGTTTAATAAATCTCATCCAAATCAGAACTTTACACTTGTTATTCATCAGTCATCAATTATTTAAAAATCTCCATCGTATAGGGCAGTAGTCAGCGAGCCGCGGTTTGCCGCTCTGTTGACAATGAGTTTGCCGACTACTGTCATATACTACCAATTGCCTAATCCTCACAGCTTCCAACTACACGGTAACATTTAGTCCAGTCCAGTGGTCGGCAAACTCATTAGTCAACAGAGCGGCAAATCGCAGCTCGCGAGCCGTGGTTTGCCGACCCCTGGTCTAGGTGAACAAGCCCAGGCGCAGAGTCAATGCCTTGCCCACAGCGTGTCCATGTGCAAGAGCAGTCCCACGAGCTCTGGCCAGAGCCGGCGATGGGAACTGTTCAATCCCTCGCCCATGCTTTTTTAATACAGGGGATTGTGAGGTGCATGTATGTGTGCATGTGTGTATACACGTGTTTACCTAGCGTGTCATTGAAATGATAACTAAATCCTGGGAATGATGAGCGTTTAACAGATAACGCGAGCGTCGAGTGCTGGGTGTGGAAGGACTATGAAGTGAAGACGGTTCTAGATTCGCTGTCCGTCGTGTGACCCCGGTGGGGTCTCTGTAAGGGCCTCATCTCTGATAAATAAGAGTCCCCTGCGAAAAACAGCAGTTCTGGGCCCCAGCTTGGACCGAGGAAGCTCGTATTCCCGGGGGAGAAGCCCCTGATCTCGAATCTAAGAACTGACCCCAGGGTTCTGGTCGTTACCCTCCTGGGAGTCTGAGAAGCGGGACGAACCCAGTGTGGCTGTCACCCCCGCTGCTCTGCGGTCACCTCTGCCCCGCCTCGCCCCATTGGAAATTCGGGACTTGAGCTCCTTTGTGCTTTTACTCAGTTACCGACTCGAGCTGCTCTTCCAGACGCTCGGCAGGGCCAGGAGGGCGTGGGGGAGTGTCTGTCTGATGTGCGTGTGTTTTCCAGTGACAGCGAGGAGCCCCCGGAAACCCTCTCGGACAACGAGGCCAGCATCGCCATCCCCGTCAAGTACGAAGCCGGACTGCAGTTCTCCAGGTAAGAGCACGCTGCTGGCCTTTTGAAACGTGCACACGTATTGGTGTCAGAGAGGGAGGGAGAGGGAGACAGAGAGAGACATCAGCGATGAAAGAGAATAATCAATTGGCTGCCTCCTGTACCCCCCACATGGGGATCAAGCCCGCAACCCGGCACGTGCCCTGACCAGGAATCGAACTATGACCTCCTGGTTCATAGGTCAGTGCTCAACCCCTGAGCCACACTGGCCGGATGCAAACTGCCTTTTTACGTTGGTGCCTTTCTACTGACCCAGGGCTTCTGCAAGTGTGGCCATGGCCCCTGGCCAAGGGTATTGGAACTCCTAGTAAGTTATAGAGAGATAAATTTGCAGGCCCCCCCCCCCAAACCCCACCCCAGACCTTCGGACTCAGAAACCCTGGGGGTGGGCCCAGAAATCTACTTCAATCAGCCCTTCAGGGACACCTCTCGCGCTCTGAGGGCTGAGAGCCAGCCAGCACACTAAAGCACAAGGTGCCAAGGCCACGGGCTGCACTGGAGACCAGTCTCGGGTCTAAGAGCAAGGAAGACAGGGTCCCCGCAAAGGCAGGTGTCCGAGTCAGCACAGCTCCGAGTCAGCACAGCTCCTGGCTGCCCTGTCATGCTTCCATTACGGAGCTGCTCAGAGGATGCAAATGGCGTAAGAATCAGGGTGGAATTTCGTTTAAAAGCCTTATCACTTTATTCTCTTCTTTTCTATGGCATTTCCCTCTTACTGGTAACAGACCACACAAATGGGAGGACGGTCGGGCATCCATGCCGACTTCACTTGTTTCTTAGCCTTTCCGTTTTATTGGCTGTTTTTCTATTTTGCTATATTCACATCTCTTGGAATACTGACTGGTTTCCCAAGAATGTTTTCATTTATTTAAAAACAAGTGCTGGCAAATACTTACCGATATTTTTCATGTGTCCGCTCTAAACTGAAGCGCCGCTTAAAATCTGTGTTATACTTTATCCTGCGTTCACCCGGAGATCATGAAGAAGTTGCATGGAGACTATCGTATTTTTCAGCTTAGCAGTAAATATAGAATTCGAAACAGGGAAAAGATAGCAATTGTTTATACCCTACTTAAAAGTCACCAAACACTGAAAATGCCATGTTTCAGCCTGGCTAGCCACTAAATGTGAGATCAGTGAATTCACGGACAATTTTCATTTGGTAACAATGAGATTTTTATTTGAAACACCAGACGTTTTTTGGCATTTTAAGGCCATTGAAGTATCAGTGACTCTTGAACTGAAGTATGTATAACCCTTCTGACCCCCCTCAAAGATTTAATTTTAGGCTTTGGGGCAAAAGAGCTTGCCTCTGACTTGAAGTCCCTATTAATAATTATTTTTGGTGAGGTTCCCTGATAGGAAGAAAGAGAAAGAATGCGGTCAAAGGAAAGTTAAACTTTGTTGTGTTTTATTAACTCCCTCCAGCTCTGCCAGTGAATACCATATTTCAATCATGGCCAATGAGACTGTCCCCGAAGTTATCAATTCCACTGAGGACATTGGAAATGAAATTAATATCTTCTACTTGGTAAGAAATCAGCCTTACATTAGCATTGTGAGGAGTTATTTGTACATTTGTAAATTAAATGGAAGTATCAACAGACACGCAGAAACATTTTGATTCACCAGTTTCTATACATCAACCTATTTTTATTTATAATTCCAGTACTTTAAAATAGTTTTCTTCAAATTGGTCATTATCTCTGAAGCAGGTTTGAAGACCTAACTCTCTAATTTTCTGATAATAAGACACAATTAATTAGAACGGTTTTCTAGAAAAAATAGACTACGAAACCAAATAGATACTACCTCCAATATTTACTTTTTTTTTGAACGTATGACTGAGTAAAGCACTTTCTAAAAAATAACTACAGCTGTTTCAGAAAGCGATTATTTGAAATTGCCCTGGTAGTATTTCACTTTACGCAACAAATAAATGTTTATCTCCGTGTGCTCACTGCTACTCTTTCTATGTAGCATGCCATCACTGACCTTCTCACTGACACCTCTTTCAGTTACGTTCTTTATTTCAACCATTTTCTTCTGGCATTGTTCAGAGCATTGGCAAATGACAAAGAAAAAAAAAATCCATTCTGGCTTTCCTGGAGCCTGGGTCCTGTTGGGGAGTGGAGGGGTGAAGGACAGCGGGTGGTTGTGTCTGGTGTACCGACCGCCGACCACCGAGCACCCCCGTTCTGGGCTGGTTGAATGATGCAGTTCTCTGTACAACGTCATAAACCAGCTGCCTTCCTCCCGGGGATTCAGAGCATCACACATCTGACGGCCCGGGAAGACGCCGTCCGCGTGGCTGGCCAGGGCGCTGCTGGGAGGGAGGAGGTCACGCCTCTGTTCTCCCTGCAGGTCCGGAAAAGCGGGCACTTCCCGATGCCGGAACTCACGCTGTCCATTTCGTTCCCCAACCTGACGGCCGACGGCTATCCTGTGCTGTACCCACGCCGGTGGGCCTCCTCCGACGTAAGTCCCGGGCCGCGGAGCGCGCTGTCGCCGCTACCCTCCCCGTCCGGTTCACCGCTCTCTGCTCCATGGGCCACGGTGACGGAGAGCTTCCCAGAGGAGCGTGGGGAGGCACTTAGGACCATTTTAAATAACAGTAACTCCCTCTCCCCCCACCACCGTGAGCAGCTGCTGGGGTAACAGATCGCCCTGAACTGGGGGCTCCGGACAGCAGCAGTGTGTCCCCTCACATTGAGGCCTGGGTCTGCCATCGGGGTGTGGGCAGCGTTGGTTCTCTCCGGAGGCGGGGTGGGTCGGGGGGTCCTTCCTGACTCCTAGATTCTGGCCGCTGCTGCTGACCCTGGCGTCCCTCACCTGTGGCTGCATAACCCAGGCTCTGCCCCGTCTTCCCTTCCCTGTCTCCATACAAGCACGCTCACCAGAGGGTTTGGAGCCCCCTTAAATCCAGGGCGATCTCAGCTGCGATCATGATTCACCCCATCAGCCATGGACCTATTTCCCAGGAGGTCGCCTTCCCAGCGTCCAGGGGCTGGGGCTCGGCGTGTCTTCTGGGGTCACTAGCCCATCGGTTAGAGAGGGTTTCAGATATCTCCTCTTCGACTTGTGCCTGAACTGTTCGTTACACCTTGAATTTGTTGGAGGTGCTCAAGCAAAAAGAGGCTTCTTTTTAAATATATATGTTTTTATTGAGTTCAGAGAGGAAGGGAGAGATAGAACATCCATGATGAGAGAGAATCATGGATCGGCTGCCTCCTGCACACCCCCCACTTGGGGATCGAGCCCGAAACCCGGGCCTGTGTCCCGGTTCATAGGTCCACACTCACCTCCGAGCCACGCCTGCCGGGCAGGTATGGCATGTTTTAAAACTTCTCGCAGCACACCGGTGTGCCATGGCACCCCAGCTGAGAATCGCTGACTTATATAATTAGTCATTCTACTAGCAGCGTCCTTTTCCATGACATCCTCGGCGCTGTCTATTACAACTCAAAAGTGGCTCAGAAACAAGGGCGCAGCCTGGAGGTGGGTGCCCGCGCTGGAGAGAGAGCATCGCACATGTACGCAGGGGCCCAATGGCCCTCGCGCCCGGCCTCTTGGTGTCACTGCACAGAAGGCGCGTCCCTCCGCCCGCGCAGTGTCTCCAAACCCTGCCTTCCTTCCCTAGAACGCAAACTGCAGGTCCACGCACCTCCAGGACCCTCTTGGCATCGGCTCTGGGAGGGAGACGATCACACTCACGTCGGAAGACTTCAAGCGAGGCACGATGCCGGTAAAGTGGGCAAACCCGGACAAGCGTGCGCGCCCCCTCCCCCTCTCCCCCCTACCCCGCCGACCGTGCTCGCCCAGGAGAGAGTCCGTGTGCACTAAAAACATCGCCCCCGACGACTGTCACGTCCGTCTCTTTTCCAATGTCACAAGCACTGACGCACCCCTCCGGCCTCCCCGCAGGACTGCAGCTCCTGCAGGCTCGCCACCGTCACCTGCAGCCTGGCTCCCTCTGACCTGAGCCAGGTCAACGTGTCCCTGGTCCTGTGGAAGCCAACGTTCCTGAAGGTGAGCGGCCGCCTCGCCCGTGGCACTGTCGTGCTGACCACGCCCGGGCCTTCCTTAGCGTGTGCACAGCGGGGCTTCTGTGGAAAGCCCACAGGTGGGGAAGTTTAAACATGTGGCCCGGCCCAGCTCTGCTCACCAGCCACCGGGCCTCGCTCGCCTTGTCTGTGACTTCCTTCAAGGCCCCTCCATGTATGCGTTTCCCAATCTCCTCGTCCTCGTTCTCTGCATCTCAGAAGACAAGCACCTTGTAGCACCATTTCTTAATAGTTTAGAACTCAGCTCAGATCAAAGGGCTCTAGAGAGACAGTCCTTGACATGTTATCCAAGAATAGCACTAACATACACTGAGCGGCCAGATGATTATGATCTCTGGACACATAATAATCTGGCCACTCAGTGTGTGTGTGTATATTTGGCATATTAGCCTTTTATTATATAGGATATACACTGAGTGGCCAGATTATTATGTGTTCAGAGATCATAATCATCTGGCCACTCAGTGTATGTTACACATTGATTGTATGAAATCAGACCATCTCTCTATCTATAGCGATATCTAAATAAATAGGTATACACATTTATTATCATACTAGAGGCCCGGTGCATGAAATTCATGTATTTGGAGGGGCGGGGGGACAGGGGGAGGATCCCTCAGCCCGGCCTATGCCCTCTTACAGTCTGGAACCCCTCGGGGGATGTCCGACTGACAGGGAACGGGCCTAAGCCAGCAGTCGGACATCCTTAGTGCTGCCATGGAGGTGGGAGAGGCTCCCGCCACCGCCGCTGCGCTCGCCAGCCGTGAGCCCAGCTCAGGGCTTCTGGCTGATGGGCCCTCCCCCTGTGGGAACTCACTGACCACCAGGGGGGCAGCTCCTGCATTGAGCGTCTGCCCCCTGGTGGTCAGTGCACGTCATAGCGAGCTGTTGAGCAGCCTTAGCATTCATTAGCATATTACGCTTTGATTGGTTGAGCTGCCGACTGGACTACTGGACACTTAGCATATTAGGCTTTTATTATATAGGAGGTGTATTTGAAGAACATTTTTAAAATCTTTATTGATGAAAGTATTACATATCTCCCCCTTGTCCCCCCCCCCCCATAGGCCTCCTCTAGCCCATCCCTGCCCCCCAGCCCAGGCCTTCACCCCCTTACTGCCTGTGTCCATGGGATTTATTTATTTATGCTTTATCTATATATAGTAATAAAGTCAAATACATCTGAGAGCAAACTACTTTAGAACTCAGTCCACTGTATTTTGTAGTATTTGTTTCTCTCTTGGAAGTATTTGGCTCATTATATGAAATTTCCAATGTTAGATTTCATCATATTAAGTTGCTATTTTGCAAGTCACAAATTGTCCGATATTGGCAATTTGATGTATAACCCTAAACACACCCCTCTGTACACCTCATCATCGGAGTGCAGCCATTTCATGCCCCGCTACGCAGGGGGCGGGCAGGTTTGGAGGTTCGCTTTGCTAAGGGTGCATCTGGACAGAAGTGACTTAGACCACGTTCCCGCTCTCTGCCAAGGCTCTGAGTGAGAATGTGAGCGCAGGGAGGGAGGGTGGGGACACAGCCATCGCTCGCTGCCACCTGTTCCACTTGGATGTTAGCAAACTGGTGTCTTTCCTCGCTCAGGAGAGGGCTGGGCGGCGAGGGGGCCGCCTGGACGGTGACGGAGAAGGGTTGCCTTGGGTGGCGGGCCACGGAGACGCAGGCGGCGTATCTTAGAAATGTACACGCACAACCGACACAGTCCTTTTAACCAATGTCACCCGCACAGTCTCATTTAAAAGCCTGTTCTTTGGAAATAAGATCACCCTCAGGGACAGGTGCGCCCCCCGAGGGCAGCGCTCGCCCATGCCCAGCTCTCGCTGCGAGGAGCCAGCGTAAGGCAGCGTATTGCAAGGGCGCCCCGTTTGCTTTGCAGACGCGCTTTTCCAGCTTGAACCTCACCGTCAGGGCGGAGCTCCGCAGTGAAAACGCGTCGCTGGTGCTGAGCCCCGGCAGCCAGCAGAGAGAGGTGAGTGGGCGCTGGCGCGGAGCATTGTCCTTCCCGTGCGCGCCCGTGGCGACCCGGTGTCTGGCGGGGGGCAGGGGGGTAAGAGGGGAAAGGGGGGACAGGAGGGACCATGGCGTGAGCCGTTAACGCGCCACCTCTGACTCCACCGCTTCTAACTAACTCTCCCGGTCGATGGATGTGTTTCTCTTCACCGCGATGACGAATAAAGCATGTGCAACCCCCGCCTGCACACTGACATGTGAACCGCACGGCGTCTGCGGAGCGGGTTGGAAAGCAGTTCCTGTGCAGAGCGGGCCTGTCCACTCTCCGGGAGTACCTGCAATTAATTCCCCACCGTCCCCCTCACGTAGCCACCGGGAAACTTGCCACAAGAAGGGAGTCTTATTCCCTGGTGCACACTCACGCTCGAGAACTGGTGACAATCACAGGGTCTGAGCCAGGGGTCCTCAGACTTTTTAAACAGGGGGGCCAGTTCACTGTCCCTCGGACCGTGGGAGGGCTGGACTATAGTTTAAAAATAAAAAACTACGAACAAATTCCTATGCGCACTGCGGGCCCGGGACGCGTCGGCTGCTAAGCAGGACAGGCAGCGGCACCCGGCGGGCCGGATCCATGTCCTCGGCGGGCCGCGTGTGGCCCGCGGGCTGTAGTTTGATGAGGACCCCTGGTTTGAGCTGTTCCTCTCGTCCCGTGACTAAGTGAGGCTGAAGAGCGGTGGCAGATGTCGGTCCTCCAGCATCACTCCCTCACGTCACGGACGGGGGGATGTGCCACGGGGCTATTGTTGTCAAGTCTATCTGGAAGCTACCTCATGTCCAGATGCTTTAAAATTTCCTATTTCAAAGTATTACCTTAATAATTTAAATGTCAACGACCTCATAAGCGTTCGCCTTTAAAGACTGTTTGGGTGTAACACACAGAACGTGCCTATAACGTGTACCGACTGTATACGCAGCGCTGAGCGGGTAGAGGCGAGGTTGTCCCGCACCCAGGGAAGCCAGGGTTTCACAGGAAGCGGGGGCGTGCTATTGGAAAGGAAGAGGCCTGGTTGACATCCTTAGAATTAGCTTCTTTCCCCTCGGTGTCACTTTAAAACCCCCGTGGCGCTCTCGGTTGCACATGCTCCCCTGAAGAAACACGCGCCGGAATTGTGAGCGTCACTCAGAGTGACCATTTGTGGCCGTGTGACCTGGGAGCAGCCCCGGTCCCGCCCGGGCCTCCGGGCTGTGTCTGAATTCCGGGGAGTTACTTCTGGGAGCCGTGGTGCCTGTCTGTCCCCGTGCCCAGCAGTGACCGGCCCGGGCGCCCGAGGTGTGGCGGGCAGCCAGTGTGCGGACACCCCCCCCGCCCCACCCCCCCGCCAGCTTCCCTTCTCCCCTCCATCCTCCCTCTGGGACAAGCGCCAGAGATGGTCCCTGTGAAAGGCAAATGCAGGAGCTGGAGCTGTTGTTCGTCGTCGATATCCACCCTCGATGTTTTCCCCAGAAACCGAAGAGGGGGGGGGACAGGGCAGAGCAGGGCCGTGGAGGTGGGTGCCACCGGGGAACCGGAGGAGCCGGACCTCGAGCGGCCGTCCTCGCCCAGGTTCGCTGCGGTTCAGGCTGACTCCCAGGCTCTGCCTCGGTCGCCGGGAGACACCGGCGGACAATAGACAGCACGTCGGTGATGCAGCTGCTCAAGCTCCTTGTGTGTGTGCGCGTGTTGGGGGGCGGGTCCCGGTATCAACTTAGACCCGGCTTGTAGACAGTAAACAGTGGCGCACCTTAGATTACAAGTGCCCGGGTTTTCATGTCCAAATCCTGACGCCGGCACTCGGCCTGCAGGGGTGCTGTTGTGACCACGGCGTCCGTGTCCGGCCTTAAAGCGAGAGTCGGTCCTCCCTCTGCCCTCGGAGGCGCAGACAGGCCGCTCTCCGTGCATTTCGGAAGGACGAGCTTGGCCTTTTGGGGTGATGGTGAACGCGATGTGGACTAATGAGGGGCATTTGCCCTGTCGGCTCCGCGCTCCCCGGGTGCCACCCTGAGCTGAGTACACCGTGTGGAGGGGAAGGACAGTGGCCCTGAGCTCAGTACACCGTGTGGTGGGGAAGGACAGTGGCCCTGAGCTCAGTACACCGTGTGGTAGGGAAGGACAGTGGCCCTGAGCTCAGTACACCGTGTGGAGGGGAAGGACAGTGGCCCTGAGCTCAGTACACCGTGTGGAGGGGAAGGACAGTGGCCCTGAGCTGAGTACACCGTGTGGTGGGGAAGGACAGTGGCCCTGAGCTGAGTACACCGTGTGGTGGGGAAGGACAGTGGCCCTGAGCTGAGTACACCGTGTGGAGGGGAAGGACAGTGGCCCTGAGCTCAGTACACCGTGTGGAGGGGAAGGACAGTGGCCCTGAGCTGAGTACACCGTGTGGTGGGGAAGGACAGTGGCCCTGAGCTGAGTACACCGTGTGGTGGGGAAGGACAGTGGCCCTGAGCTCAGTACACCGTGTGGAGGGGAAGGACAGTGGCCCTGAGCTCAGTACACCGTGTGGAGGGGAAGGACAGTGGCCCTGAGCTGAGTACACCGTGTGGTGGGGAAGGACAGCAGGTGGGACTCAGCGCGCCGGTCCCCGAAAGGGGTTCCCGCGTCCACACCGTGTGCCCTCCCTTCCAGCTCGCGATCCAGGTGTCCAAGGACGGGCTGCCGGGCCGCGTGCCGCTGTGGGTCATCCTGCTGAGCGCCTTCGCCGGCCTCCTGCTGCTGCTGCTGCTCATCCTGGGCCTGTGGAAGGTGAGCGCCCCCCGCGCCGGCCCCGCCCAGGCTGAGGCTTCCCGGGGGTCCGCACCGCGCCATGCGGTGCCACACGGCCATGGAAAACCCTGGGAGCATGACCGAGGCACAGGAAACGGAAACGTGTATCTCACACACCCCGTTTTTGTAAAAGAAAAAAAAGATAGATCCAAAAATCAGGGAGGACCCCTTTCGAGCAGGGTGGGACCTTCTCCCTGCCAAGGACGGTTGGGATGTTCATGACATCCTCCAAGGGCCGTTCGAAAGGATCAACGTAAACATTAGCCCGTCCAACACTTAGTTAGCTCACCCCAGTGCCTCGGCAGGGCCAGGCCAAATGATTTCTCAGGCCTTACATGGCCCGCGGGCCGGACGTTCCCCATCCCTGCTCCAGCGGTCGGGATGGGTTGGGATTATAGGGGACGTGTGTGTGTGTGTGTGTGTGTGTGTGTGTGTGTGTGTGACACTGGGCATTTTACATTCCGTGTACATTTCTTCCATAAGCAGAGACGAAGGGACACTCTCTTGCATAGGAAAAGGAGAGGGTAGGTTGCCATGTCCACTTAAGGGTATGTGAGCAGTAGAATCATGGTTACGATAAGCCTTACCCTAATCACATCTTTCTATGTACCTTAAAAATCAAATGCTCATTTAATGTATAAACAAATATGTTACATTCTGTGCCAGGGTTTCGTGCCCGGCTGAGGGATGAGAATTTTAGTAAGTAGTTGACGGAAGGGAAACCTTATAGACTCACAGACTCCTATTTCAAACCCTCTTGTAAAATGGTAACATCTGGTTTCTGCCGGGTAGATCCCTATGTGTGCCCAGATGTTGTGCTTAAACTGAGGTATGCAGATTTTTAAAACTCTTAACTGTTTCATTTTTAAAGAAGCAGAACTGAGATGATAGCTTTTAAGATAAATTTAATAGAGAATAAAATCCCATAGAGAGTTGAATTTAATATTTTTCCAACTTGGCATTTACCCTATATTTAACCAATTATGTTGTTAAATAGATAAACTATATTAAAAATACAGATTGTGGATACATATTCATTTTTCTTCCCCCCTCCTCCGCCCCCCAGTATTATTCTGTATTGGGTTCAGGGGTACAGCATGGTGGTCAGACAATCATGTTCTTTACAAAGTGCTCCCCTGCTATTTCCAGTGGCCCCCCTGACACCATACACAGCTAGGACACTATTACTGACTGTACTGCACATTCCTGCTGTAACCACCCATCTGTACTTCTCAATCCCTTCCCTTTTCACCCAGTCCCCCCACGCCTCTCCCCTTCATACCCATGTTTCTAATACCTGAGCAACCAGGTTACCTTTAATCAAGCACTTTAAGTAACACATGTCTTCCGTCAAATTGCCAGCAGTTCCGATCATTTCTGACTCTCTAAAGATGACCACCTTCCTCTTTTTGGGGGAGTGACCCTCAGGAGAACATGAACAAAGCCGCATTAAAGACATGGGTCGGTGGCCTTTAGGTCAGTAACTGGAGTCCATAGCTTTTGTCCAGCAAAGTCTCCAAGAGGGAATAGTCCCCCATCCCAAGCCTCCGGCTCTTCCCTATGAGAGAGAGCCGAGCTCTGCTTGTAATGCCGGGCGTGGCCACACGGTGGCACCCGAGGCCCAGCTCAGGGGTATCACGGTTACACTTGCCACAGAATGGGGTTCCTTTGCTTACAAGCTCCTGGAGGGAGAGAGCCTGTTACCCCCTTTTCCTTCCCTGTGGTCCCCGGTTCTCGGCACTGCACGGGCCTGTGTAGTTTTAGGAGGAATTTCTGTGCCCCGTCCCTGGGGAAAGGTGATGGCAGAGCGGAGACCGTGCCAGCTCACGGCAGTGTGACCCAGATGTTCCCCAAGCCCTCGGTTACTTACTGTCCGCACTGGTGCTCACTAGGAGGTGATGCATGTAACCCCTGGAAAGGTTAGCACGGATTTAGTAATGTGACATCATTTCTTGACATTCAGTATTTCTCAATAGGTCAAAGAAAAAAAAAAAAAGGCTCCCTCAATTATGTTTAATTATTTGAAGGCCCAGAATTGTTAACATAGTATTAAATTAACTTCTACTCAAGGAGATTAGTATTTATTACTTAAATCCAAGTTATTAATTGTGTTATGTTGGGTATTTTCTTGACAGATTGGCTTCTTCAAAAGACCACTAAAGAAGAAAATGGAGAAATGAAATATTTTACAAGAGAAAAAAAATAATTATTCAATGATCTATCCTCAGGTTTGCCTCAAATATGTGACAAGAAATTTATAAATATAATTAAGGACAGTCACATAAATTTATATAATCCATCAGGGTTAATCACTTGGATAATGAAGAGATCAAGCAAGATCCAGAAGCAATACCATATATATTTTATAAAATGATAAAAAATACTTTTAAATAATTACTCATTTTTGTTGAGTATTTAAGCAAAATTACAGTGTTTTGAAGATGAAGAATAACCTGTAGAAATATGTTTATATATGCAATCACCAAAGTATTTAAGAAATGCATAGAAAGATTTTTATGATCATTGAAACATTTACGTTCAGAACATGATAAGTTAAGCTTTCTTTATTGATTCCTCATCAATATCCATCAGCATCAAAGTCAGCACTTGTAAATGCTGAGACAGAAATTAACTGAAGAAGGTGACTCCCCACGATTCAAATGATGAAAATTTCCCAGGTGGAGGCTATTGTGGACGAAATGGGATCGAATCGCCGAGAATCACACATGACATGGCTTTGTCTGGGACTCGGCACTTGGCAGGTTTCCTGTCCAAGGCTTTTGGAAACGCGTGTGATCGCACGGAGGTTCTGTCCGCGGATGGGAAACGGAGGAAGACCGTGTCACAGCGAGCGCACCGGCGGGGTCCTTGAGCTTTGACCGAACGTGCCTCCTTCTGACCTTGAACCCGAGAGCGCCAACACTTCCCTGCTCAGACACACGAACACGCCAGACCCCGGAGAGCAGCTTCGTGTCCCGGCAGCGATTCCTCATGAAAAGCCACGTCGTGCGTGGGACCCGCTGACGTGGATTCTGAGTGGGACGTCGCAGCGGGAAGGGGCCCCTGGGGCGTGGCCGTGTCCTCGCTCCTGCACCTGAGAGGCCCCGGGGGGGGCTCCCGGTCCGGCCGCCCAGCCCTCAGTGTGGGGGGAGCATGCCGGCCTGGTTTCCGAAGGCCTCTTGCTGTCCAAGCTCGCCTGGGACCCCACGAGGGGCCTCCCTGCAGCCTTGCGTGTCACCAGGAAGCCAGGCTTCTGCAGTGCGGCCCGAGCATGCACGCAGGATCCAGGAACGCCTTCGAGGGATTCGGGTTTGAAACCTCACCCCACGGAAGGAGGCCATCCCGCGTGGGGTGTGTGGTTGCTCTCGAGGGAGCGTCACGGCGTGGACTCACGCGGCCGGAGCTCCCGGGCTGCTGCCCGTCTGGGGAACTGACGATGCGTGCACAGCAGCCCCCCGGGAACCACCGCTGGAGCGTGTGCTGGGGCCTCCGCAGCGACCCCATCTTCCCTCCGACAGACCGGCACCGGCATCCATCCCTCCACAGGCCCTGGCTCCGCTTCTCTCCAATCCACAAAGGCATGAAACGCCCTGGGCTTCATTTTTTATTTTTCTATTTGTTTCTATTGATTTCAGAGAGGAGGGGAGAGGGAGAGAGAGAGAAACATCCATGGTGAGAGAGGATCATGGATCACCTGCCTCCTGCACGCCCCTCCTGGGGATCCAGCCTGCAACCCGGGCATGTGCCCCGACGGGGAATCGAACCCTGACCTCCTGGTTCCTAGGTCGACCCCCAACCACTGAGCCACGCCGCCGGACACTGGGTTTCGTTTTTTAAACCTGATTTCTGTGGAATTACCTGAGGGCTCGGGGTCAGCCTGCTCCCTGGCTCTCCGCATGGACCTCTCCGATCCTGATGGTCAAGGTCAAAGCCAGGCCCCCAGGGAGGGCCAAGGTCATCACAGCCGGGAGAATGGCAGGTCTCTCCGGAGAGCTGGCCGCCCCCCGCCGCCCGTGGCTGCAGAGCTGTCCCCTTAGGAGTTCGCTCCACGCCCCCCCCTCCGGTGCCGGAACCACCCTCCCACCCAACACGACTTTGTTTGCTGAGCAGAGCTCGGGCCCCTGACTCAGAGTCGCCGGTGCACAGTCCCGCGCACAGTGGCCCCACAGCTCCGCCCTGGCTCACGCATTCTCACATAGACCGGCGGGGAAGGTGACACTCACACGCGGTGCCTGAGACGCCAGGAAAGCCCCCCCTCCCCCCCCGCCCCCCCCCCCCCCCCCCCCCGCACCGGGAGTGCGCACCCTCAGGCCACAGGCTCTGAACGCAAAGCGGGGTGGAGAGGATGGCGCTGGGCCTTCTCGGAGAGAGAGAGAGGGCTGCGGGCCGGTCGGACACGTGTCACTCTGGGTTCTAAGTAGAATATTGAATGAACCTGACGCCCCATTTCCCGAATACGACCATTTGTTGAGGTTTACGTGTGGCTCCGTGGGTATGCGTGTTTGTGTGTATGCATGCACACGCACAGGCACACAGGCACAGATTTCCTACAAAAGACCTCCGTAGCACCAAGTGGCAGTTTACAGGAAATAAACGCAGAAGGCCACACCACAAAGGAAGGTCTGACTCATGCCCATCAGCGTTTAACTTGAGCACCCAGGGCTGCCACCTAAAATAAGGCCACAGGTATCCCAAGCACCTTCTACGGACATTCTAGCGCAGTCCGTGACTAAGAAACAGACGAAACTCTATCATTTTATTTTAAGCTATGTGAGGAAAAGCAGGCGAAACGTAAGCCTATGTATTAACTTACTAGCTAGGTCAGATTGCGGAACCCTTCCTCTTGTGAGTTGATCATTGCTTACCCTGTGAAATGAACTGTGGAGTCCCTTTCTTGGCCAAGCACGGCACATTGGTAAATTATTTAGCAACTCTCTCTCCGAAGGGAAACACGTTTGCGTTACTGTCCCATTCCCGGGCTCTGAATAGGCCCGCCACGGCCATGTTCCGGGTCCCCACAGAACGCTCACCGGCTCGCAGAGTTCCTGGCAATGTCGCTGTCGGCCCATTAGTGAGGTTACATGACGATGATGGGTAGACGGGCAGATGGATATGGAGATTTAACATGTTGTACATACGCACATATGCAAGCACAATAATTATAGTTCAAAGGATGCTTCAGCTACTGATCTGGGGCCCAGCAGACACAGTGCTATGTTGACAGAATGCTCTGACCTTGGGGGGGGGGGGGGCGGGGGAGGGGAGCGGCTGGCAGCCAGGGTGCGTAAGGTGGATGTGAGCCAGCTCCACGCCCACGGCCAAGCTCTCCTGCCTCCGCTGGGGACGCAGAGCGGCAGCGGCACCGTCCTCCTCGTCAACCTTTTGCCTCCCTCCCTCAGCGTGGCTCCAGGGAGCCGCCGGCCACTGTGCTCGGGTGTCTCCCCTGAGCAGTGGCTCCTGGACAGTGTCACTTGGGCATGCTTTCCGTGTAATTGTTCTGGAAATGCAGTTGTGGACGGAGGTGTGTTTTACAAAGCGTGATGCTCTCTGCCCCCTGAGAATCGTGCCTGTAACGACGTTGATGAAGACCCTCTCTCTCTCACGAAACCAGTGTGTGTCAGGCTCCACTGGAAAGCACAGATTCGCACCCAGAGCCAGGCCGCTGCCCAGGGCCCGGGAGACACTGGTGGGCGTCGAGGCCGTGGGCAGCGCTGCCCCCTCTCAGTACCCCCCCCCGGCCCCCACGGGCCGCCGCCTGCAGAGAGAGCCAGGCCCCAGGTCCTGCGTGGGAAGGACCGTCTGGCCTCGCCTGCCTGCCACCTGGCCTCCCACAGACACGCCACGAGGGAGCGGACCCGGCCCGGAGCACGGGCGCCAGGGCTGTCACGCTCTCGGTCGAATCAAGAGGCTTCTGGCAAATCCGAGTTTACCACGGAGCACCCTACGCACCTGCGTTCACGCTGAACGCTCCGAGGCCCTCCCTCGGTCTTCTCCCAGGGGAGGCGCTGAGGCCACGGGAGAAGGTGTCCACCACCTGCTCTGCCGGGAAGCCGCTCCGCGCGGTGGTGGCGGCCAGGAGACCTGGGGCCGCCGTCCAGCCTTGGAACCCGATGAGCAGGCCGGCATCGCTGAGCCGCCTGTCAGCACGGACCCTTGAGTTTAGAAATTGCAAGGAAGAGCCTTTAAGGTCAGCCGTGAGGAAGGCAGAGGAGCTGGGTAGGCCCTCGGGGCAGCCCACTGTCCCCCCACACCTGGCCCGGGGGTGCAGGGCCTACTGAAGAGAAGGGACCCTCTGCCCCTACAGAGGGGACCCCCAGCTCCCCTCCGGAACTCGCTCGGTGCCTGACCAGTCCACACATCACACACACGCACACACATCACACACACGCACACACATCACACATGCACATCACACACACACATGCACATCACACACGCGCACACACACCGCATATCACATGCACGCACACACCACACACGCACATCACACACGTGCACATGCACATCACACACATCTCACATGCACATCACACTCGTGCACACACATCACACACACCACACATGTATGTCACACATGTGCGCACGCACATCACACACATCCACACATGCACACACACCACACATGCACGTCACACACACGCACCTGGCTGAACCCTAACCATTCCGCAAATATGATCGTGACGGCCTTTCCCCCATCACCAATGAGCTTGGAGCCTTACTCGAGGCTCCATTGCCGTTTCCTCCCGCACGAGCTGGAGAATTTCAGTCCCTGAGCCCCGGGCACAGGACCTCTGCTGCTGTCCATGGCCCCCTCTCTCCCCGCTGCCTCCTGTCCATGACCCCCTCCCTCCCCGCTGCCTCCTGTCCATGGCCCCCTCTCTCCCCACTGCCTCCTGTCCATGGCCCCTCTCTCCCCACTGCCTCCTGTCCATGGCCCCTCTCTCCCCGCTGCCTCCTGTCCATGGCCCCCTCTCTCCCCGCTGCCTCCTGTCCATGGCCCCCTCTCTCCCCACTGCCTCCTGTCCATGGCCCCTCTCTCCCCGCTGCCTCCTGTCCATGGCCCCCCCTCTCCCCACTGCCTCCTGTCCATGGCCCCTCTCTCCCCGCTGCCTCCTGTCCATGGCCCCCCCTCTCCCCGCTGCCTCCTGTCCATGGCCCCCCCTCTCCCCACTGCCTCCTGTCCATGTCCCCCTCTCTCCCCGCTGCCTCCTGTCCATGACCCCCTCCCTCCCCGCTGCCTCCTGTCCCTGACCCCCTCTCTCCCCGCTGCCTCCTGTCCATGACCCCCTCCCTCCCCGCTGCCTCCTGTCCCTGACCCCCTCTCTCCCCGCTGCCTCCTGTCCATGGCCCCCTCTCTCCCCGCTGCCTCCTGTCCATGGCCCCCCCTCTCCCCGCTGCCTCCTGTCCATGTCCCCCTCTCTCCCCGCTGCCTCCTGTCCATGACCCCCTCCCTCCCTGCTGCCTCCTGTCCCTGACCCCCTCTCTCCCCGCTGCCTCCTGTCCATGACCCCCTCCCTCCCCGCTGCCTCCTGTCCCTGACCCCTTCTCTCCCCGCTGCCTCCTGTCCATGGCCCCCTCTCTCCCCGCTGCCTCCTGTCCATGGCCCCCCCTCTCCCCGCTGCCTCCTGTCCATGGCCCCCTCTCTCCCCGCTGCCTCCTGTCCCTGACCCCCCCCTCTCCCCGCTGCCTCCTGTCCATGGCCCCCTCTCTCCCCGCTGCCTCCTGTCCATGGCCCCCTCTCCCCGCTGCCTCCTGTCCATGGCCCCCTCTCTCCCCGCTGCCTCCTGTCCATGACCCCCTCTCTCCCCGCTGCCTCCTGTCCATGACCCCCTCTCTCCCCGCTGCCTCCTGTCCATGACCCCCTCTCTCCCCGCTGCCTCCTGTCCATGACCCCCTCTCTCCCTGCTGCACCCTGTCCATGACCCCCTCTCTCCCTGTTGCACCCTGGGGGTGACTCAGGCTCCTCGGCGAGGCCACGCCAGCCCGGTGCCCCTGCAGGCCTGGAGTGGTGGCGTGCCCCTGCTGAGCCCCGAATCCCTTCATTATCTGAGCCTCCGTGGAAATCAAGGCAGTAACCGGGGGACCAGTGACACTCAGACCCATGACTACGTTTGACCCCACCCTCGTCCAGGTCACATTGGCGTGAAAAAAGACTCGGCGGTGGGAACTGCAGAGCCCTCGGGCAGGGCAGATGGAGACTGTCCTGTTTCACTCCAGCCGGACCCGCACCGACGCTGGGGACTGGCTGTTAAAGGCAAACTTCCAAGTGACACAGAGCAAAAGGCCGGTGTCCTCCTGAACAGCCCCTGCTGACGTCCCCGTCCCCACCCGTCTTTCAGGGCAGAGGGAGATGGGAGGGAAAGGAGGGGGGCCGCTCCTCCTTCCCTCCACGGCCAGCCGAGCAGACGGGAGCCCCCCTCACCCCGAGGGGACCGGGCTTTCGGAGGGGAGGGTCTTAGCCCCAGACGGGAGCCCCCCTCGCCCCCAGGGGACCGGGCTTTCGGAGGGGAGGGCCTTAGCCCCAGACGGGAGCCCCCCCTCACCCCGAGGGGACCGGGCTTTCGGAGGGGAGGGTCTTAGCCCCAGACGGGAGCCCCCCCTCACCCCGAGGGGACCGGGCTTTCGGAGGGGAGGGTCTTAGCCCCAGACGGGAGCCCCCCTCGCCCCCAGGGGACCGGGCTTTCGGAGGGGAGGG
Source organism: Plecotus auritus (assembly GCF_963455305.1). Taxonomy (NCBI): domain Eukaryota; kingdom Metazoa; phylum Chordata; class Mammalia; order Chiroptera; family Vespertilionidae; genus Plecotus; species Plecotus auritus. The sequence continues at coordinate 176,380,156 of NC_137774.1, forward strand.
CCTTAGCCCCAGACGGGAGCCCCCCCTCGCCCCGAGGGGACCGGGCTTTCGGAGGAGAGGGTCTTAGCCCCAGACGGGAGCCCCCCCTCACCCCGAGGGGACCGGGCTTTCGGAGGGGAGGGTCTTAGCCCCAGACGGGAGCCCCCCTCGCCCCGAGGGGACCGGGCTTTCGGAGGGGAGGGTCTTAGCCCCGTGGGCAGAGCCAGGGGCCCAGCGCTGCCTTACAAGCATCTGCCCGGAGAGAAAGGGTGAAGGAGGCGGGGGGAGAGGAAGCTCTGTGTCTGTCACGTGGACATCCTCCTTCTCAAATTCTGAGCTCCCCGAGACCACCTCGTCCCCGCCCACAGCACGAACACAGGTGCTTTCACAGCAGATGGCTGAGTGGGTCACAGCACAAGGCGCCCTTCCCTCTCCCCGGGGAGTTCCACACACACGGGCTCAGTGAAACCAGCCTTTGCAGCAGCCACGGCTCGGCCCTGCTGCACGCCGGGACCGGTCCCCACGCGCGCCCCAACCCCCAGGGATGCTCCTGAGACCCCGCCCTGTCCAGGCTGTGACGGCCGCCCTGCACCCTGTCCGAAGCGCCGGTCCGGAGGAGAAGGCTGTCCGCGTTACTACTGTGAGGGTGCACACTTCATGGACGGTGTGAAGAACTGTATCCCCCGTACCCGAAGGCAAGCATGTGTGGGGTAACGACTGCCCCGACACGCCATGTTCACAGCAATAAACCCCCTGCGTGGCCTACCACACCGAGCACACGCTGTTTGTTTTTCCAATGTGTTTATCTCAGTCCTTAGAGCGAGAGGAAGGGGAGGGGGTAGACAGAGAGAGACATCAGTGGAAGTGGAACAGCATCCATGGGCTGCCTCCGGCACGCCCCCTCCTGGGGATCGAGCCTGCAACCCGGACATGTGCCCTGACCGGGAATCGAACCAGTGACTTCTTGGTTCCGGGTCAGTGCTCCACGGCCGAGCCACACGGCGGGCCCGGTGCTTAACGTGTTACGTGCCTCAGAATAAACTGCGCATTTCTACGAGCCTTTTTATGCCTTTTTATGGGACAAATTCATCAGAAGGTGTTTCGATCGCATTTAAGAACAGAGAAGGGGCCCTGGCCGGTTTGGCTCAGTGGATAGAGCATCGGCCTGGGGACTGAGGGGTCCCAGGTTCGATTCCGGTCAAGGGCATGTACCTTGGTTGCGGGCACATCCCCAGTGGGGCGTGTGCAGGAGGCAGCTGATCGATGTATCTCTCTCATCGATGTCTCTATCTCTCTATCCCTCTCCCTTCCTCTCTGTAAAAAATCAATAAAATATATTAAAAAAAAAAAAAAAGAACAGAGAAGGGCAACCTCTGTTGACTCTAGTCAGTCGGTAGCTCATTTAAATCCATGCTTTAAAGGAAATCGGTGACGGCCGTGGTCGGCAAACCACGGCTCTCAAGCGGCTCTTTGGCCCCTTGAGTGTGGCTCTTCCACAAAATACCACGGCCTGGGCGAGTCTGTTTTGAAGAAGTGGCGTTAGAAGAAGTTTAAGTTTAAAACATGTGGCTCTCCAAAGGAATTTCCATCATTGTCCTGTGGATATTTGGCTCTGTTGACAAAGGAGTGTGCCGACCACTGGTTACCGGGTAAGAGTGAGTTAAACGGGTAAAATTAGAACGAGCTGAGCGAGCAGGCGCTTGGCAGATACGCTGCGTGCCGCACCCGGTGCGCGGGTCCGGGCCGGAGGGCCGGTGCTGCCGTGGGCTCTCTCTGTCGTGGGCATCGGCTGTGTCTTCCGTCCAGGCAGGGAGCGCCCTGTCCTCTGCGTGGAGTAAACGAGGGCTCAGAGAAGGGCGTGGTCCGGGACTCCGTTTGCGGATTCACCCGGGACTCACATTTCCTTCACAGCTGCAGCTTTTTATCACTTCGTATTTATCTGTTTATTTTCGCTCCTCGGTGCTGGGGGGCGGCGGGGGGGGGGGGGGGTGGTTAGTCCATCTCCGGTGATTTCTGGGCACAGCAGAGGTTCGCCTTTAGCAACTTGGGACCAAAACCACAGGACCCATCCGCCCGCACACCCCCCCGCTAAGGAGAGCTTTTCCTAACCACCCGCTGCCGTGGCGAACCCCCAGGACCGCAGTGCAAAACACAGGACCCTGAGACGCGAGCAGGAGTCCGGGCTGTGTTCAGGCTGGGGGGAAGGAGTGACGTGATTTCATGCAGAAGGGCTGGCAGGAAGCTGGGGAAGGCGGTGCGGGGGGAGAGCAGGGGCTTGCCTTGAAAATTCGTCCCCAAACTCCGCAGCCGCCGCGTGTGGACGTGTCCTCACTGCAGAAGCGCACGCGTTAGGAGAGGGGATTTGTTTTTTTGTTGCTTTTGTTAGGAGGGGAGAGTATTTTTATTTTTGTAATCTTTATTGTCGGAAGTATTGCATTGGCCTCTTCCCCCCCAATCCCCCCCCCCCCCCGCCTCCTGCCCGCCCTGTGCACACGCCCAGCCGCCCGGGTCCCTCCGGGTGCCTGTGACGTCCTGAGGCTGTGGCGGGATGTCCCGGGCCGTCTCTTCTTTCTCCGTGAGACACGGAGGTCGCTTCCGCTTCGCCCTGTGCCCAGGCGGAGAGCAGGGGGCACCGGGAGGGACCTGGCCATATTCGCCGTGAAGTAAGCAGCGCACGCGGGAGGTCTGAGTCTGGAGCAGGGGTTCCCCACCTTTTTGGGCCACGCCCCACCTAAGCATCTCTAACATCCTGATGCCCTCCCCCCCCCCCCCCCGCCCGGTGACATAGAATTCCTATTATTCAAAAGGAGAGCTCCTGGTCACGTGGAGGAAGCCGAAAAGGCCATGAACTTGGTCTAAACCAGCTTCCAGAGAGCATGGCATCCGCGAAAGAGAAAACTATAAGAACGAAAGGACAGCGGACGTCCTGAGGGAGAAATCACCAAGACATTGTTCAATAATAATAATAATATGAAGGGATATGAAAAAATAGCAAATAAAGTTTCAAAACATGTCATCGAGAACTGAATGCATGAATATGTCACAATATACATTTACAGACTGAGCACGAGGCCCCTGGAACCATGGGAAATGCAAAGATTCACTGTGAATAAATAACTCATCCGCGAACTGCCCCCTTAGACATCACCCTGCCCGCTGTGGGCGTGCGCCCGCTGGGAACCAGTGCCAGGGAGCGTGCCAGCCCTGCGGCTCCTCCTCGGGGGGCTGTTTACCCGCAGAGGGCCGGTGCTCAGGGCCCAGGGAGCCGCTGACCCGAGAGGGAAAAGGCACCCAGAGCCCCGGAGCGCTAGGAACCCCGGGGGACACGGACCTCACCGGGGTGCCCGCCGTCTCCCAAGGACTCCCCCGCTCCTGAGAGTGGACCTCTGTGCGGGCGCAGCAGAGCAGGGGCCGTCCTCCTCGCTGGGATGTGAATCTTACATCAGCGTGGGGGGCGGGGGGGTGGTGCCCGACCTCACAGGTTCCGTCCGGGAGCCAGGGCCTGGGCCTCCCCGCGGCGGGAGGAGGGGGCAGGCACCAGGTCCGGAGGGAGGCATCCTGGCCGCACCAGAGCCCCAGCAGGTGCCCGCCGGCAAGTCCTGGCCCGAATGGGTGAAAGCGCATTGAGACCCCGGCCGCCTCCTGCTCCCCCGTCACTCAGCGGCTGTTTGGAGTGGCAGGCGTTCTCAGCCGCCCCTCCCGATGGCATTCCAACGGCAGGAACGGGGTGCCGCCCTGGTGAACGGACCCGGACCCGGACCGGCAGCCAGACTGCGTTCGCCGGGGGTGGGCCAGCAGACCTCGCCTCCTGCACGCAGGGCTGGGGCTCCTGGGGCTCACCGCCGGGCCCCCGATTTCCTTTCTAGTTTCATCTCCCTTTACTCTCGGCCGTCCCTCCTCCAGGGACAGCCGAGGGTCCGCGGCTCTTCCTGCCACCCACCTGCCAGCCTGCGTCTCCTCCCGCCCCGGGCACGCCTCGCCCTGAGGGGTGATGCTGCTTCGACTCCCCCGCGTGCGTGTTGGGCAGCACCTCGGGGTTCGCCTTCTGTGTCTTCGGGGTGAAGGCCGTGTGCCCAGACCACGGGGTTTGTGTTCCACAGGCTGTTCACCGCCGGGCCACGGCTCACACGGGTGCGCTGCGCTGGGAGAAGGTGGCAGAGGCCAGCGCGCCCCTTAAAGTCGTCAGAAGCATGGACTCCCCGCGTCCCCCCTCCCGCAGGCCCCGCCCGGCCGGTTGGCGGTGACGCGTCCCGTGACCGCTCCTCGTGGTCAGGGAGAGAGAAGGCCTCGCGTGGGGCTCCCGCAGGAGAAGGAAGAGGCACGTGGGGCGGGGGGGGGGGGGCGCGGGGGGCACTGGTCAGTCATGATGCTGCTCCCGCCGCACCTCACCCACAGGAAGCGGGCGCTCCCCTCCGAGAGGGTCTCCTGTCCGATGGCGCTTCGCGGGAGGGAGCTCCCGAGCACTTCCAGGCCCCAGACTCCGCGGAGGCAGCGAGGACGATGACGCCTGTTTGCCGAGATGATGGGACACAGTCCGCGGGACGGGATGGAGGGGACCGCAGAGCCCTCCTGAGACGCAGCTCACAGTGAAACCCGGAGCCGCTCAGGAGCTCAAACATGCCAGGGGTGGGCCAACTTTCCGACTCGAGGGCCACCATGGGTCCTTCAACTGGACCGGAGGGCCGGAACAAAAGCATGGATGGAGCGTTTGTGTGAACTAATATAAACTCAAAGTAAAGGAGCGGAGGGGAGAGCAAGAGAACCGGAGAGAACAGCTGGATCGGCCCGCGGGCCGTAGTTTGCCCACGGCTGTGTCAGACGTTGCCGGCGAATCGGCATCCCCTAGGCATCTGCCCGGGCAAGCAGGCGCCACCCGGAGCCTCAGGCGCAGCCCGTCCCTCGCAGACGCGCTCTGTCCGGGCGCTGGTCTCGGCGGCCTTTGGGAAACGGGTTCCCGGAGCCGGAGGTCGATGTGCCGCCTCTCAGGAGCCTGTCTCCCTCCCCCGCCTCCTCCCCACACTGTGGTGTCACCCTCCTCCGGACCTACAGCAGCCCCGGGCTGCCCCCGGCCACGTGGCTGCAGGTGGCACGGATGTCACACAGAGGCATTTCACACGCCACCTCCCCAGGCCCCCGGAGAGTCACGCGTGTCCCTGGACGTGGTGTGGCCTGCGTGCAGCCTGCCTGCCCCGGGCCCTTCCAAAGAGCCCCTCGTGCTTCCCGGAGACCCCCTCCCAGAGGCTGTCCGTGCTCGGACGGCACCCTCTTGCTGCCCATGGCCTGCCGCTCTGCCCCTAGTTTCTGCTCCGGCGGTGCCCGCGGGGCGTCCCTGTCACCAAGGCGCTGTCTGTCTTCCTTCCGAATCGGTGAGGACACCTCCTCCCTCGTCCCCAGGTTAGTCTCAGTTACCTGGTGTTTTTGTTTTGTTTTGTCTTAAATGTATTTTTATTGATGTCAGAGAGAAAGGGAGGGAGAGAGAGAGAGACAGAAACATCAATGATGGGAGAGAATCATGGATCGGTTGCCTCCTGCACGCCCCACACTGGGGATCGAGCCCGCACCCCGGGCCTGTGCCCTCACCAGATCCAACCTGACGCTCTATTCATTGAGCCACACCGGCCAGGGCTGTCTGGTGTTCTTAGTAAAAAATAAAAACTTCCCTTTAAGCCATGGACAGGAGCCAGCCGGCCGCTTGTCTGTCATCAAAGGTGTCCGTCTCTCAGAGGCCTGGCCCTGCTTCCTGTCTCCCCTGCTCCTTCAATCCTGACCGCAGGTGACCCAGCAAATTCCGGCCCCCCGAGACCTGCGGAGGCCAGTCCACGCAAGACCCAGCCCCCCCCCCCCCCCCGCAAGCAGGACCCAGCCCCCCCCCCAGCAGGACCCAGCCCCCCTCAGCAGGACCCAACCCTCCCCAACCCCCCCTCAGTCCTCCTCACCCGAGGGGACTCCCCTCTGCTTCCTGAGCCACAGGCGCCCCCAGGGGGCCGGGTGCAGGGCCTGCTTAGATGAGAGCCACCTTCCTCACAGTACTGGACACGGAGCTGGCTGGAGGCACGGGTGGGAACGGAGGGACGGTCTCCCCAGAAACGCTGGTGGGTGAGGTGCCTTCGAGGGCACTGCCCGGGGCATCCTGGACCTGGCCGGTGGCCACAGGGCAGGGAGAGCCGCCAGGAGCCCGCGCCCTCGCTCCCCAGGCGCCTGGCCTGCGGGTCGGCCTCATGTCCACCCGCTGTCACGGCCGGGGTCCGTTCTCTTCCCTCCATCCGAGTCAGGCGGCCGACGTCTCACGGGGGAAGTGCCTCTTAAAGACGCGACGAATGAATAATCAGTCTCTCCCTTCCTGCCCTGGACCTCCTGGCAGTGGCATCCTACCAGCCTTTGGTTTTCCTGAGTGGCAGCCCCAGGCCACGCCCACCCCTCCCTGTCTCCAGATTCTAGTTCCTTTTAAGTTTATATTTAACGTTATTATTTATTTACTTCATTATTTATTTATTATTTTTTAAAAATATATTTTATTGATTTTTTTACAGAGAGGAAGGGAGAAGGAGAGAGTGTTAGAAACATCGATGAGAGAGAAACATCGATCAGCTGCCTCCTGCACACCTCCTACTGGGGATGTGCCCGCAACCAAGGTACATGCCCTTGAATGGAATCGAACCCGGGACCCTTGAGTCCGCAGGCCGACGCTCTATCCACTGAGCCAAACCGGTCAGGGCTATTTATTTATTTATTTTTAATATGTTTTTATTGGTCTCAGACAGGAAGGGAGAGGGAGAGAGAGAGATGGAAACATCCATGATGAGAGAGAATCATTGACTGGCTGCCTCCTGCACACCCCCCACTGGGGATCGAGCCCACAACCCAGGCACGTGCCCTGCCCAGGAACTGAACCGTGACCTCCTGGCTCCTAGGGCCCCGTTCGAACACACAAGCCGGGCTGTATTTCATATTGTTTAAGGTCACGGTTACCGAGGCAGAGTTTACGCACATCCAAGTTTATCCTTTTCAGATCCGGTTACGTGGGTCCTGAGAAGGACGCAGGGTCCTAAAGCCCCGGGGTCACCGTCTAAAGGGTTTCCTCACCCTCCGTGCCTCCTCCGCCCTGTGGCTCCGCTCCCTCCCTTACCCCGGCCTCGCCCTACGCTGCTTTCTGTCCCAGAAGATCACGTCAGTGGGTTCGTAAAGGGTGTGGCCTTCTGTACCTGCTTCTCCCCATTTCCCATGATGTGCCAGCTGTGGAGTCCCACCCCCACCCCCACCCCCACCCCCTGGCGCCCCCGGGTTCTCTGCTCATTCCTTTCCGCAGCTGTGATGGAACTCCGGGGCCTGGTGGCGGTTTTGACCCTGAATCGTTATTACCTTGTCTCTCCTCTCTTTGAAATGGGTGTTGGTGGCAAGCCGGAGGGGACTGTGTTTATATTATAGTTGTCTTTCTGTAGTTCCTATCGGCTGATATGAGAGAGGATCTGCCAAGAACTGAACATATTTACATGCTTTGTATTTTTTTTTTTTAGAAGAAGAAACATTTTCATTAACAAAATGTCAGGCCCTGAGTGAGTGTGGGAGCCTCGGGGGGACAGCTGGTCCCGGGTGAGGACACGCAGAACATCCGAGCGTCCAGCACGGCGTTCGTTGCAAAACAACGTCAAATGATGTCTGAAAGCTGGTACGTTGTTCTCTGACCTATGTCCTTGGAGCTTAAGGGGCAATAAAAGCGTGCTTTTAAACAGATATTTCACCTTAGGAAGGAATTCTGTCTTACTAGTCCACACCTCGAAAATGTTTGCTTCACGAACTATTCCAACAATTTATGAGCTGCAGCTCGTCCCATCCCAAAGAGCATTTCATGAAAACACATCCCTGTCTCCACCACATGCCCCGCAGAGTCTCCACCACATGCCCTGCAGAGTCTCGGAGAGTCCAGGAGACTATTTCACATTTCCTATCTCCAGGGCACCGTATTTCAAGAGTCCACACGAAACACGGACACGTCCTCATCCGATCGGGGAGCCACGCACATGGGCGCTGGTCCGCTCGTGGAATTTCCGCGCAAGGTCAACAGACTTTGTTCTTGTGGGAAGGGCAAGGCCACACCGTTACAGCCAGTGACTCCCCATGGCCTAACTCCACTGCCGAGCCATTGACTTCTTCTTCAGTCAAGTTTTTGCAGCTTTTTCTTTTTGCTGCAATTAATGAGTGCTTAAATTATCCAAAGACAAGAACTATATCGTGAGAAACCTTCTTTCCTGGGCCCCTTGGGTATGGAAATCCATCTCAATGTGAAAACACAGCGTTCCTTCGGGTCCGCTGGAGGTTATCACTGGCGTCTTCAGTCCTTGTGACTGGATCGTAGTGTAATGATACTGGCAACATCTCTCAACCAAGACACACAGGCGTTTACAAACAGCTGACTGTTAATTCTCTGGACACGCCCGTGAGAACAGTCGAAAAACAGCTCATCGGTCGTACAGACTCGGTCTTCCGTGACGGCAGCATAAATAAGAGTATCAACACGCGTTACTCTAATGAGCAGTCTTGATCACTAATTTTAAAGAACATGGGCCTTTGGAAAGTCATGTTAACAAAACTTGACTGCCTCTACGGAAACTCCGCGTGATAAAGCTAAAAGAAGGGCGGGGGTGGGGGGGGTCCAACCACCTGGTGTTCAGGGGTGCCGCCTACAACAGAGAGAACGCCCGGCCGGCATCTGTGAGCACCCTTTGATTCCCGGGAAACAGTTCCTCTAAGCTTTTCCTTCGTGGTTAATTCACGGTATCTTTGAAGGTTGATGCTGATGAGGAAGATTCTTTGAATATTCACTCAGCTGTTCACATTAGCAGGGCCTGGAGACCCTTAGAGAAGCTGGCCCCGGCATTCACACGCCTTGTATGGACCAGGCTGAAATGCACGCAGACCGACATTCTGCAGAAACCACCTCGGAAACGTGTGTGATTCCTTTCCTCATAAAACAGCCGGAAGAGTGTGACCTGGGACTTTGTATCTCAGAGCGTAATCTGGCCCTGTAATCCAGAGGAAAGAGAGTGGACTCGGGTTGGAGAGACGCGGGTCCACGCGGCAGACAGTGGAGGGTGCTCTGTCCGCCCTGTGCGGCTCCCCATCCCTGCAGTCTCTCGGGGGTACGCGGATTTTCATTTCTGTAAGAGCTTAGGACAAGGAGAAGGTTGCTTTTCCTTTAGATTCCAAATAACGTATCTAAACACGTTTATTTTCTTGCATGTTTACATTTACCTTTATGGTTGAAAGTGTAACTCCCATGTAATGAAGCTTCACAAGCAGGATAAAGTTTACAGTGAAAAACAAGAACACCCTTTTGGCCACACTTCATAGAACACGCGTGTATATTCCCACCCCGTGGGAGCGGAGCGGTGCGCTGCGGAGATCCGCGTGTGGAAAGTGACTCAGCGCTGGCGGACTCACCCTTTCTGGTCAGCCCGGATGCCGGTCACCTATCTGTCTCTCCATCTCCATGTCCATCACTGTGGCCTGCAGGCCAAGATGACACACAGGAAGTGCTGCTGCTTCGCGAACACCGAGAGGCAGTAAGAAAGGCGTCTGAGGAAACCCTAATGTGGGGGGTTGGGTGGGGGTGGAAATAGATTCCACCCCCCAATAAATGGCAGCTCACAGGCAATGACACCCCCCCCCCATCCCACGCAGCTGTGCGTGAGCCTGGGGTTCCCAGGCTGGCTGCCGTCCCACGGCGGCCTGCGGGGCTGCATGAGCACTTCAGTGAGGCCTCCCTGACCCAGAGACGCCGGAGCCCCAGCCAGCACCTTCCCCCTGCCCCTCTGCGGGTCCTGGGATGCCTCTGCCACCCTTCCCGTCGCTCCTCTCTGCTCCATGCTCCCAGCCGAGACCATGTGCGTACATATGCATAAGCCATGGACATAGACCATGGAGCGGGGGCTGGGGGGAGCGGGGCAGGCTAGAAGAGGTCAATGAGGGCAAAGGGGGACATCTATAATACTTTCAACAATAAAGATTTCTATTTCTTTTATTAAATACTAGAGGCCCGGTGCACGAAATTCGTGCATGGGGGCAGGGGGGGGGGTTGTCCCTCAGCCCAGCCTGTACCCGCTCCAATCTGGGACCCCTCAAGGGATGTCCAACTGCCCGTTTAGGCCTGATCCAGGTAGGATTGCTGGCTCCCAACTGCTCGCCTGCCTGCCTAACTGATTGCTCCAACTGCTTCTGCCTGCCAGCCTGATCACCCCCTAACCACTCCCCTGACAGCCTGATTAATGCCTAACTGCTCCCCTGCCAGCCTGATTGCCCCTAACTGCCCTCCCCTGCAGGCCTGGTCACCCCTAACTGCCCTCCCCTGCAGGCCTGGTCATCCCCAACTGCTCTCCCCTGCAGGCCTGGGTCCCCCCAACTGCCCTTCCCTGCAGGCCCGGTCGCCCCCAACTTCCCTCCTCTGCCAGCCTATTCACCACTAACTGCCCCCCCCCCCTGCAGGCTTGATTGCCCCCAACTGCCCTCCCTTGCAGGCCTGGTCCCTCCCAACTGCCCTCCCCTGCTGGCCATCTTGTGGTGGCCATCTTTGACCACATGGGGGCAGACATCTTGTGTGTTGGAGTGATGGTCAATTTGCATATTACTCTTTTATTAGATAGGATAGAGGCCTGGTGCACGGGTGGGGGCCAGCTGGTTTGCCCACCCAGATCAGGGTGGGGGTTCCCTTGGGGTGTGGGTCGGCCTGGGTGAGGGGCCTGTGGTGGTTTGCAGGCCAACCATGCCCCCGGCGACCCAAGTGGAGGCCCTGGTATCTGGGATTTATTTATCTTCTATAATTGAAACTTTGTAGCCTTAAGTGGAGGCCAAGGCAGGCCAGGGCTGAGAAAACTTGGCTTCCTCCATCGCCGGGGGCAACCCAAGCCTCTTGCTCTCTCCAGCTCCGTGGCTGCCACCATTTTTGTTGGGATTTATTTATCTTCTATAATTGAAACTTTGTGGCCTTGAGTGTAGGCCTGGGCCAGCCAGGGCCGCAGGGAAGCTTGGCTTCCTCCATTGCCAGGGAAACCCAAGCCTCCTGCTTGCTGCAGCTCCGTGGCCACAGCCATCTTGGTTGGGTTAATTTGCATACTCGCTCCTGATTGGTTGGTGGCCATGGCTTGTGGATGTAGCAAAGGTACGGTCAATTTGAATATTACTCTTTTATTAGATAGGACTAGAGGCCCAGTGCATGAAATTCATGCATGGGGTGGACAGGGGGAGGGAGCCTTAGCCCAGCCTGCACCCTCTTTAATCCAGGACCCCTTGGGGGATGTTCGACAGCCAGACTGCTGGCTCCTAATTGCTCACCTGCCTGCATGCCTGGTCGCCCCTAACTGCCCCCCCCCACCAGCCTGGTCACCCCTAACTGTCCCCCGCTGTCGGCCAAGTTGCCCCAAAAGCCCCCTCCCTGCTGGCCTGGTCACTCCTAACTGCCCCTCCTCCTGGCCTGGTCACCCCTCACTGCCCCCCCTGCCAGCCTAATCACCCCTAACTGCCCCCCCGCCGCCTAATTGCCCCATGCAGCCTGCTTGTTCAGTCATTTGTTCATCCTTTGGGCCAGCCCTGGGCAGCTGGGGGCCTGAGGGGACTGGGGGACACCAGAGGCAGGTGCACGGGGCGGGCCCTGCTGTGCCCCGTGCCTGCCACCATCTTGTGGCTGTGGGCACTGCCATCTTTGAGGGCGTGGCAGTCAATTAGCATATTCCCTCCTTATTAGCTGTGGGTGCCACCATCTTTGTGAGGATGTGACAGTCAATTAGCATATCCCCTCTTTATTAGATAGGATATTTTTCCTAGAGGCCTGATGCACGAAATTCATGCAAGAGTAGGCCTTCCTTCCCCCAGTTGCCGGCACCGTCTTCCCTCTGGCACCCAGGACCCAGGCTTCCCTCCAGCCCCAGCTTCATCCGGAAGGTCGTGCGGAAGGACATCCAGAAGGTCGTCTGGTCTAATTAGCATATTATGCTTTTATTAGTATAGAATTGATTTCAGAGAGGAAGGGGGAGGGAGTGATAGAAACATCAAAGATGAGAGAGAATCATTGATCAGCTGCCTCCTGCACGCCCCACACTGGGGATTGAGCCCATAGCCTGGGCATGTGCCCTTGACCAGGAATCAAACTGTGACCTCCTGGTTCATAGGTCGACACTCAACCACTGAGCCAGCTGAGCCGGGCAACAATAAAGATTTTTTTTTTAATCTTTTCGTATTATTTTAAAGTTTTTCAAAGTATAAATATGAAATGTTAAGACATCAAACTGTACGACTTATAAATGTGCGCTTTATTACATGTCAGTTTCACCGTGAAGCAGGTCCTAAAACAAAACACATGGACTCATCACTACAGTCTTACACTGAAAGGCCTGTGACTCTGGCAGGGCTCGAGCTGGGCCGGAGCCGAGAGTCAGCCACGCATGTCACGTGGAACCAGGCAGCTGGGGAAGGAGGAGGCGGAGAATGGAAAAAAACCAGAAGCCAAATCCAGACGAAATGTGGGGAAACTCTGAGCCAGCCAGCCTTGGTCACAGAGCCGGGGTCAGGAGGAGACAGGGCTCCTGGGTGTCAGGTGGTGACTTCGGTGAGCTCCGTGGCCTCCCGCTTCCCTGGAGGCGGAAGTCACCCTCGGGGAGGCGGGCAGCTGCAGGCAGATCTCATGGCTCACGGAACACATCGTGCCAGCAAGCCTCCCGCGCGATCCCTCTCGCTCTGAGGGGAGGGCGGCCTCGTGGGGCGGGGTGAGGGGAGACTCCCGGGGCCCAGCAGCCTGAAGTCTGAGTCCTCGAGCTGTGGGGTGGCAGGGGTCCCCCCGACCTGGTGGTGCAGAGCCGGGCCTCCAGCGCAGCCGGGACTGATCTCTGAGCTCCTGTGTGTGAGCCGCCACCAGGGGACGCAGAAACCATTCAGGTGGAGCCGCGTGTCCAGCGGGAGCAGCGGAGGAGAGCGCGGGGCCTTGGCACCGAGGGGTCTCCTCTGGGCCGGACCCTGGCGAGGCTGGCGGGTTTCTGTTCACAAATGCGGGAGGTCACTGCCCTGGGCCACACTCGGAGCAGGTGGACGGACCACTGCCGCCTGTCTGTGGAAATGTACTGTGCAAGGGCTCACCCACGTTCGGGCCCCTCAGACTTCAGCCTGGAGACCTCTTGGTTCACCTTCAGGTCTAGTCCAGGGGTCCTCAAACTTTTTAAACAGGGGGCCAGTTCACTGTCCCTCCGACCGTGGGAGGGCCGGACTATAGTTTAAAAACAAAACTATGAACAAATTCCTATGTGCACTGCGGGCCCGGGACGCGTCGGCTGCTAAGCAGGACAGGCAGCGGCACCCGGCGGGCCGGATCCATGTCCTCGGCGGGCCGCATGTGGCCCGCGGGCCGTAGTTTGAGGAACCCTGGTAGAGGTTTCTGATCGTATAAACTGCCTTCCATGTGGCCGCGGTTGTGTAAAGGTTTGCTCCGAATCTAAAGAGCGCGTGTCTCGCCCTGGCCAGTGTGGCTCCGTGGATAGAGCATCGGCCTGCGGGACTGAAAGGTCTGGGTTCAATTCTGGTCAAGGACACATGCCCGGGTTGTGGGCTACAGCAGGCAACCAGTCAATGATTCTCTCTCATCGTGGATATTTCTCTCTCTCTCTCTCCCTTCCTCTCCGAAATCAATAAAAATAGATTAAAAAAAGAAAATGTGCCTAAATGACCTTTAGACTGACCTCTGCATTCTCGGCTCCAGCGGAAGGCCCCGAGGCCCGTGTGGTGAGGACTGCACGCGCCTGAGCACAGCCAGTGAGCCCGCCGGTGCCCGCCCAGCGCCTAGCCCGCTGCTCGCACACAGTAGGTGCTAAATAGCCATGTGTCAGTGAGTGGGTGACAAGCGTGAAGTCACTGGGAGATTCTCAGCTGAACCCACGGCAGGGCCGTGTTCCACGTGAGAAGCACCTGTGGGAGGGCAGGAGGAAGCCGGGGAGAGGTTCGCCGGGAACTCAGAGAGGAAGCTCGGAGACCCTGAGCTGCCTGACGTCGGGGGGGGCCCGGAGGAGCCGCTCCGCTTTCCCGGGGAGCATGCTGGGAGGTGTCCGCAGACAAGACCCAGAGCAGGGCCGGCTGGGGCTCCTGGCCAAGCTCAAGTTCAGGATCTCAGGCGGCCCCGCCTTCTTCCCCGGCTCACTCTTCGATGTGTCCACCCAGCTCCCTGGCCTGCCCACCGTCCTAAGGGTGCGACTGGCTCCGTCTGGCCTTCCGATGTTGAACACTTGAATGCATTTCCAGCCACGCGGACAGGCGCCCCTTGAGACGGCGCCGCAGAAATGCCTGCACGCGAGGCAGGAGCCGTGTCGCTCGCAGGAAGCGTGGACGTGAGACTGCAAAGTGGGTGGGAGGGAGGGGGGAGGGGGGGAGGGAGGGCCGCGGCTGCAGAAAGCAATGGGCGCCCCTGGACGAGTCCAGGCTTCTACGTCCTCGGCAGGAACTTAGAGAACAAAGTGACACGTGCGCGGCCCGGAGTGTGTGGCCCGGAGTGTGTCCAGCGGGAGAAGATGCTGCCCTGAGTTGCACTCGTCTCAGGAAAGCAGGACGGCGGCCGCCGCGGTGAGAATGGCTCTGGTGTCAGGCCTGGCTGGGCGACCTCGGGGCTGGCGTTCTGGCTCAGAAAGGTGGAAGTCCCAGAGGCAGAAGGGAGCAGCGGGAGAAATGGGCCCACGAGACCAGCTTCAGCGGAAAAGGGGGCCCTGGAGCTCAGGAGAAAGAAGGGGGGGGGGGGTCAGGCCTGGGGGAGAAGGGAGCCTGGGCCTGTGCAGGCCTCTGTCCTGAGGGCCTGTGCGGATGCGGCTCTCAGGGGCGGCCCCAGGGGAGGACCTCCGAGAACAGCCGTGGGCGAACTACGGCCTGCGGGCCGGATCCGGCCCGTTCGGCTGTTCTATCCGCCCGTGGATCCGAAAGAGCGGAGGGTTCTCTTGCTCTCCCCTCTGCTCCTTCCCCAGCAGCAGTGTTAACATGGCAACGTCGGGAAACACGGCCGCAGCTCCTTCTTCTGAGTGGGCGGATTTATATCCCCATTCAGTAGAAGGAACAACCTCTCCATCTTCCAGAGGCTCCTTGGAATGCCCGCGGACGCGTCCCCCGACATCACCCTGGGAATGCGGAGACACGTTATCCTGGTGATGGAGGGAGACACGCCCCTGGAGAGCACAGTATCAGAGCATCAGCTAAAAAGGAGACCAACAACACTGTTCCCACTGAAGTGGATGTTTGAAAGACCAAAAACCTTTCAACCCAGTCTACATTGCCATCTACATCTACGTCCCGGGCATAATTTGGAAGTTGCACTAAAGAAAATGTTTCATTTACTGTTTACACATTTTGTTCTTTTCTATTTGTTTTAGTTTTAAATTATTTTATTATATTTAAGTTTAATTTGAAAGGCTTTTGTACCTTTCCTTTGTTAGGCAATTTTATTTTGCCTTTGCCATCTTCAATATAAGGTATGTTATTGTGCTATGATTCCTCCATTTTTTGAAGTTTCAAATTATAATAATTAGTGTTTACATTCTTCTTGTTAAAATGTTTGAAATGAATAAAACTATTGAAATAAAAAAAAAAAAGACCGTACCCTTTCATGTAATGATGTTTACTTTGAATTTATATTAGTTCACACAAACACTCCATCCAGGCTTTTGTTCCGGCCCTCCGGTCCAGTTTAAGAACCCATTGTGGCCATCGAGTCAAAAAGTTTGCCCACCCCTGGCCTAGAAGCTTCATCAGCTCCCCAGGTGTGTCCCTTCGGGGTGTGGTCTCTGCTGATCCGCCGGTGCCCGGGGCTCATCAGCCAATGCCGCTGGTCCCGAGGCAGCCATGGTGGCCTGGTCTGGTTTCTGCTTTTCTGGGCCTGGAGCTGACCCACTGAGGATGTATTCCATGCAGGTCACAACCTCACTGTCTAGGGGGGCTCAATGCTTACGGGCTGTTCTCTCCATGTGCCCTCCCCTCCCACCCCCACCGTTCGCTCTCCTCCAAGGAGGTCTAACCCACATGCCTAGCAACATGCCAGGGGAGGGTCCAAACCCCATGACCGAGACAGGAAAGGAGGGGGCGGGGGGGTCTAAGCCGCATGACCCAGGATGTGCTGGGGCAAGTCCCCGTTTTTCCAGTTTTGCCAGTTGCTCAGCACCCGGGGGCTCTCCGCCCTGGTGACCTTCTGTAGCTGGCCCATCGCCCCTGCTCTGCCCATGGCTGTCTGCCTGCCCACCACAGCCAGGCCCTGGAAGCCAAGGGCACCTGCGAGGTGAAGTTCTCGGGCCGTGCGGTGGTGAGGGTTAGGGAGGGGGTCGGTCTGCAGCTAGGTGAAGTTCTCGGGTGGTGAGGGTTAGGGAGGGGGTCGGTCTGCAGCGAGCAGATGGGGCAGGTGCACCCAGGAAGCAGAGCGAAGCGCCTGCCACCTCTCCACGCCGCGCAGAGGGGCCCGCCTCCTGCCTCCGCCGTAGGTCCCTGGGCCAGGCTGTGGCTCAGGCCTTCGGGTTCTCTGACACGTCCTCGCAGCCTCCCCATGAACCCTCTTGGGCTTCAGCCAGTTTAAGGACCATGGATAAGCATAGCTGGTCTCGAGCAGAACCATAACCTCTATCCCGAGGAGGAAAGCAGAGAGAGCTTTACGGCTGGCTGATCCATCGCATGACACGTTTCTGACAGAAATAACATCGAAAGCCCATGTGAGCCCTGACCGGTGTGGCTCGGTGGGTAGAGCGTTGGCCTGCGGACTGAAGGGTCCAAGATTCGATTCCGGTCAAGGGCATGTACCTTGGCTGCGGGCACATCCCCAGTGGGAGGTGTGCAGGAGGCAGCTGATCGATGTTTCTCTCTCATCGATGTTTCTAACTCTCTACCCCTCTCCCTTCCTCTCTGTGAAAAATCAATAAAACATATTTTTTAAAAAATCCATATGAACAATGCTCGCCCTTCCGGGAGCTCTCCCTGTTGTAAGAGGCAAACGTCTCTCTGGCTCATCCTACTAAGTGAAGATGTCAGCCGTTAGCTGAATCAACGGGTTCATTCATCAGTGCAGCCAACACCCTGAGCCTCGACTCCGTGTCAAGGACTGTGAGTAAAACCTTAATGAGGTATGTTCGCTGTCCCCAAGGATTTCCCGTAGGAGAAACATACCTGTCTGAAAGGCAAGCTGGTGCAAGGAATGAAAACCGGCTTTAGATGAAAAGAAAAAGAGAAAATATTAGAAGGAGGCGGGGCATCTCGTGTCTGGAAGGCAAGGTGGGGAAGGTAGCAGGTCGGCTGGAAACAACATAGAGAAAGAAGAGTGGGAGCTCCGGCCCTCCCCCTCTCTCCCTCCTCCCCCCCTCCCACACGCCTGCCTCCGTTTCCTGGTCTCTGTTTTGTCTGAATGGCTGCAGATTGGCATTTTCTTTTTTTAACATATTTTATTGATTTGTTACAGAGAGGAAGGGAGAGGGATAGAGAGTTAGAAACATCGATGAGAGAGAAACATCAATCAGCTGCCTCCTGCACACCTCCCACTGGGGATGTGCCCACAACCAAGGTACATGCCCTTGACCGGAATTGAAACTGGGACCCTTCAGTTCGCAGGCCGACGCTCTATCCGCCGAGCCAACCCAGCCAGGGCCAGATTGGCATTTTCTATGCTCATTAAAGAAAGTGGCCCACGTGAACACGGATTCCTAGTCCCTGTGGTCAGCAAGGACTCTACCCTCGCTAGACCTTGAATGCAAACCCCTGGGAGAAGACCCGAGGGCCCGGCTTGGGTGTGTATCCACATGGCCAGGAGGCTGGCTACGCGTCAGGGCCTGGTGGAGGGAACCAGAGCCCAGCGTGGCCTGGGGGCGGATGGGGCAGCCGGTCTGCGTGTCTGCCACATGCACGCTGAGGACAACAGCACCAACAGGACAGTCACCCCTGGCGGTGCCAGCAAGTATGAGTGACATGTGGGGTGCATGGGTAAGTCCAGGGACCTGGGGAACAGATCTTACATTTATTTGTTTTGTTGGTTTTTAGGTGGAGAGTTCCTCTCTTATTCTTGGACATTATGCAACTCTGCCGGTGCCTGGAGACCCGTGGGTGAGTCAGGCACAGTGGGTTCTGAGAGTCACTCAGCCTTGTCGGTGATTTACGGGGTAACGGCGGGGGAGTCACCGGTTCCTTCATTTCCACATTTCCAGGACTTATATGGAAGTTCACATGCACTACCTTTCAGGTCCAGGCAGAAGGCTGTGGACCCAGGACACAGTTCGTTTCAGTTAGTAACGATTTGTAGGGACTCGTTTGCCAGGGGCAGGATGAACTCTTGTGGCACAAACATCTAAGATTTCAGATCCAGCATTCGCGTGAGGAGCGAAGTATCCTTACAAATAAAAGCCTAAGTGGTCGTCACGCCGTGATGCCCTCACGCTGTCACAAGATGGCTGCGCGCACAGCGGGCACGCGCAGGTGGGCGGGGCGGGGCTTGATGGGTGCCCAACAAGGAGCCTGCCTGGGCGTCCTGCCTCCTCCCGGCACTGCTCGGCAAGGCCTGCCTGGGGGTCCCCTGGCTCAGTGCGGTGAGGACTGCCTGGGGGTCCTGGGGGATCCCGAGTCTGTGCAGGGAGGCCTGCCTGGGGGTCTCACCTCCTGGCTCCATAAAGCGCAGAGGCGGGACCCCCAGCTCTGGCCTACCTCTTTGGGGCAATCCATCAGGGAGCCCCAGATGGGTGGGCGGGTCCTACCTCTTTGGGGTCATTGATCGCGGGGCTCCAGCACTGTGACAGGGCACAGGCCAGGCTGGGGACCCACCCCCCCCTACCCGAGTGCACGAATTTCCGGCAACAGGCCTCTAGTATACATATAATTAAATGCAAGCCACACCCTGATGCAGACAAAAGAAAGGTTTTTATTGAAGGAGGGGAGCCCGCAGCTAAGGAAGAAGAAAAGCTGGTTCTGATCAAGGGGATAGGAAAGTCCAGCAGCTGATATAAAATTCCCTGGGCGCCTGGAGGTAGGCTTCCGGGAGACGGAGAAAAGGAGAAAGCCTGTGTCTCGGCATAGAAATAGGTAAGGGATTAGCAAAGAAGAGCGGGAGGTGGAGGAGGAGGAGGGGAATTTGGCCTGAGTGTAGGGACCAGCAGGATGAATGGGGGGAGAGGCTGCGGAGTCAGGTCAGGGCTCATTCGGGAGCGTGAGCCTCAGGTTCTTGGGCTGTGTTCTGTAGACGTGGAAAGATCTGCAGGCGGTCAGTTCTGCGTTTTAGAAAGAGAACCGTGATGTATTTGACAGGCATTTCTCAAAAACAGACAAAGCAGGATTTTCACTTAAAGCAAAACAGCTGATCCTACGTGTTGCCAATGCTAACGTTCAAGGTTTCCCATGACAATTAGAATTCTGGAAACTGTGTGTCCACCAGCATGAGCTGGACAGTTTCCCTTGATGGTAAGGTTTCCTGGTGAGATAGGTCGTGATGTGGTGTTTTAATAGTGTGTCATGAAATGTGCCGGCAATCGGAAGATCTATGTCACTCAGCAAACCAATATTTCCCAGATGACCACCGCGTGAAGGGACAAAGTCTTGTGGGTCAAGGAGCCAGTCACAGTGCTCAATAGGCCAATGGACTGGAATACACCAGATGCCGGAGGTCATCCGGAAGACTGAACCACTGGTCCACCCAGGCAGCCAGCCAGGGGGTCTCCTGTCTGTGACATATCCCTCTGCCCACGTCCCCATGCTCGGGGCCACTTCAAGGACTCTGCCTTGAGTGAGGAATGCGTTACTGAGACCACAGGACGGGATTCGTGACTGAGCCCCATTGAGAGAACTCCATGCAAATGCTGAAGACTGGCGGGTGGGTGCAGAGATCCAGTTATGTCCTATTTCTCCAACTGCACATCTGTGTTTGCCAGATTAATTCATATAATTTCACTGGAACTACATAGCACAACAGACCGAGTGCAGAAGCAGACATGAAAATCTGAGCATTTACATTAAAAAGATTGGGAGGCCCTGGCTGGGTAGCTCATTGGTTACAGTGTCATCCAGATATGTCAAGGTTTTGGGTTCAAACTCCAGTCAGGGTACGTACAAGAAGCAACCAATGAGTGCATAAGTAACTGGTTCAACAAATGAGTGGTTTTTTTTTCCCTCTCTCTCTCTAAAATAAATAAATAATTTTTAAAAATATTGGCAAAAATCTGAAACAACGCAATTCTTCTCATGAATAATTTTATTTTGGGAAATAAAATGTGTTTATGTTAACATCTAATATCCTTATTGCTATTTTATGGAATGAACACATAAATGTTGGAGAATGTATCTGTTTCCATTTTTTATTTGGTAAACATTGGCAGAAATGATCCACATACACAAAAGTTCTTCGGGACCCTTTTTCACAGCTGTATTGAGGTGTAATTGACAACTTAGAAGTTTATATTTTTAAAATGTATCAAGTTATGGTATGATATCCATATACATGTGAAATGATTACCACAAACAAGCTCATTAACACATCTACCATCTCACATAGTTACTCTGTGTGTGTGTGTATGTGTGTGTGTGCGTGCGTGTGTGTGTGTGTGTGTGTGTGTGTGTGGTGAGAAGATTTAAGAATTACTCTGTAAACAAACTTTTAAAAATATGTTTTTATAGATTTTTAGAGAGAGAGGGAGAGGGATAGAGAGATAGAAACATCGATGAGAGAGAAACATTATCGATCAGCTGCCTCCTATAGGCCCTCTACTGAGGATTGAACCCGAAACCCAGGCATGTGGCCTGACCAGGAATCGAACCGTGACCTCTTGGTTCATAGGTAGACACTCAACCACTGAGCCACACCAGCTGGGCCTCTGTTAGCAAAGTTTAAGCATATAGTGCAGCATCATTACCTTTAGTCACCATGCTGCACATTACATCTCCAGAACTTACTCATCTTAGAACTGGAAGTTTGTACCCTACGACCAACATCTCCCTATTTCCCCACCCCCAGGCCCTGGTAGCCACCATTCTATTACCTGTACCATGAGTAGACTTTTTAAGGTTCCACATGTGAGATCATACAGTACTTGTCTTTTTCTATCTGGCTTATTTTACCAGGCATAATGTCCTCCGAGTTCATTCATGTCATCACAAATGTCAGGATTTTCTTCTTTTTATAGCTGAATAATATTCCATCACACACACACACACACACACACACACTAGGCCTGGTGCACGAATTCATGCACCAGTGGGGTCCCTCGGCCTGGTCTGTGGGATCAGGTCGAAACCAGCTCTCTGACATCCCCCAAGGGGTCCTGGATTGGGAGAGGGTGCAGGCCAGGCTGAGGGACCCCATTGGTGCACGATCGGGGCCGGGGAGACATGCAGGAGGTTGGCCAGCTGGGGAGGGACCGCAGGAGAGCTCCAGGGCATGTCCTGCCTGTCTCACTCAGTCCCGATAGGTCAGACCCCAACTGCAAGCTAACCTACTGGTCAGAGCGTCTGCCCCCTGGTGGTCAGTGTACGTCATAGCGAGCGGTTGAGCGGCCTTAGCATATTACGCATTGGTTGGTTGAACAGACGACTGGACAACCAGTCACTTAGCATATTAGGCTTTTATTATATCGGATATATAAAGACTTTGGGAATCCCTCTTAATCTTGCTATTTCCTGCTCAGAACGTGGGGTCCAGCACAATTAGGCCAAGGCAGGGCAGTTCCTAAGAATTTTAGAGCAAGTGTTCTCAAACTGTTTTGTCTCAGGAACCCTTCACACTCTTAAAATTAATGTGGAGCAGGAGTCAGCTCTTTCTTTCTTGAAATTTGAAAATTTTGCCTGTTCTGGAAAAATAACTTCGGATTTCTTTTGTACTGCACGCCAGCCTGTTCATTTGTCCAATTCTAAGCACAAAAGCCAAAAAAGGGGGACATTTTCCTGTCCAGCACCCCAATACAAAGCAGAAATTCCTGTCCCACAAGGAGGAACTCTCCTGCCTCCCAAACACTTACTCACATTTCAGTGAGTCAAAAGGAAACAGACAGATACTCATTCCCCCACGCCTGGCTGACTTCCTGAGGAGTCTGGGTGGGTTGTTGGGGTGAGTGAGTGGCCACCTAAGAGCTCACAGGTCATACCTGGGGTCTTAGTAAGCAGGTGAGCACCAGGGAAAGACCTGGCGTGTTTGTCAGGATTAGCAAGTGGAGTTAGTCAGTGGCAGATAAGAAAGCAGGAAAGGACTGGGGGCTGTGTATTTTGGGTTCAAAGGTATTGCGTTTATGGCCATGATTACATTCACCACATTTGATGAATAGCAGTGCAATACTGTAAAACCCCGAGCCTCCTGCCCCAGCTCCAGGAAAAGGGCGCATTTGATTTCAAGTTCTTTCGACCTTGAATGACTTTGCTTTCCAGTGACAGTGTCCTCAGCACCCTGTCCCGCTCCTAGCACCGTCCACGGGATTTGGAATGGTGACAGTGATCATGATCAGGCTCGTAACTCCTTAAGTTTATTCTGAAAACACGGGGTTGCTTCACAAAAGCAGTCGCTGGAAGAAGTCTAGTTTCAGCAACGTGCTGGGAATTTGTGGGGAAACTCTGGAGGAAAACTCAGATCTAAAGAAAAGTGAATGCTGCCTATTTCTTAGGTTGGGAAGTGAAAATGTGACCTATGGTTATAGAATGTTCTCTTCCCAGATGGGAGACCGGCATGATGGGAGAAAATGGTCAGGGTGTCACCCAGACAGGAGGAGGGGTGCCAGTTCACACTCGGCTCTCCTCTCGGCTTCAACTTAGTAATAAAATCAGCTCCTTACTACCTTGGAGGAGGGCGGGAAGGAACCCACACACACCTCACGCACACATACACACACTCACGCACACATACATACACACGCACACACACTCACGCACACATACACACACACATACACACACTCATACACACTCATATACACTCATGCACACATACACACTCACACACACACGCTCATGCACACTCACACACTCAGTGAATGAAGACACAAGGATTGGAGTGAATGAGCACGCACACACTCACACACACATACACACTAACACACTCATGCACACACACATAGAGAGGAGTGAATGAAGATACACACATACACACTAACACACTCATGCACACACACACACTCACGCACACGCACACACACACATACACACTCACACATACACACTCATGCACACATACACTCATGCACACATACACACACACGCTTATGCACACTCACACACTCAGTGAATGAAGACACACGGATTGGAGTGAATGGACACACACACACATACACACTAACACACTCATGCACACACACACACACTAACACACTCATGCACACACACACCCCGCAGGCCTTGCTTACTGCCACCTGGATAACCACAGCTCGGGGCGGAATCTCTTTCCTGTGAGTGAGTTTCTAACCTGGTCCTTCTGAGCTTATTTTGGTCCGTTTCTCCGCCCACTTGGGAAAGGCAGGGCCCGCCCGGCCGCGGAGCCCTAAGAGGGGCGCTCTGGGCTCGGCCCCGGCCCCCCTCACCGACTCCGGTCCCGCGGGGACCCGTCCGGTGCTGCTGAAGGGCCAGGGGACCCGGGGGTCTCGCGGGCGGGCGCGGGGCTGCCGGGGGCGGGGCGGTGACCGCTGGGGTCGCCCGTGGATGTGCAGGGCAGTCCCGTCCAGCGCAGGAGAGCAGACCCTTCGCCCCCGCCCCCCCCAAGGTTTCAGGGCCCTGGGCAGGGACTTCCAGGCGGAGCGAAGGTGCGGTTTCCGGGGGCGTGGGCCCAGGTGCGGCCCGCGGGCCGGGCGGGGCGGGGCGGGGCGGGCACATCCGTGTTCCCCGGGGCGGAGGGGCGGGCCGGGGCGTGCCCTGGCGCCCGGAGAGCCTGCCGCACACTTTCCTTGCTCTCGCCGGGGCAGCGAGACCAGCCATCCACTGGGTCCCTGGCGAAGAGTCGGGGTTCCGGGTCCCTCGCAGTCTCCAGTCTCGAGCAGCTCAGCCCCGGGCAGGCGCAGGATGCGGGCGGGGAGCGCGGGGCCCGCGCCGCTGCGGCCGGTGCTGCTGCTGCTTCTTCCAGGTGAGCGAGGCGGGGACTGCGCGCTCCCGGGCGGGGGGACGGGGCGTGGGGACTCGGGCAGGCAGCGCGCGTCCCCGCTCCGACCCACGGGGACCGGCTCCCAGCCCGTCGGGCGGATGGAGAGACCTCCCCTTCGCGCGTTGCCCCGCCGGGTGCCCCCAGGAAGGCGGGCTCGCCCTCTGCTAAGCGCCCTGAGAGTCCAGGCAGTGCAGCTTCTGGTTTTGGCACGCGCGCGGTGCGCACCTGCACACAGACGTGGACACGCGTGGGAACCGGAGGGCGGGTCCCGCAGCCCGGTCGGACAGGTGCTTGCCGCGCCGACCCGGGCCGGGTATCTGTGGGTCCCGGGAATGCGGACCCGGACGGGGGGCGGTCTGGGGGTTCCCGGAATGTGGCCCCGGGCCGGGAGGGGTTTTGGGGGAGGTCTGTGGGTCCCGGGAATGCGGACCCGGGCGGGGGGGTTGTGGGGGGAGGTCTGGGGGTCCCGGGAATGCGGACCCGGGCGGGGGGCGGGTTGGGGGGAAGGTCTGGGGGTCCCGGGAATGCGTCCTGGGCGCGCCTGCTCCTCCTCAGCGCCGAGCTGGTGGTTGTGCAGGACCTGGCTCCCCAAATGCTCTGTTCGCACCCGGGGGTGTGCCAGGCCTGTTTCTCCGCGCGCCCTGGTGCCTCTGCCATTGGGGCGGAGGAAAGCCAGCGCCTCTGAGCGCCTGGCCAAGGAGGGGATCCTCCTGCCCTCCGCCTTCCTCCCATTGTTCACCGGCTGCGAACGCGGCCAGGAAACTTCTTCCCCCTTTCTTGGTCCTGGCGCCGCAGCCAGAGAACTGACGGGGCGGCCGCTCCAGCTGCGGGGGTGGAGGCCATCCCGCGCCTGACTTCTTTTGCTGCAAGTGGGGACCTGAGGCTGGGGTGCCGGCTGCGGCGCGACCCTCCTGCACCCAGACCTCCCGCACCCAGACCCCCGCACCCAGACCTCCCGCACGGACTGGCTTGGGGCAACTTTCCTTTCCTGGGGGGCGGGGCCGGGAGTCACTTTTGTATTTGGTGGTGCGTTCAGCCTTCAGGAGCCAAAGAGGGCCTCTGCTGTTGAAGGGTTTTCACAGAGATAAGTGTTTCCAAAAATGTCCCCCCCCCCCCAACCCGGCGCCCCAGGCCCTTAGCCAGTGGCATTCCTTATTGAGGAAGAAGCCGAGCCCACAGGCCCCTGGGCCTCCCTCCGGGGGGAGAGGAGTAGACATCAACCATTCCAGCGGCAGGAAGCACTGGTTTCCCTCTAACCTGTGTCTGGTGCTCACAGGTACTCTCCCCCCCCACCCCCCACCCCCAGGGCCATCACCCTAACTGGGGCTTTCAGAGAAAGCTGGACTCCCCGGCCTGGAACACAGCCTCCCCGGAGCTAATCAACACTGATTCCCAGGCCTTTCATCCCGTTAATTGCCGTTATTAGCAGGCGCTATGGAAACGTAACATCGCTTCCCGCTGCGAGGTGTCGGGGCTTGTCTGGAGCAGGGAGAGCTGCTGTGAGGAATGCGTGGCTGCGGGGCGTGCAGCGGGCGCCGCGGGGACTAACCTCCGTGCGCGCAGGCAGGGTGCCATGCCAGGGGACGTGTCCGTGTGGCGATGCTTCCTCCTGGCCCAGCAGGTGCATACTCAGGGGACAGGTTGCCCCCGACTCAGGGTGACCGTCATGGAGCTTTGCCCTCTGGGAGACCATCGGGGTTCCCAGGGGAGCAGCCTCCTTTCGGGGTTCCAGGAATATCCAGGATGAGCGTGAACAATGGCAAGCTCTAGGTCCGTGACAGGTGACATGTCAGACGGCTTTGCCCTGGTTGTGTAAAATGGTCGAGGATCCGTCATTACTCTACACACACACATAGTTGTTTGTCAGTTACAGACGTGTACAATTGTGTCATGTAAACACACCCCCACCATGAACATGGTAAAGAGGTGTGTGTGTGTGTGTACGTGTTCAGACAGCTTGCATTCTCTCCAGCAGACGTGCCAGCCAGCCACGGTGGAAACATGCGACCCTCCAATCTCCCTTTAACTCTTAGACCCGAGCTCCGCAGACCCCGCCCCACGGGTGTTCAGGAAAAAGCCTCGCTCGCCATTCAGTTCCCTATCCGTCACCTGTCAGGGGTCGCCCCTCCGCTTAAGTGCTGGCCATCGAGGTGGCCGTCAGCAGGTTTGAGGGTGGAAAAGAAAGACCGTAAGAGGCCAGGTCGTCCCTAATAGCTGGCAGGCCCGGAGCGGCCAGGGACATGCCATTTCCAATGCATACGACCCTTCCCTTCTCTCCTGCCTCCAGGCCAGGCCAGGCAGCCCCCCCGCCCCCCGAGTTCCAGCCTCCTTCTCTCCCGGCCACTGCTCCCCGCAGTCTTCCCTGCTAGTGGGTATTTGCACGGCCTCTCCCTGCAGGCTGTGCATGTTGCGATTTCTCTCTTAGTCAGCGCGTCCTTTCCCTGGGCGGGTTGGCAGCTTCTTCCTCCTGAAACACCCTGCACCTCTGGCGCCTGTTCTCCCTGCCTTTCCCTGCTCCCTGGCTGTCCGTCCGCGACGCCCCGCTCCCTTCTGCAGCCCCTGGTGCAGTCCCCGCTCCAGGCAGCGCCCCCCGGCCTCCTCCTGACTTCCGGAGCAGCATGCCAACCTCGAGGGTGGGCCCGCGGGGCACATGCCACCCTCGTGTCCTCGGCAGAAGTCGTCCCGTCCTCTGCACCCTGCGCTCCTAGCCTCTGCGGGTGTTCGAGGGCAGCGTTCCCTGCAGATTCTACACCAGCCGTGGGCAAACTACGGCCCGCGGGCCGGATCCGGCTGTTCTATCCGGTTCTCTTGCTCTCCCCTCCGCTCCTTTACTTTGAATTTATATTAGCTCACACAAACACTCCATCCATGCTTTTGTTCCGGCCCTCCGGTCCAGTTTAAGAACCCATTGTGGCCCTCGAGTCAAAAAGTTTGCCCACCCCTGCTCTACACGCATCTCTTCCTTGTCCTCAGCCTCACGGCCAACCTCCCGCCTCCAAGTCCTGTCCCTCCCCCCTCCTCTCCCCCACCCCTGCCTGTGCTGCCCGCCACCGGGGCCCTGGGTTCCTTCATGTCTGGGCTCCTGTCCTGTTCACAGTTTCCTGGTGTCGTCTCTTCTCCCTCCCGTCCAGTCCAGTCCCCTCATCGTCACCAAGGCTGTCTCCCCAAGCCCTGACCTGTGTGGAATCCTTCCCCGGTTCGGACACTTGGAGGCTCCCATCCGCGTGGGGTAAAGGACGCGTTCCTTGGCAGGCCAGGAGGGCCCTGTGCCATCTGGCCCCAGCCACGTGTTCAGCCTTTCCTCTACCACACCCGTCCTGCTCACACACACAGGCACTCACACCCCCCTGTGCACACAGCACACGCCCCGGAAAGCCATATATGCACGCCCACACGCACCTTCTGCGCTCCCACGGCACCCGATTCTGGCGTATTTAGTGCCAGGTGTCCACATGTGGCCCGCCGAGGACATGGATCCGGCCCGCCGGGTGCCGCTGCCTGTCCTGCTTAGCAGCCGACTCGTCCCGGGCCCGCAGTGTGCATAGGAATTTGTTCATAGTGTTTTTTTTTAAACTATAGTCCGGCCCTCCAACGGTCTGAGGGACAGTGAACTGGCCCCCTGTTTAAAGAGTTTGAGGACCCCTTCTCTGCATTCGCTGCCTTGATGCTTTCCCCTCTTTCTCTCGTTCCTTTGTAACTCACCAGTTTCCTGTGCTGGAAGAGACAACCCCCAGCAAGCTGATAAAGCAGGAGCCCTGGCCGGCATGGCTCAGTGGGTTGGGCATCATCCTGTGACCAAAAGGCTGCGGGTTCGATTCCCAGTCAGGGCACATGCCCAGGTTGTGGGCTCGGTCCCTGGTAGAGGGGGTGTGCTGGAGGGAGCCAACCTATGTTTCCCTCTCACATCAACGTTTCTCTCTCTCCCTCTCCCTTCCTCTCTCTCTGAAAATCAATAAAAATCGCCCTAGTCGGTTTGGCTCCGTGGATGGAGCTTTGGCCAGCCTGCAGATTGAAGGGTCCCTGGTTCGATTCTGGTCAAGGGCACATACCTGGGTTGCAGGCTTAATCCTGAGGGGTTGGGGGGGGAGGGGTGTGTGCAGGAGGCAGCCGGTTGATGATTCTCTCTCATCATTATGTTTCTATCTCTTTCCCTTCCTTTCAGAAATCAATAAAAATATGTTTTATTAATAAAAGATATATTTTATTCATTAAAAAATAAATAAAAATCAATAAGTGGGCAAGTTTTTCTTTTATAAAAAAAGTAAAGTTTGAGGCAATCTCTGATTCTCAGGGACCCAGCCCACCCCCCAGCCCACCCTCTGACAAAGTAACTCCCTCTCCGATGGCTCCCAGCTACCACTTCCCCACCCCCTCCAGGCTGTGCTCCCGGATACTGGCTCCGGAGCCTCCGTGTGATGTAACTGAGTGGGCTGGGGCTCAGCATTTCGTATTTAAAAACCATTACTCATCCGTTTCTGATGTTCAGCCAGGTTGGGAGTAACTGCTGAAAGGCCAGCCTCGAGCCTCCGCTCTCCCAACAAATTAAAATTCCAGTGTTGCCCGGTCACCTGGTTGGGAGGTGCCCACCGAGACAGGTAGATGTCAACGCCCCGCGGCGGGCGGGGAAGGCGCCAGGTGGGAGAATTCCCTCCAGAGTGGGTGCTGATGGCTCCTGACTCCCTGTGCGAAGGGCCTGGGGCGGATCCAAGGGCCAAGTCGGTGTCTGCAGACAGGAGCTGCTGATGGGGCTGCAGGCATTCCGCAAAGTAAATACACCATCAGCGCGTCAAAGACAAGGAATTTCGGGGGAAAGGGGGACCAGAGTGTCATCCTGACCTCAGGTGAATGCCCCGCTCAAGTCCAGCTGCGCCTGGGCCGCGGGCCCTGCTTGAGATGCTCTGGGGCTGAGACATTCCGCCTCTGAGAGGAAGCAGTTCTCTTATCATCACAGCGAAGACGTGGGCTTTGTGGCTGGTTTGTTGATTTCATTTGTTATGGTGACTAATGATTTACCCGACAATAACACTCAGAAGAAGGGCTGGTGGAGGGAAGAATCTAGAAGAAGGGCTGGTGGAGAGAAGAATCTAGAAGAAGGGCTGGTGGAGAGAAGAATCTAGAAGAAGGGCTGGTGGAGGGAAGAATCTAGAAGAAGGGCTGGTGGAGAGAAGAATCTAGAAGATGGGCTGGTGGAGAGAAGAATCTAGAAGAAGGGCTGGTGGAGAGAAGAATCTAGAAGAAGGGCTGGTGGAGAGAAGAATCTAGAAGAAGGGCTGGTGGAGAGAAGAATCTAGAAGAAGGGCTGGTGGAGAGAAGAATCTAGAAGAAGGGCTGGTGGAGGGAAGAATCTAGAAGATGGGCTGGTGGAGAGAAGAATCTAGAAGATGGGCTGGTGGAGAGAAGAATGTAGAAGAAGGGCTGGTGGAGAGAAGAATCTAGAAGATGGGCTGGTGGAGAGAAGAATCTAGAAGAAGGGCTGGTGGAGGGAAGAATCTAGAAGAAGGGCTGGTGGAGAGAAGAATCTAGAAGAAGGGCTGGAGGAGAGAAGAATCTAGAAGAAGGGCTGGTGGAGAGAAGAATCTAGAAGATGGGCTGGTGGAGAGAAGAATCTAAAAGAAGGGCTGGTGGAGAGAAGAATCTAGAAGATGGGCTGGTGGAGAGAAGAATCTAGAAGAAGGGCTGGTGGAGAGAAGAATCTAGAAGAAGGGCTGGTGGAGGGAAGAATCTAGAAGATGGGCTGGTGGAGAGAAGAATCTAGAAGATGGGCTGGTGGAGAGAAGAATCTAGAAGAAGGGCTGGTAAAGGGAAGAATCTAGAAGAAGGGCTGGTGGAGAGAAGAATCTAGAAGAAGGGCTGGTGGAGAGAAGAGTCTGATGCCCAGATCTGGACCCTGGGCGCCGGGTGCCTTTGAAAGCGCATCCTCCAGGGGACCCAGGAGTCGCTGATCTGGCCGCAGCCAATTGGACAGAACGAGGCTCCGATCGGGATTGAGGCAGCCACTGCCCCATCCGGTGGAACATGGAAGCTGGAAACACGGTCCGAGAGGTTCCAGTTCCCGGGAAACAAGGCCGCACAGGAGGGAGGGCCATCGTCCAGCCCCGAAGGCTTCCTGGCCCGCGTGGGCGCCTGCCTCCTCCTGACAGACGTGAGGCTCCTGGCTGAAGCCCCTCTGTGAGCGACCTTGACCGGTGACCGGACTGAGCGGGTCCTCGAGGTCCCGTCCCTCTCGCGGGGTCTGATGTAGACCTGGGGCGTGGGGTGCCGTTTTGGCCGATGAGATGGGAGGGAGTCTGCTCGGAGGCGCTGGGGAAGGAAGCTTTCATTCCTGAGAGAGACCCCGCGTAGGAGGCACATGGCCAGGTCTAGATGGGAGGCAGGACGGCTGCCGCCCTATTGCAACCGCGAAGGGACATAAGGATGTGACGTCATGAGGAGGCAGCACAGACCTGCCCTCGGGCGAAGACAGGAAGAATGTGGTCCTTGAGAGTGTCCTTGAGTTTTGGACCTTGGATCTCTGGGGTCTTAAAAACCTTCCATCTGATTTAAAATGTAGTTGTGTTTTCGTTATGTGGCTGGATTGCCTACCAGGCGTCCTCAGATTACAGCCCGCGGGCCACAGGCGGCCCGCCGAGGACATGGATCCGGCCCGCCGGGTGCCGCTGCCTGTCCTGCTGAGCAGCCGACGCGTCCCGGGCCCGCAGTGCGCATAGGAATTTGTTCATAGTTTTTTTTTTTAAACTATAGTCCGGCCCTCCAACAGTCTGAGGGACAGTGACCTGGCCCCCTGTTTAAAAAGTTTGAGGACCCCTGGCCTACGCTTATAACCTGCAGAGCAACATAAGTTCCTGTAATGTAATAGGTGTCCTAGGGTCGCACAGAGTTCATCGCTGAACAAACGGTACAAAGCGAAGCGTTGACCTCGGGATGGAGACAGCCACGGGGACACTAAGGTGGGAAGCGTGGAAGAGGCTTCCTGGGGGGGAAGGAGCCATCAGAACTCCCACCTCCTGCCAAGGGCTCAGGCCGAGGGCCCAGGCCACCCCGCACCGGAGCTGAGGGACGAGGGGATACCCAAGGTGCAGAGCTCCGCGGCCACGGCTAGGACCCACGTGTCCGGTTGCGGGGCCAGATGTTCCAGATGCTCGCCTGGGAAGGAGCAGGTCCTTGCGCCCGGACCACGGAGAGTGAGGCTGAGAGGTTCGCGGGCGCCCGGCCACGAAGGGCCTTGTGAAGGACAGCGAGGACCCGGGTTTCATCCTGAGGACGGTGGGGGGCTGTGAGGGGCCTGACGCAGGCGAGTGACGTGACCAGATGGCTCCAGCGGCAGGGAGGATGGCGGGTGGAGTGGAGAGGCCGGGTGGCGGGCGCAGGGCCCCTGAGAGAAGGTGGGCTCTGGGTTGGGTTTTGGTTTAGTGCACCCACTGAGAGAGACGGTGGTCAGCACGGAGAGTGGCCAGGGAGAGACAGCAGGCGGCAGCGTGGAAAGGCGGTAAGGAGTAACGGGCGGATTTGGGGTGGAGGTACCAGGGTGGCAGCGAGCGAGGGAGGAGTATGACTGAGTGAAGCCCAGGTTTCCCACGGGGACGCTCGGGGGCTGCGGGTCACTGAGACAGGAGTGCGGAGGAGGGCAGGTGCGGGGAGGAGATGGCCAGGTGAGCGTGACAGGTGAATGTGAGACATCAGGGACGCCTCTGGTTAGTGGGCAGTTATATATGCAGGGGCGAGGGGACGACGTGGCCGGAATATAGGCATCTATGGACGAACTGGAGAATGGAGCTGATGAGTCCAGCGCAGAGAGAGCAGAAGAGGCCGTGACCAGAACCCAGGAAGCATCTCAGGGTCTGGGTGTGGGGAGCAGGTGCTGTGAGAACAGATACTGGGGGAGACCAGATGCTGGGGAGCAGGTGCGGGGGGAGCAGGTGCGGGGGGAACAGATTCAGGGGGAGCAGATTCAGTGGGGAGCAGGTGCAGGGAGAGCAGATTCGGGGGAGCAGGTGCGGGGGGAGCAGGTGCAGGGGGAGCAGGTGCAGGGAGAGCAGATTCAGGGGGAGCAGGTGCGGGGGGAGCAGGTGCTGGGGGGCAGGTGCAGGGGGAGCAGGTGCAGGGGGAGCAGGTACGGGGGGAGCAGGTGCGGGGGGAGCAGGTGCGGGGGGAGCAGGTGCGGGGGGAGCAGGTGCAGGGGGAGCAGGCACAGGGGGGAGCAGGTGCGGGGGGAGCAGGTGCAGGGGGGCAGGTGCAGGGGGAGAGAAGGCAGAGCTATGGGACTAGGTACCTCCCACTCTCCAGGGTGGCCGCTTGGTTGATGGGGAAGCCACTGTACACATTGTTTGGGGACATACCGCCCTGCGGTAGTTGTGATGAATGAGCTCGGTGCAGTTTTGGGGCTGCGAATCTCTAACACAGTCCAGTTGTGGTAGTAAGTTAATGTCACGGCTTTAATCCCATTTCCTGGAAACAGAAAGCTCTCTCCGCTGTAGATATATTCCCAGGTTCCGTGTTTAGCTCCTTATTTCTATCCAGCATGATAAGGACCCTCCGAATAATCTGCTCAGAAACCGTAGTCCTGGTGGCACGGAGAGGTGGTGTTGGCTTTGAGAGGTTCTGGTGGTGAAACAGGAAAGCCTTTTACTCTGTGTAACGCTGGTGTTTCGAGGCATTCTAAAACATTTTCATTGATCTTGTAAATCAGAAAACAAACCAGTGTCTATTCCTGACTTCGTTAAAGCTCTGATCAGTTTAAAGTGTTTATATTCCGGCGTTGTCCCCAGCCTCTGCCTGCGGTTCTGGCGCGTGCAAATGTTTACTAACCCGGGCAAACTCGAGCTGCACAGTTGACTAATACTGTATGTCCGCAGAATATTGGGGCTGCCAACACTTCTCACATGTGTCTTTCTTCCTTTCTTCTTCTAAGAGAGTTGTCCAGAAGTTCTGTTGCCCAGCTGTTCACCGGAACTGCGGTTCTGTCGGGACGATTCCCGTGTTGTTAGGGACAGGGGACAGTTGTCCCGCAGAGGCCGAGTGTGACAGGGAGCCTCCTGTCCCCCGGAGCCCCAGAGAGAGTGATGGGTGCTATGCCATCCGCGTGCAGCTTACTTCACTGCCTTTCAAATGGCCATTGGCGGTGGTCATTCCCCCATTGCACTGGGCGTGGCTCTGTCTGCCTCTGTGGGGCCTGAGCCCGTTTCCCTGGGAACCAGGTGGACATGCGGAGGCTGACATGGGCGGTCCACTGGGATAACTCTCTTCCAAACTGTTCCCCAGTCCCTGCAGGCCCTCCATCCACATAGCTTCTTGGACGCCTGTTGGAATAGGACACTGAACCTTTGGACTGTGTAACCTTTGCAAAGCCGTATTCCGAGAGCCAGTACATCTATATATGTAAAAGCTAAGCGACCGAACAACTGGTCAACCGGTTGCTATGACGCGCACTGCCAACAGCCAACCTCCCACAGTCCCTCCCCGCACCCGGCTGGCCCCTGATCGGCCCAATTGGGACTGGGCGAGACAGCCCCAATTGGCCCTGATTGCCGGCCAGGCCGAGGGACCCCACCCGTGCACGAATTTGTGCACCGGGCCTCTAGTAGAATAATAATCGGCATCGTTGTCTGAGTACGTTACATTGTTCCCTGGGAGGAAAAGAAAGGCAAACTGAGCCCCGGAAACTGGGAGACCTGTATGTGACCTTTGTGGGTTTCCTTTCAGTGCAAAAATGGAACCAGCAGTTTGAATAAAAAGTCTTAATGCAAATTGGAAGGTGATTAAAGAAGTCACTTATGTAAATGCCGTAGTGTTTAGTCCGTTGGGGCTGCTGGGACAGACAGCATAGCCTGGGTGGCGTAGACACACGGATATTTACGCTCACAGTCCTGGGCACTGAGAGGGCCCTGGTTGGTGCCAGCGTGGTCCCTTCCAGTGAGAGCCCTCCTCCCAGGTCACGTGCCTGCTGCCGTGTCCTCCTCTGTGGGAGGGGTTAGGGTCCCTTGGGACCCTCCGCTGTAAGGCACTGGTCCCTTTCCTGGGCGAAGCCTTACCCCAAAGGCCTCGTCCTAATGTCACCGTCTGCTGGGTGAGCATCTCGGCACAGGAAGCCTGGGACACGCATTCAGACCGTCGCGCGTTGGAATGCAGAAACCCCTGTGTCACGACAGCATTTACCTTTTGCCCCAAATAATCAGGCTTTCCTGTATGCGTGCCCTTTTACCATTCTTCTTTTGTTGTGGTTCAGGAGATCCAGCCTTCGCCCTGTTAAGAGCACAGCACAGCCCTGCCGGCTGGCTCAGTGGTTGAGTGTCAACCTATGAACCAGGAGGTCAGGGTTCGATTCCCATCAGGGCACATGCCTGGTTGCAGGCTCGATCCCCAGTAGGGGGCATGCAGGAGGCAGCCGATCCATGATTCTCTCTCATCACGGATGTTTCTATCTCTCTCTCCCTCTCCCTTCCTCTTGGAAATAAATTTTTAAGAAAAGAGCACAGGGCCTGGTCTCTCCCCTGGGTCCGGGTTCTGTCTTGGTGAGGTGCAGGTGAGCCCCCAGCCCCCAGTCTGCATGTCACTCAAGCCTCAGTTTCCCAGAGGCTCGTGCGCCCCGGAAGCCTTCGCTCCCCTGGCCCCACGGAGGTAACCTGCTCACGAGGACCCGTGTGTGGCCATGGTCCCCTCCGTCATGTCAGGGGCCCTCACTCCTGTAGACTGTGATGCCGAGGAGGCAGGCCCGCGCCTTCCTTGCTTGATGTAGAGGAGGCAGGGCCGCGCCTTCCTTGCTTGATGTAGAGGAGGCATGGCCGCGCCTTCCTTGCTTGCGCTGTGGGGCATGGGGACAGCTGCAGGAACACAGGTCAGAGGCCCACCTGCTGCTGGGATGCCAAGCGGAGAACTCGCTGCTCCTTTCCAAATAGGACGTGCAGACGCCCTCTACCAGCCAGGCTGTGTGAAGGCGCTAAAATATTCTTCCAGTTGATTCCCCTCCCCCCCCCCCCCCCCCCCTTGAGAGGGTGTGTGTGCTTTTGTCAAGTTCCTCCTTTGTCTAGAAGGGTCTAGCCAGGGCAGCTCTGTAGACAGGTGACAAGGTGCCTGGAAGGATCGGGACAGCGCAGAGGTATCTTCCCTTCCTCTTCCGATCCCTCTTCTCCCCTCCTAACGTGGCCCCATCACTTCTCTTCAGCGTGACCCCCACCGAGTGCGCTCTAAGACAGGGGTGGGCAAACTTTTTGACTCGAGGGCCACCATGGGTTCTTAAACTGGACCGGAGGGCCAGAACAAAAGCATGGATGGAGTGTTTGTGTGAACTAATATAAATTCAAAGTAAAGGAGCGGAGGGGAGAGCAAGAGAACCCTCCGCTCTTTCGGCTCCGCGGGCCGGATAGAACAGCCGAACAGGCCGGATCCGGCCCGCGGGCCGTAGTTTGCCCACGGCTGCTCTAAGATCACCTTCCCCTTGCCTGTCACCGTATTCCCAGGACCCAGGATAGAGTGAGCGCCCAGAAAATAATCGGTAAAAAAAAAAATTAGCATAAAAATAAACTAGAATTC
This sequence comes from Plecotus auritus, assembly GCF_963455305.1. Classification (NCBI taxonomy): domain Eukaryota; kingdom Metazoa; phylum Chordata; class Mammalia; order Chiroptera; family Vespertilionidae; genus Plecotus; species Plecotus auritus. The sequence goes on from NC_137774.1 coordinate 176,415,734, forward strand.
AGATAACTGGGAGGTAAATATGGCCATTGAAACACTAAACTTGACGAATAATTTCAGTTGATCATAATTTCACGTCTCTTTATAAAGCAGGAAGTTTTAATATTTTTCCAGAAAAAAAAAATGACACATGCTACATATTCATCTTAATAGGAAACATTTCTGTATCTTTCCTTTGTTGCGTATAAGGGTAAACGTGCTTTTGCATGGACAGGCTCACCACTTACATGAAAGTAAGTGGCGAACTTGCCCCCACTCCTATCTTTTGTGTGCGTTTCCTGCGGCCTCAGGCCTCAGGCTTGAACTTTACGTTGCTGCATCCTGCCTGGGCTAAGCTATTGTCTCCTGGCGGGATGTTTAGGCTGTTTCCTGTGGGGTTTGCCCCTGCTGTACATCAGGGCTATAAATACCCTCCAGAGGAGCCTTTTCCTTCTTCCCTTCAGCCACTTCCCAGAGCGGCACCCCTGGTCTGACACGCAGCGCCGCCCAGCCCTGGTTGCAGGGTGTTCCGCGTCCCATCAGCAGCGTGTGTACCGCGCTCATCAATGGGAGATTTTAATTCACTTTTTGTAGTTACTTTATTTTTTTACTCTTTGTGGTTTTATGGATGTAAAATGGTGCTTCGTATTTAATTTAATTCTTATTCTTTCTATGGCTCAGCGTACATTTTTTATGTTACCATTTAAAAGTGTCTACCTTTTTCCCGACCAGCGTGGCTCAGGGTTGAGTGTTGACCTATGAACCAGGAGGTCATGGTTCAATTCCAGGTCAGGGCATACGCCCGGGTTGTGGGCTCGGTCTCCATGTGGGGCGTGCAGGAGGCAGCTGATCTCTCTCATCGTTGATGTTTCTATCTCTCCCTCTCCCTACCTCTCTGAAATCAATAAAAATATTATTTAAAAAAATCAATAAAATATATTAAAAAATTAAAATTAAAAAAAATTGACACGCAAAACAAAGATTTAAAAAAGAATCACATTGTTCTTTATTTCTTAACTAGAGGCCCAGTGCACAAAATTCGTGCACTGGGGGCGGGGGGGCGGTTCCCTCAGCCCAGCCTGCCCCCTCTCACAGTCCGGGAACCCTCAGGGGATGTCCCACTGACACTCTGCCGGAGGTGACTGGCTGATCAGGGGAAGGTGCCACCCCAGTCACCCTGCTGCTGCTGCCACTGCCGGCCGCTGCAGCCACCAAGGTGTTTTCATCAACACGGACTGCAGTCCCTTCACCACGAAAAAATGACAACTTTCTTTAGGCATTTTCAAGATGTGTCTTTCATAGGATATGACATTTCTTTCTTTCTTTTTTTTTTAATCCTCACCTGAGGATATTTTTCCATTGATATTTAGAGAGTGTGGAAGAGAGAGGGAGAGACAGAGAGAAACATCAATGTGAGAGGGACACTTCGATTGGTTGCCTCCTGCATGAGTCCTGACCTGGGCCCCAGCCAGGGAGGAGCCTGCAACCTAGGTACATGCCCTTGATCAGAATCAAACCCAGACCCTGCAGCCCATAGGCCGAGGCTCTATCCACTGAGCAAAACCGGCTAGGGCAGGATATGACATTTCTTAGCCCTCCAGCAGCGCACCTTCATTTTTTTTCCTCTAGGAGTGAGGTGGGAAAACCCTAGATCACCTTCTTGGATTCTTATTACCCAGGTTACCAAGAACACTGCGAGTGGCGTACGGGGAGCTTAGCCAATGAGCGGTCAGAAAAGGTGTTTCCTCTGCAGCTCACGCACAGAAGTGGGACTGCTGGCGCGCTGTCTCCCAGCAAGGGCGGGCCCCCCAGTGTGTTGTGTCTCCGCTCCAGGCCCATCTGTGCAAGCAGCCTCCTCCTGAGCCGGTCGTGACTGTTACATCGTCCCGGCTAATTTGCATATTACCTCTTTATATATATAGACTAGAGGCCCGGTGCACGAATTCATGCACAGGCGGGTCCCCCGATCAGGCCAGCTGAGGGGCTGCGGTTGCGGTTGGCCAGCTGGCCCTGCCCCCTGGTCGAACTCCCGGTCGAGGGGACAATTTGCGTATTAGCCTTTTATTATCCTATATAATAACTAGAGACCTGGTGCAGGAAAATTCATGCACTGGAGGGGGGTCCCTCAGCCAAGCCTTACCCCCTCACAGTCTGGGAACCCTCAGGGGTGGGAGGTGACCCAGCGATCAGGGGAAGTTGACGCCCCATCACACCTCTGCTGCTGCCACTATCAGGAGTGCAAGCCTCGGCCGGCCCTGGTTACCTGATCCTCCAGCGGCCCTGGGTGGCTGGGCAGCTGACATCCGAGGCTTGCCTGCGCCTTAGGCCGGCCCTGGGAAGCTGGGGGGCTGAGGGGACTGGGGGACTTGGGAGGCAGGCATGCGGCGGGGCTAAGGGGACTGGGCGCCGTCATCTAGGTGGCTCTGGGTGCCGCCATCTTTGAGGGTGGGGCAGTCAATTAGCATATTCCCTCCTTATGGCTGTGGGTGCTGCCATCTTTGAGGGAGGAGCAGTCAATTAGCATATCCCCTCCTTATTGGCTGTGGGCACTTCCATCTTTGTGATGGCGTGAGGGTCAATTAGCATATTGCCTCTTTATTAGATAGGGAGGGGAATATGCAAATTGACCATCATTCCGCCACAAAAGATGGCTGCACCCACAATGGAGGCTGAGTTCCCGTAATGAGCCTTAAGGGGCAATCAGAAGGGACCTGAGGCTGTGCCGCCCCCGCCCCCATGGGGTTTGACAGTGGACCTCAGTCTGTGCCCCCCACCCTGGCGCCAGACTTGATGGGGGGCCTCAAGGCACGCCCCTTGCCCCAGCCTGGGCTGGGGGACCTGAGGCTGTGCCCCCCGCCCAGCGGGGCTTGACAGGGGTGGGACTGGCCGGGTCTGGATCTAGCCCAATTGCTGGGGGGCAGCTGGGTCTGGGTTTCGTGTGATTTTGAGGCGCACATGGGTGGGCGGGGACTTGACTCTGGGTCCCGTGGTGCACCCCAGACTCTGACAGGAGGAAGGTTTTCATATACATTTTACTAATTTTCTTTCATTTCTGACACTTCTATTATAGGGTAAGGGCAAATAGCAATATTAAATTATTTCCTCTAATTAATCCCCTTTTAATGTGCACGGATTTCATGCACCGGGCCACTAGTATAGGATAGGATGGAACACGGGGAATGCCCCGCCGCTGGTCCAGAGGCGGCTGTGAGGACTGTTCTGTGCGAGGGTTCTGCCCTTCCTTAAAGCCCTGAAGCCGTAACCCAGGCATCGGGCCCAGATCCTTCGCATCATGTGGTCTTCCCCAATGGCCTGCACTTTCTAAGTGTAGTTGCTTTATTTTGAGAGGAGGGAGGGGCCTTCCACACGACTTCTGCTTTATCCGCTTTATCATCCTCTCCGGGGAAACAGTGCCACTGATGATGGGTTCCTGCGGTCTGTGTGCGAGTGATCTAACGGACCGTGACCGCGTCCCACTGCCCCGTGTTCTGGGGGAGGATGAGCTGCAATGCAGAGTTTGCAGGCTGTTTTCTCAGTTTCAGGGTCTGAGTAACCCCACTTCCTGCTGCTGTGGCTTCCTGGGGAGTCCTCGGCCTGATAATGTGCCTTGGCTTTTGTGGTGTACGCACCGGGAATGACTCAGCAAAAGGCTGTGAGGCCGCATCCTCTCGGCCATCCCGCGGTCTCGGGAGCTTCCGTGGAAACTGACCCGGGATGGTGGGGCATTAGAGGGGAAGGTGCTGCGCCTTTTAACATTCCTCAGGGGGAAGAGGTCTTCCTCGCGCCCATCCTTTGCGGGGCACCGGGTTGAGAGTGTTCTGTGTGTGGTCCGAGCACAGTGAGGGGGGCGCCTGGACAGTCTACCCACGGGTGAGAAAGCAGCGGCTCCTACAGGGGGGATGTGCCCGGGGCAGGCGATTCTTCACACTGTGATCCACTGTTGGTCTTGCCCAGTACGAGGATTTTTTTCAGTTTAAAGAAATGCTGCCCTCGCCGGTGTGGCTCAGTGGATAGAGCGTCGGCCTGTGGACTACTCCCGGATTCGATTCGGGTCAAGGGCACGTACCTGGGTTGCAGGCTCTTGCCCTGGTCAGGGCACGGGCAACTGATGGATGTGTCTCTCTCATATCCATGTTTCTCTCTCTCTCTCTCTCCCCGTCCCTTCCACTCTCTCTAAGAATCAATGGGAAAGTACCCTCGGGGAGGATGAACAGAAGAAAAGAAACGCTTGTCCTTGAGCCCTGGCAGCTTCTGCCACCCAATCGCCCCAAATACAGTGTCTTCCCTTCAGAGCTCGTCTGTGCTGGACGAAAACAAGTTCAACATTTGCTAGAGTTCTAAACAGGAAGTGTGTATGTGTGTACACACGTACGTATGTACACGCAGCGTACAGACTGATCCCGTTGCTCCTTTAATTTCTCCCTTTTGCTGGAAACGGCTCTGCTGGGCCTGCTGCACCGTCGTGTTTGGAAACAGGTAACTTGTTTCCTAGGTTCCCAGACCCACGAGGGGGCGGGGGGCGGGGAACTTGCCCCAGGACAGGTCCCAGCTGGCCTCTCCAGGACCTGGTTAGGTGAGCGCCTGTCTCCTGGGAACCTCACTGTCCCCTGAGAGCGGTCCCCTGTGTCTGGTGACCGCTGCCCCTTCCTGCTGCCCCTGTGGGCCCAGCTCGCTGTCCTAGGTCCCTGCTCCCCCCACGCCCTGCAGCGTCTGAGGCCCCGTTCCCACCGGGCACCGGGGAAGGTGCTCCACCTCCTTCAGGCAGTGACACCTGTGCCCGCGCTGACCTGGAGAGTCTGCCTTAGAGTGTGTGTGCGCACACTCACACACACGCACACCCACACACACGCATGCACACACGTGCGCACACACGCACGCACACACACACGCATGTGCACACTCACACACATACACATACCCACACGCATGCATGCGCACACTCACACACACACGCACACCCAAACGCATGCATGCGCACACTCACACACGCGCACACCCACACGCACACATACACATACGTGCACACACACGCATGCACGCACACGCACACACACACACACACTATACACACACAGACATAATGAAATGTAGCTGCTAGATGATAAAATGAGCTGCATCGTGATTCCATGTCACTGCCCGCTCTGCCAGGGTCTAATTAACAGGGAGCATGAGGTTGTTACATACACAGTCCCGTGTGGTCTTTCCAGCATCAGATATTTGAAAAGTGGGGGAGTGGTTCGACATCACCCCCGAGCTTTCTCTAGTGCGTCAGAGAATAGGTGACACGTTCCAACAGCATTTCCGAGTTTGCGCCATGGGGTGACGGTGAGCGGGCTATTGGAACGCCAGGTTTCTGAATGTCCGTTCCAGGTTCTTTGATTAATTCGCGACTTTGTTTTCCTTTGCAATTTATTTTCTCCAAAGTACAAATGGCCAGGGCAGACCCGTGTGGGGTTGCTGCAGAGCATTTCCGGAGTATTCTCCGCTCTTCTCTCCCTGGAAGCACGCATTTCTGCAAACCATGAGCTGCACTCCAGAGCGAACAGGCCCACGGAACCGGGAGAGGCAGCTGCTCTCCGGCTCAGGGCATCGTGGGTGATTGACGGCCTACTCCTTCGGAGCGGCTGCTCCCAGAAGTGCACAGGCGCAGGGGGGGGGCAAGCTTCCCTCCGTGGTGTCTGTACCTGAAACACCAGCCATGAAATACCACTTCCAGTGTGCCCGGAAATTCCTTGGTGACAACACCTGTTAATGGAACTTTGTTGTCGGTTTTAAGGAGTTCAATCTGCCTTCGGTGAAGGACAGGGTGAGGGGCAGGATGGAGGGCTGGATGGAGGGCAGGGTGGAGGACAGGGTGGAGGACAGGATGGAGGGCAGGATGGAGGACAGGATGGAGAATAGGATGGAGGACAGGGTGGAGGACAGGATGGAGGACAGGATGGAGGGCAGGATGGAGGGCAGGGTGAGAGGATGGAGGACTGGGTGGAGGACAGGATGGAGGACAGGATGGAGGGCAGGATGGAGGGCAGGGTGAGAGGATGGAGGACTGGGTGGAGGACAGGGTGGAGGATAGGGTGGAGGACAGGATGGAGGACAGGATGGAGGACTGGGTGGAGGACAGGATGGAGGGCAGGATGGAGGACAGGGTGGAGGACAGGATGGAGAATAGGATGGAGGGCAGGATGGAGGGCAGGATGGAGGGCAGGGTGAGAGGATGGAGGACTGGTTGGAGGACAGGATGGAGGGCAGGATGGAGGACAGGGTGGAGGACAGGGTGGAGGGCAGGGTGGAGGACAGGATGGAGGACAGGATGGAGGGCAGGGTGGAGGACAGGGTGGAGGACAGGATGGAGGACAGGATGGAGGGCAGGGTGGAGGACAGGATGGAGGGCAGGGTGGAGGACAGGATGGAGGACAGGATGGAGGACAGGATGGAGGGCAGGGTGGAGGACAGGATGGAGGACAGGATGGAGGACAGGATGGAGGGCAGGGTGGAGGACAGGATGGAGAATAGGATGGAGGGCAGCTGACAGTAATGCTCTTGGTGCAGAATCTACCAGACTCTCTCCCCTCATTCCCTTTCCATTAGAAACCAGGTTTTTTCAAATCTGTCTATCGAGGCTTCATCCTTCCTGGTCGTTGTTGCTTTTGAAAGTGATGATCGTTCCTTGAGTGTCAGAAAGAAGTCTCCAAAAGCAAAACCACCTTTGACCGTTCCCTCTGCATTTCCTCCTCAGTGAGGATCTCTTCCTGGAAGGAATGGCACGGTTTTCCAGGAGCTGTGGTTTTCCACCTTCTTCGATGTGTCAGTGCGCGTTTTCAGTAGACTTTTCATAGACTCCTTGTCAAGGTCTCCAGGGAGATTCAGCAGAGATAGGAGACAGGCTGAGCCCTGCCGGTGGGCGGGCGGCTTCGTCTCTTTCTGTTAGAGGACAACGAGGACGGGGTCACTGAGAAATCCCTGGAGGGGACCTGCGGTTAGAGGCCAGCCTCCTGGGGCAGAGTCCTGGGCTCAAACCCTCTCCTCACTCTCATCACCTTCCACCCGTGAGTCTCGCTTATCTCCGGGAGCATCCGAGATCTCTGAAAAACAAAGGTGCTCTCAGCCGCCATCTCTCAGGGCTGCTCATGCAGATGTCTGAGAGAATGAATCGTGAATATAAAGCACTGAGCATGATGCCACCACTGTATATGCTTTGAGAGCTGATAACTCTCGGGGCCCCAAGTAAATGCCTAAAAGCAGCAGCTGCTGTTTCTTGGCGAACTGATGAGGAGAAGAGCTATGCCGAGCAAGCTGTTTTTAGAGTGGCGCTGGGAATGACACTAGATTACATTCACAGGTGGCACATGGGCGACGTCTCTGTTCTCCTTGCTAGGCATCTGGCGTTGCTGTGTGGCATACAACGTGGGCCTCCCAGAAGCGAGGATATTCTCTGGTCCTTCCGATGCCCAGTTTGGCTACACGGTGCAGCAGCTCATCAACCCAAAAGGCAACTGGTAAGAACACTCTCTGCTTCGTTATTTCAATAAAAACACGAAATACGTTTAACACTGGACGGCAATTGCGTGTTCCAGTGGGATCATGACTATTTACTGATGAGGAGGCCTCAACCATCTTTAAATGAAGGAGTTTTCTTTGAGAGTTGATACACTCTCAGATTGCTAATTGATGGAATTGATAGTGCTATTTTCTCAAAATCTGGAGAGAACATTTTCTCTACATATTCCATAGCAAATTCATAATACCAGTTTTGGCACTTAATAGAAGATGATAGATAGATAGATAGATAGATAGATAGATAGATAGATAGATGATAGATAGGTGATAGATAGATAGAGAGATAGGTAGATAGATGATATAGATAGATAGATGGATAGATAGATGATAGATAGATAGATAGATGATATAGATAGATGGATAGATAGATGATAGATAGATGATAGATAGATGATAGATAGATGATAGATAGATGATAGATGATAGATGGATAGATAGAGAGATAGGTAGATAGATGATAGATAGATAGATAGATAGATAGATGATAGATAGATAGATGATATAGATAGATAGATGGATAGATAGATGATAGATAGATGATAGATAGATGATAGATGATAGATGGATAGATAGATAGAGAGAGAGATAGGTAGATAGATAGATGATAGATAGGTGATAGATAGATGATAGATAGATGATATAGATAGATAGATGGATAGATGATAGATGATAGATAGATGATAGATAATAGATAGTAGGTAGATTTATCTCCGTTTCTCTGTCTGTAAGCTGGTCTTGTTGAGTTTGTAACCGTTGTAGCTATGCGGTCCCAGGGCATTCCCAGCGGGTAGACCAGTTCCCTAAATTGTCTCCTTCGTCAAGGCTCTGTCTACTGGTTTCCTTTACATCAGCCCCCGCTGCTGGTGGGAGAAGAGTCCTCACGGCCTTCACCCACAGTTACAAAGGCGCTTGCTCTAGTGCGCTCGGCATCTTTCATTCCCCAGAAGTGCCCTGCGTGCTTGTAGTGCTGTGCAGTGATTACATTTGTAACCATGGACTATTTACATACAGCCGCCTTCACGGACGTGGAAATCTACGCCCCACGGCTGGTTTCTGTTTCCCCTGGTAACTGTGAAAATAGACTCAGATGATTCTGAAGGTTGTCTTTAGGCAGAAGAGCGGTGGGTCCACTCCGGCCGGAGCTGCTGCCCCCTGGTGGACAGGAGTCCTGCACAGACCCTCACCCGCTGGGGCCCTGGAGGACTCGCCTGGAGCTTCCCAGCCAGGGTCTTTGCAGTGATTAAAGGGGCTGCTGTGGGCTGGTCGCATCACAGCTATAATTCATCACCTTTCCTGGGTGAGCTTCTGGTGGATGCTCCAGAAGAGGATTCAGAGGAACATTTAGCACCCAAAGTGTTCACAGTTTGGAGCATGGCTGTCTGTGACGGGGGACGAGATGAAGCCGTCCCTGGGGAGGGCAGTGTGTCTCTGAAGGGCCGTGGAGGAGCCGAATCGTGAGCTAGGTCTCGGGTGGAGGTGAAGAGGCTGCGGAAGAGCAGTCCCTGATGCCAGGGGCCTCGGGAAGGAATGTGGTGGCAGAGAGTCTGCCAGCCGCCTGAAGGGTCAGAACAGTCTGGTTGGACACCAGAGCCAATGAGAGCAATTACTGTCATCATTTGGGGGGGGGGGAGAGAGAGAAAGAGAGAGAGAGAGAATATCTCTAACAAGTATCTACTTATGCTTTGAGAACCATAAACCGTAGGAAGCTGCAAAGACATAAAGATGTTGTGGTTGGTGCAGTTTGACCTTGGAACGTAGAGACACACTTGCTGGCGCCGATGTTACAGCTCCATCCCTGCTCTGTCCTGAACTGCAGATGCCTGTCCCACACCTCTCTCTCGAGTGCCTGACAGATAGACACACAGCGCACTGAGCTGCAAGGAGCAGCTGGTTCCTGCACCAGCCGCCCAGGCCCCAAGTCCCTGACCCCTCTCTCTTCTCCCCTCCCCATGTCTCATCCAGGGCCAGTCCTGTCGGCCCTCCCCCCAGACACCCGTGCCCGCAGCCCACTTCTCCCCAGGGCCTCTTGGGGGCTGCCCAGCAGTTCTCAGCACCTCCTCCCTCTCCTCCCTGGAGCCAGAGGGAACTTTCCAAACGCGAGTCCAGTCGGCACTGCCAGGGCAGGTGACCCCGAGCAGAGCCCTGAGCGCCATCCCCTGTGAACCTGTGGCCTGCGCGCTCGCTCGGAAGTTCAAGGGCAGTGACGCAATCCTTATCGCACACAATGCACAGGGGCGGGGAGGGGGGGTCAGGTCGCTTCCTGGGAGCTCAGGGGAGACACCCTGGCCTGTTTGTCTTCCCCGAGGCCTCCCCCAGAACAGGCTGAGCTCATGCTATGCCTCAGCGACCTGAGCCCGGTGCAGCCGCTCTGGACGGGGCCTGCCTGGCAAGCCGGCTATTTCCAGCCGCAGGAATAGTCCCTTGTTCCCCAGACGCTCCTGCGGAAAAGGCGACGAGAATGAACTTGTGTCCCGGCCCCAAACACCCATCTCTGTGTGAGCTCACATCACGGTTTTAACTTAGAATTAAGGGGACACGTGACTACGCTTTGTGTGTGTTGTCAACATAATGGACTGTCTGCAGCAGATTTTAGATAAATACTAACGAGGAAGCATTCCGCTCTAGAGCAGACTGGCAAATAGGATGTTGGCATCACATTGCCTGGCATTCACGGGTATTCTTTCTTCTCCAGACGCAGAATACTCATGATGCTTCTGAGAGCTTTGGGCACCCATCGCCCCCTTACAAACGGGGGGACGCAGACACAGGCTCAGGAGTTTCCCTAAGCGGACACAGCTAGCACGTAAAGAACAAGTCGGGGGTAGATGAGTGTAAATAGAGATAAAATGTTTTAAATGCACCTACATTTTTAAAAATATATTTCTATTGATTTCAGAGAGTTAGGGAGAGGGAAAGAGAGAGAGAAACATCAATGATGAGAGAGAATCATCGACCGGCTGCCTCCCGTAGGCCCCACACTGGGGATCGAGCCCACAACCCGGGCAGGTGCCCTGACCTCCTGATTCCCGGGAACATGCTCAACCACTGAGCAACACCAGCCGGGCGTGGCCAGGAAGTGTTGACTGACTTATTCACCCAGGTCTCCCAGTGGCTGAATCAAGTCTGGCCACAGTAGGGTCGGCCCCCCGTGCACCCTCCCGGGCGGACACAGCCAGGGCACACCGTTCATGGGGGAACAGTACCCCCGGAGCTGTGAACTGTGTCAGCCCCCGGGGTCGCAATCAGCATTTGCCGACTCTAAGGGGACACGCTCGGGCCTATTTTAAGTACCTCTGTCATCATCCCTGTGAACTCGCCAGCACTGAGGGGACCCTGGGGGGTTTAGAGACTCCAAACCAAGGGAAGGCTGGGTGTGAAACATCCTCGACCACCTTAAACGCTGTTTACCAACCTGACAGGGAATTTCGGCTCCCAGGGGGTGGGCGAACCGCTCTGTTTTGGAGCTCTCCGTAATCACTGTTTTGCCACAAGGGAATGGGCCGGTGAGTGCTATTTTGGGCAGGCCTGGAGGAGGGCCAGCTCCCTGCAGAGGCTCGGCCACGCCCCGCAGGGTCCCCCCACTCGCTTATCCTGTCCCGACCCCGTCCCACCCTCTCCGAGCCTGCCTCCTCCTCTCCAGTTGGCACATGAAATCCCGGGGTAACTACACCAGCCGCCCTCCTCTTCCTGTCCGTGGACTTAGGAATGTCGCGATTCCCTCCAGGATAATTCTATCCGCCCAGTGAGGGGGGAGACTTGCCACGGACCCATTAGCAGTCTCTCACAGGCTCCGTGATTTCCTGTTCCCAGGCCTGTCCTGGTCCCCTCTGCTAGGAATGCCGGCTGCCTCTCCACGCTCCGGCCAGCCTAGTATTTGTTCCAGAGGGGACTTGCCCATATCTTGTCATGCGTTTGTATTATTGCTGTAGTTGGCACGTATTTTACACGGTTTTACTGGATTAAGGAAACAGATGTGTGCCTGGGGCTCTTTTTAAGCCACTGTGACACTTCGCCGGGGGCACGTGCTGTTTCATGGATAATGATAAAATGTTTATACCAATGGCTTAGGAAAGGGTTTAAGTTTCATAGACAGATCAGCCGATTCTTTCTGACTTAGGCCAAGGAAAAAGTGGGATCAAATACTCCTCTCTAGTAGCAGGACGTTGCTGAGTCATTAGCCTGCTGCTCTGGTTTCTAAAACCTACTGCTGAGCCCGGCCGGGTGGCTCAGTGGTGGAGCGCGGGCCTGTGAACCAGGAGGTCACACTTCTATTCGGTCAGGGCACAGGCCCGGGTTGTGGACTTGATCCCCAGTGGGGGGCGTGCAGGAGGCAGCCGGTCAGTGATTCGCTCTCATCATGGATGTTTCTCTCTCCCTCTCCCTCTCCCTTCCTCTCTGACATCAGTAAAAGATATGTATTTTTAATTAGACGATCGCTAGACTCTTCTGTCCGTTCTGCGTGGTGAGAAATGTTGGGTGAGGTGAGGGCTCTGCAGGGAAACCTAGTCTCTAGTGGAGAAGCTGCAGGGAAAGTGAAACTAACCCGGGGGACCCGGGGGCCGGTGAGCCCAGCCCCTGACCTCCACGTCCTGCTTCTGGCTGTGAACAGACCTGCTCTGCAGTCTTGGCCAAAGACCCCCCTGTACGAACAACACACAGAACGCCCTTGAGGTCTGCCTCTGCCCCCGCTTAACATGCAAGTTAGGGCATAGGGGGTGCTCAACAAATGTGAGTTTTTGCTTTGGTTTTAATACCACTTCTTTCTTTTTTTTTTAAATATATTTTATTGATTTTTTTACAGAGAGGAAGGGAGAGGGATAGAGAGTTAGAAACATCGATGAGAGAGAAACATCGATCAGCTGCTTCCTGCACACCCCCCACTGGGGACGTGCCCGCAACCAAGGTACATGCCCTCGACCGGAATCGAACCTGGGACCTTTCAGTCCACAGGCTGACGCTCTATCCACTGAGCCAAACCGGTTTCGGCACACTTCCTTCTTTTTTTTTTTTTTTTTTTTTAAAAAAAATATTTTTATTGATTTCAGAGAGGAAGGGAAAGGGAGAGAGACATCCACGATGACAGCGAATCATAGATGGGCTGCCTCCTGCACGCCCCACACTAGGGATTGAGTCCGCAACCCGGGCCTGCGCCTTGACCGGGAATCGAACCTTGACCTCCTGGTTCATTGGTCGATGCTCAACCACGGAGCCACACGGGCCGGGCACCCCTTCCTTCTTTAGAGGTGGGCTGCCCAAGGGGATGGCCACGCCGCCCGTGGCTACCAGCGCTGGAAATGGTCCGTGTCCGTATTGACATGTGCTCCAAGGAGGAAGTACACAGTGACTGTCCAAGACTCTCTGTGGGAAAGCTAGAATGTCAGGTAGCTCATGGGTGATGTTCATTCCGATGGCGTGCTCGTTTTCATACACTGAGCTAAGTAAATGTGATGCCGAAGTTAATTTCACATGTGGCTCTTTGTTTTATTCATGTGGCCGCTAGAAGATTAAACATGTGGCTGACACTGCGGCTTGCGTTATGTGCCCGCTGCTCAGCTCTGCTCAGCTCAGCTCCCAGGGTGCGGGGGCCAGGCAGCCGCCTCACAGGCCCCCCTGGGCACTCTGAGCAGCAGAGAGGAAGGGAGCAGGCCGTCTGATAGCTGAACAAATAGGACGAGTCACTTGTGGAAAACGGACATCGGGGCATTTCCCCACTGCGCTGCGGCCGGTTTTCTGTGTGAGACGCGTCCGCTGACATTCCGTCGCTAACGGAGAGAATTCCCGCTTGCAGGCTGCTGGTCGGCTCGCCCTGGAGTGGCTTTCCGGACAACCGCATGGGAGACGTGTACACCTGTCCGCTCCACCTGCCCACGGCCGCGTGTGAGAAGCTCGGTTTGCAAGGTGAGCTGTGGGTGGCAGCGCGGTTCTCACAAAAAGCGGGCAGAGCCTGCTCTGTTCCACACGCGGTGGACAAGAACACCAGTCATGCTTCTGTCTTAAGAGCTGCCGACAGCTTCCCGGCCTTCCTCTTCTCGGGTGTACTGGCCCAACTGTAGCCAATTTCCAACGGAGTGAAGACCTGGTTGACTGAGACGCGTGGGAATGGGCTGTCCCCTGGACCAGCCGCCCCCAGACGGGATCCAGATCCCACCCACGCCCAGGAGCATTTTTCTGATAATTTACAGAAATCTAAGGCTGCCCAAACCCCTCTCTCTTCCCAAAATACACCCCGTGAAGTATAGAGATGTCAGTCCTAAGGCTGACTTCCGGGGTGCTGCGTCTGAATGACTCCATCCTAATAAAAACATCCGCGACTGGGGATGGTCTGGGACGGTTGGAATGGCTGTGGGAAGTATCTCAGATGCTTTCTACTAACGCACGGAGTTCCTAAAAGTTCCTGGAAGCCTGAATGAGTCATGCTTCCGCCCAGCACTTCCCGAGGCAAGTCACACGTTGCTCAATCCCTTCATCGTCATCAGTCCAAAGAGCCAGCTCCGAGGGGTCACGGAGCCCCGAGGAACCAAGGCGTGGCTCAGTACTTGAGCATCTCCCCACGACCCAGGAGGTCGCCGGTTTGGTTCCCGGTCAGGGCACAGGCTCCAGGTGCGGGCTCGATCCCCCGTGTGGGGCGTGCGGGAGGCAGCCGATCCACAATTCCCTCTCACCATTGATGTTTCTGTCTCTCCCTCCCTCTCCCTTCCTCTCTGAAATCCATGAAAACACATTTTAAAGAAGAAGGTGTGGATTAGGGAAACAGTGCTGTGGAAATCGAGGGAAGGGAGCGATTCAAACCAGTGGCGAAGGCTTAGAGACGAGGGCGGCTGTTTCTGACCCATCTCTGTCTCCCCGCACCCTTTCTGGACTAGCAGGCGCTCAGTAACCCTGTTTTCAGTGAAATGGGGTGAGTGCCAATAGGGACCTTGGCTGGGGTGGAGGGGGGCCATCTAGATCTGTGCTCTCTAGACACCTGCCACACCCCCTACCCCCCGCAGCTGCAGATACGTGTAAATGTAAAATTTCTAAAAATAGAAACATATCCCGGGGGTGAGTGCTCGGAAGTTTTATTCTATCAGCCCCAGGTTTCATATTCCCTCTAGCTTTCACACACTCACCCCTAACGTCTACATTTTATTTTTAAAAAGTTATACACATGTACTGACGTATCGTCTTCCTAAATAAAAACAACAAATTAAAAAATAAAGCCAAACGCACAGAAGCTCTACTGTTTCTCTCTGGGGAGCCACGTCACCCTATTTTGAGACTTCCTTGGCTGGAGCATAACCCCAGCAGCGCTGAAGGGAGGGTGCAGGTTACCAAGACTCAGGAGCGCGTGTGCGGTGAGCGGGGTCAGGGAGAGAAAGGGGACTCCATTTCCAGAGGTGCGTGGCGAGCAGGATTAGGGAAAAAGAGACTTTCTGGCCCGCAGGAGACAGTCCTGTTCATGGGGAGAGTGGAGGGAGGCGGTCAGGGGCAGGGACTGTCAGTCAAGGGCAGAGTGGAGCGGGGGGAGTCCTCCCTGGCCCCTGGGCACTGACTCCCTCCTCTGAGAAACCAGGAAAGAGTGCCTGCAGGGCCTCCGGTAGCCCCCGAGAGGCTGCGCTGGCACTTCAGGTGTGACGTCTGGAGAGACTTAGGTGACCGGCTAGTCTCGGCCCCTCCTCCTAAAGTCAGCTCACTGTTGCTTAAAGCCAGATTCGACGGTATGGCATTCTTTTTAAAAAATAGAGATGTTTAATGATTTCAGAGAGGAAGAGAGAGAGAGAGAGAGAGAGAGAGAGAGAGAGAGAGAGAGAGTCATGGATGGGCTTCCTCCTGCTCACCCCACCCTGGGGATGGAGCCTGCAACCCGGGCCTGTGCCCTGACCGGGAATCGAACCCTGACCTCCTGGTTCCTAGGCTGATGCTCACCCCCTGAGCCATGCCGGCCGGGCCATATGGTCATTCTTCACGATGCTCTAGGTCAGTGGTCGGCAAACTCATTCATCAACGGAGCGGCAAACCGTGGCTCGCGAGCCGCAGTTTGCCGACCCCTGCTCGAGGGTAGTTTCTTTCTGGTGCAGAAGAAGCACGCGGTAGGGTGTTCGTGGTCCTGGGAAGAGCAGGGATGGCGAACTGGAGACCGAAGGCGGCCTCCGCTGTGTTTGCTTGGCCAGCGCCCGCTTTCAAACTGTTAAATGGAAAGGCCGCTCAGGTCCGCCACCTCCAGGCCGCCCCCCCTCCCCCCGCCCCCCGACAGCTCACTCTGCAGCCCGCAGGTGATGAGCCGCCGCCGCTGAGGCCGCTCACGCCCCGTGCCCGTCACACAGATGGCACGCGACAGTGACACTGCGCTCAATCGGTTGTCTGACAGCGTCACGGAAACGCAGCCAATGTAACCACGCTTTCCCCTTCCCTCTGAAGCTTCCGTGAGCGTCCCCAACGTGACGGAGATAAAGAGCAACATGAGCCTTGGCCTGACACTCAGCAGGAACGCGGGCACCGGAGGGTTTCTCGTGAGTGTTCCCTCCCCACACCCCATCCTCCACCCCCAGCCTCCCCGGGTGCATGGTCAGTGCTCCCCACCCCTCCCGGGAAGCAGACCTGGGGGCTCGCTGTCAGAGTCACGCTGTGTGGCTCTCCCCCCAAGGAGCTTCCTGTTGATGCACAGGCTTCTTAAGATCCTCGGCACAACCATGGCCCAGAATATTCTGGAAAGGGGGAGCGAGAGGAGCCGGATCCTGTGCCCCTGGCCTGGGCGCCTGGTCTCGTTGATAAGAGCAGAACCCGGGGCTCCTCCCTGCGGGATGCCAGGCAGGAGCTGCTGATCCCGGAAGGAGGTCTCAGCTGGAACGCACTCCTGTGTTTCATTCCCTCTGACCTCGCTAATCTGGGGCCAGGGAAGGCGGCCCGGTCTCGCTTCTGATTTCCCGTCGTGTTTCCTCGCATTACTTCCCGGGTCGCCGTGAGAAGACACCGCAGCCAGAGAGGAGGCCTTGCTTCATTCACCAGGCGCTGGGCCCCTGACTGTTCATGACGTGCATGTCCAAGCACACTGTGCATGACGTGAGAGCTGCCGGAGACACGTACAGAAAGTGGGGCTTTCTGAGAGAGGGAAGAATTTCTCGGCTCAGAGCTAAGCCAAGAAATAACATGGGAGATGGGTGAAACGATGGGGCTATATAAAAGATGGAAACCATTGCACCACACAGGAAGAGCCGAAAGGCCAATAAAAACGCGGTTTCATTTCACGTCCGCACCAGCCCTTACAGGTGTATCCGCGTTGCAGTGTCATCTTAGAAGAGTCTCAGAGAGCTCACCTGTACATTAGTCTTACCTATGACATGCTAACCCACAAGCCTAAGTGTACCACTGGCTTCTTCTGAAAAGTGAATCGATTTGAGCAGTGGCATTCTACTTTCACCAGTAGACGTTAGTATCCAGACAGACTTGGTACCCCTAAGGGAATCAAGTTTTGCTTAGACCAGTGGTCGGCAAACTCATTAGTCCACAGAGACAAATATCAACAGGACAACGATGGAAATTTCTTTTGAGAGCCAAATTTTTTAAACTTAAACTTCTTCTAACGCCACTTCTTCAACATAGACTCGCCCAGGCCGTGGTATTTTGTGGAAGAGCCACACTCAAGGGGCCAAAGAGCCGCATGTGGCTCGCGAGCCGCAGTTTGCCGACCACGGGCTTATACTGTGTTGCATCAATGCGTGGATGAATGTTGCAATGGATCGCCATGCTTTCTGATACCTTAAAGTCCTTATCATCGATCGCCTTCACTTTTTTTTTTTTTTTTGCTTCTTTGTTTTTAAAGTTGAATAAATTCAGAAAGAGAAATACACTGAGACATGGGGATTGTGGACTGTGCTTCAAAAGTGTTTAACCTGTAACTTCAGATGGAGTAAAATGAAGTTGCAAGAGAATTTGAGAGATTCATTTAGCCATGTGTCAAGAGAGGGAGGGAGGGAGGGAGGAAGGGAGGCAGGGAGGGAAGAAGAGAGAGAGGGGTGTGTGGGAGAGAGAAAAAAAGAAGGAAAAAAAGCCAGTTTTCTTTACATACATAAGAGATCAAAAATTTAAGATACTCTCAGGACTTATGTGGAAAAGACGGACAATCATCACATTTTTTTTTGAGCCTTCTTAAATTCTGGGCTTAAAGCAGGAATAGTTCTGGCATTGACAATTGGCACATTTGAATTTCAACTTCTTAGTGCTATTTTCCTTTGCTTTAAATTTTTTTTGGATACTTCATGAGTTATTATTTTTCAAGATGATTAGAAAAATCCAACTTGGGGATGGGGATCTAGGAATTAATGATTGGTATCTGTTATTTAGTAAATTACCTAAGGTATCTATTATGATTTTTCCTGTAATTGGCAAAAGAACCCGTTTTATAGGGAAAACCAACCTTGTTCTCTGGGCATGAAAAATAACCACAGCTGCTGCCCACTCCCAACAATTAAACTGGGTCAAATGAATTTCCTTTTATTCTTCCAACTAGAGGCCCGATGCACGAAATTTGTGCACAGGGAGGGTGTGTGTGTGTGTGTGTGTGTGTGTGTGTCCCTCAGCCCAGCCTGCAACCTCTCCAATCTTGGATCCCTCTCACAATCCAGGACTGATCACCCCCTAACCACTCCCCTGCCAGCCTGATCGACACCTAATTGCTCCACTGCCAGCCCTATTGCCTCTAACTGTCCTCCCCTGCAGGCCTGGTTGCCCCTAACTGTCCTCCCCTGCCAGCCCAAATGCCCCTAACTTCCCTCCCCTGCCAGCCCAAATGCCCCTAACTGCTCTCTCTGGCCAGCCTGGTTGCCTCTAACTGCCCTCCCCTGCCAGCCTGGTCACCCCTAACTGCCCTCCCCTGCCAGCCTGGTCCCTCCCTTACTGCCCTCCCCTGCAGGCCTGGTCCCCCCAACTGCCCTCTCCTGAAGGTTTGATCGCCCCCAACTGCCCTCCCTTACAGGCCTGGTCCCTCCCAACTGCCCTCCCCTGCTGGCCTGATCGCCCACAACTGCCCTCCCCTGCCAGCCATCTTGTGGCGGCCATCTTTGACCACATGGGGGCGGCCATCTTGTGTGTTGGAGCGATGGTCAATTTGCATATTACCTCTTTATTATATAGGCTGGCTTTTTGCCAGACCACACTTTTCGGTTCAGTTTTAATGATTGGTCCACAGCTTCGTGGTGAGCTTTGTAGCCTCTTTAGTAAGATCTTGACTGGACGTCCCTTCCCCGCTGTTTTCCTTTCCCATCTAACGATTTCCATAATATCTGAGCGAGCATTTCCCGTGTGACTGACTCGGGAGGTCCTGGCACGCAGGGCTGGCTGGCGGGAGGTTGGGGGTTGGGCTGATGGGGGGACTCAGGGTGGAGCCCGGGGTGTGGGCACGAAGGCCCAGCCAGCCTGGTGACCGCAGGTTTGGGGGAGTGGACATGGGCCCCGACGTCCTCCGAGAACTGAACACGGCAGCCCATGAACCTCGTCTGCGGTTGTTTAGCAGAGGGTTTTTAAAACTGTGGATTTTCACATGAAATTCATCCTCTCTGACTCTCCTTGAGAATGTGGGTGGCCTGGCTGTCCCTGGGCAGAGCCGGGGTGTCCTGCACCTGCATGTGCGGGGTGACCTCCTCACACACCTTGGCCTCTGCCCCCGGCCCGAGCTCTCCTCCAGTTCCCTGCGGGGCCCTAGGGGATGTGGGTTTATGGGGTGTCCTGCACCTGCGTGTGCGGGGTGACCTCCTCACACACCTTGGCCTCTGCCCCCGGCCCGAGCTCTCCTCCAGTTCCCTGCGGGGCCCTAGGGGATGTGGGTTTGTGGTTTCTGCTGATACTCCACACGGAGGGGCAGGAGAAGCCCGCGTTCGGGAAAGACCACGTAGGATGCTGCTGACAGCTCCCCACGTGCTGCTTGCCCAGCGCTGTTCTGGGTGTTTCATTCCTACAGACCCGTGTAACCTTCACAACGACCTTCAAGCAGGCGCCATGGTCGCCTTTACTTTGCACATGAAGCTTTGTGCTCATGTTCCTCCTGGGTGTCCCCTGGGATGGAAGCACCCCTTTCCTCTGGTTTGGTGGGTGACCTTGATGGGTGCCAGGGCCCCTGCTCCCAAAGCCTGCCCTTGGGCACAGCTCCTCCCTGCCGCTCCCTCCCTCCTGTCTGCCCTTCGCCCTGTACTCAGGCATTTTCTAAAATATGTTCCTTATTGTTGATAGTATCACAGATATCTCCCATGTTCTCTCCCTCCTTCCAGTCCCTACCCTCAACCCCCAGAGGAACAGAGACGGGCTTGGGTCTCACGGATGGAGAGGTGGAGGTCTGATGGGTTCCACGTTCTGTCACTGTTCTCGTTGTTTCAGACATGCGGCCCGCTGTGGGCTCAGCAGTGCGGGAGCCAGTATTACACGACCGGGGTTTGTTCCAACGTCAGCCCCGACTTCCAGCTCCTGGGCAGCTTCTCGCCAGCGGTGCAGAGTAAGTGAACCATGCGCAGCGGGTCGGGCAGTGCTGTGCGTTAAAGGCAGGGACAGGTGTCAGCACTCCCAACCCCTCCGTCCTAGGTTACCGCTTCATTTTTAGTGACTTTAGAAATTTGTTTCTCCTCTTCCCCTGTGTAGCCTGCACTTCCTTCATAGACGTGGTGGTTGTGTGCGATGAATCCAACAGTATCTACCCCTGGGTGGCGGTAAAGAACTTTCTGGAAAAATTTGTGCAAGGCCTGGATATAGGCCCCTCGAAGACACAGGTACGGACGTCAGTAACACATACGTTAACCCGCAGCTTTCTTGTTGAGAAAATAGTGTTAGGTGTGAAGTCTTCACCTTCGCATTTGCCAGATCCCCAGTTGACTGCGTTCCATGCTGACCTTGAGGGTGAAATGCAGCTTGTGCTGCCTTGACTTACTCTGCGCATCGCTTTGCCCGCTGCTGGTCTTTGAGCTGGGATTCTGTTTCTGACACAGCGTCAGGCATGGGTCTAGCATTTTAATCCTCTTCAGTTCTTACTTTTTCCATCCTCTAACTCATAAATTTATTAATATATCTTAAAATCATATACGTATATTTTATTCACACCTACTTGGACTGATAATGACTTTCTATTTTTTACTCCTTGCTGCTAAACAGTTATTTTTGAATTCTGGGATTTTTATAAATAAGTCTGTAGACAGCATAATTCCACTTTATATTATTTTATAGTCTTTTATTATGTTTCATCTGGTCTTTTTTATTTATTTATTTATTTATTTTTTATTAAGGTATTATATGTGTACATATCTTACCATTGCCCCCCCACCCCACTCCCATACATGCCCTCACCCCCCAATGTTTTGCATCCGTTGGTTACTCTTATATGCATGCATATAAGTCCTTCGGTTGATCTCTTATTTCCCCCACCTCTCCCTAACCTTCCTGCTGTAATTTGACAATCTATTTGATGCTTTACTGCCTCTGTATCTATCTTTTTGTTCATCAGTTTATAATGTTTTTTATTATCCACAAATGAGTGAGATCATGTGGTATTTTTCTTTCATTGACTGGCTTATTTCACTTAGCATAATGTTCTCCAATTCCATCCAGGTTGCTACAAATAGTAAGAATGCCTTCTTTTTTATGGCAGCGTAGTATTCCATTGTGTAGATGTACCATAGTTTTCTGATCCACTCATCTGCTGACGGGCACCTAGGCTGTTTCCAAATCTTAGCTCTTGTAAATTGTGCTGCTATGAACATAGGGGTGCATATATCCTTTCTGATTGGTGTTTCTAGTTTCTTAGGATATATTCCTAGGAGTGGGATTAAAAAACCCAAAAGACTCCATCAAAAAACTAACAGACTTAATAAATGAATTCGGCAATGTAGCAGGATACAAAATTAACGCCAAGAAATCTATGGCGTTTCTATACACCAATAGTGAACTTACAGAAAGAGAGACTAAAAAAGCAATCCCATTTACCATCGCACCAAAAAAAATTAAGATACTTAGGAATAAACTTAACTAAGGAGGTAAAAGACCTATACACGGAAAACTACAGGACACTGAAAAAAGAGATAGAGGAAGATGTAAACAGATGGAAGAATATACCATGTTCATGGATTGGTAGAATCAACATCATTAAAATGTCCATACTACCTAAAGCAATCTATAGATTCAATGCCCTCCCCATTAAAATACCAATGGCATATTTCACAGACCTGGAAAGATCTCTCCAAAAATTCATCTGGAATAAAAAAAGACCCCAAATAGCCACAGCAATCCTGAGAAAGAAGAATAAAGTAGGAGGGATCTCAATACCAGATTTCAAGCTGTATTACAAAGCCACTGTCCTCATCTGGTCTTTTATCTAGCCTCCCCTCCTTCCTACACAGGACAGGCCTCTGCACTAACTTGGTGTAGCTCTCCGTGCTTTAAGGCAGCGGTCACCAACCGGCGGTCTGCGGACCCTGGTGGCCCGTGCGTTCCGAGGGACTGGCGACCGCTGCTGTAAGGAGTCTTGAATTTGCTTTTCCGTCTTCTGGGGACAGGCAACCGAACTCGGGAGCAAAGCTTCCTGCTTCTGTAAAAGGGAATGGACTTATTTTTAAAGTTCTGGGGATTTTTCTTTCCTCTCTGTTAGCTCTGCCACGCGGGGGTCGTTCTGGTTGTTGCCGTCCATGGACCGCTGTCACTGGGGCCAGCTCCTAGAGTCTTCGAAGTCTTGTTATACCGCATCTCCTCACATCTCCTACTCAGCTCTCCCCTTTCTCACCCAGAAGTTCAGGGCCGTGTCCTGTCTTCCCATATAAGACTCCCCGTTATTTTGGGTCCTTCCCTCTCTGTCAGGTGATGTATTTTCTCCACCTGGTGAAAGTGCTGATGGAACTGAGCCATCCAGGCCCCGCCCCTTCACCTTCCTGACACACGACAGTGTCTCAGAGCCCTTGGGCCAGCGGCCTCTCACTCCACTTCCTGCTCTGGGAGCCCCAGGCATCCAGGGTGATTTTGGTGCCGAGAACAAGGACAGAAAAAGAAGTGAAAAGCAGTGCTTGAGCCTCTTGACCTAAAGCAAGCGTGGGGAACCTTCTTTCTGCCAAGGGCCATCTGGGTGTTTATAACGTCGTTCTGGGGCCATACAAGATTATCAACTTAAAAATTAGCCCGCCAAACATTTCATTAACTCACCCCCAAGGCCTTGGCTGGGCCAGACCACATGCAGGCACGTGGGCCGGACGTTCCCCTCCCTGGAGCTAAAGGATGAGGGTGACGTCCGCTGAGAACTTGTTCTGTCTCAGCTCTCAGATCAGACTCTCAAAGGGCGTTTCTCTGAAGCCCAGAGACCCCAGGCCACACGCAGGTGGCGTCTCAGACCTGAAGTGCGGTGAGAGGAAACCCCGCACAATAACACACCTGGAGTGACTGCATCGACTATGAGCAGTAACCACTTGTCTCGAACACTTCTTCTTCTTACTATTATTAAATATATTTTTACTGATTTCAGAGAGGAAGGGGGAGGGAGGGAGAGATAGAAACATCAATGATGAGAGAGAATCATTGATTGGCTGCCTCCTGCATGCCCCCCACTGGGGATGGAGCCCGCAACCCAGGCTCAATGTGCCCTTGACTGGAATTGAACCCAGGACCCTTTGGTCCGCAGTCCAACGCTCTATCCGCCGAGCCAAACCAGCCAGGCTTGAACGCTTCTTCTTGCTCATTAGACAATTATCCTGAGTTGATGAGCTGTCCTCTCCCGCCCACAGCTGCTCAGTTATTTACATGTTTGCGTCCATCATGAATTAAAGGGTTTATATCACTTATGTCTTTCTGTATGCACTGTATTGTAATACGTATCCACATTAAAATACTCTAGGGCAGTGCTTAAACCTTTACGGCTATTCCTCCTGAGGACCACATCATACACAGTAGCACACTGTCTTGCTTGTCGATCAGTGCTGTTGCTATACGCGCACAGCAAGCGTGTCAAGCTCAAAGGCGACCCCGGGCCAGATAAACAAGATCTGTGTCTGTGGGCCGCAAAAAAACAAAGCTTCCATTTTCATAGAGACGTAGGTTTATTGCGAGAGAGACACGCTGAAGACAAAGGGCTGAAATAAATGAGTCATCGTTAACATAAAATCATAGAACATTTTAATAAAAATGAATATTTTTTCTTGAACATTAACTTACCAGACACTGAATAACTGCACAAGTGAATAAGCATAATGCAAATAAACCTATTTTTCTTGTTCTCTGAAAGAGAAATATTTTGTTGCGCACACCAAACAAGTCAGTCCAAGACTAATGACGTGGCCATCGGCTGCTAAAATACTCGCTGCTGGTATTAGTGGGGAGAAATGGTGCGCCTGTGTGCAAGGCACATAAGGGAGATGAATGCAACACGATTATAGTCATCAGCCATTAGCGAACGTTGTAGTTCGTTATGAATAATGATGTATAACAGGATATTGTAAAAATTAAGTTACAGAATTTTTATTAAAATGTTTCTTACATCCCGTTATACTGGCTGGGCCGCAAAAATATTTGTTGGGGGCCGCATGTGGCCACGCGTCTGCCGTGCTTGACGTACACCCTCCAACAGAGGAGTCACTTCACTGGAAGAAAGAATAACTGGTCTTACTAACAAGGTTGAAAATGACCCCCTTAAGCCGTCAGCCCCCATCTAAATGCACGTTGGGTTTTCATTCTATTGGCCAAATAGAAATGGCTTCTAACTTCATGACAAGCGTTTGCGAACGTCTGCCCTCCTGCAGGTGGGGCTCATTCAGTATGCCAACAGCCCCCGAGTGGTGTTCAACCTGAACACCTTCAAAACCAAGGCCGAGATGATCGCGGCGACAGCCAATACGGTCCAGAACGGCGGGGACCTCACCAACACGTTCAAAGCCATTCAGTACGCAAGGTGAGCCGCGACACGGGTCGTGCTTGTGAGTAAGGAAAGAGAGAGAAGCAGTAACCCGCACTCACACGCGACTCAGGAATAACCACGAAGGAGGGTTGACGTGCTCCGTCACGTAACACGGGGGTGAAGCCGCAGGAAAGGCCCGCCCGTGGCCGGCCGGGGTCACGCAGTCATGTTCCCCTCCAGCGACAGGCAGCGCGCTCTTACCTGTGTCTCCGCCCGACGGCAGAGACATGCTGAGTCCCCAGGTCCTGCTCACGGGGGTTGCAAGTCCAAGGACAGGGCCCATTGGAACGTCCTCACGGGTAGTGAGCCTGTCGTTTGATCCGCCGCAGAGACTTCGCTTACACGGCAGCTGCTGGCGGACGGCCCGGCGCCACCAAGGTCATGGTGGTCGTCACGGATGGCGAGTCGCACGACGGCTCCACGCTGAGCGCCGTGATCGCGCAGTGTAACGAGGACGGCATCCTGCGGTTCGGCATCGCGGTGAGGCATTCCTTCTGGGGCAGGGGGGGGAGGGGGGGCGGCTAGGGGGGAGGGGTGTAACACTCCTCAACATCATCACCGCCCAAGGCCGCCTCCTCATGGCTCCTGACGCTTTACACAAAAAGAGATGTTTGCCGTTTTTGCTTTTTTTAAGAAAAGTATTTTTTTTTATTGATTTCAGAGAGAAAGAGAGGGAGGGAGAGAGAGATAGAAACATCCATGACGAGAGAATCATGGATCGGCCGCCTCCTGCAAATCTCCCGCTGGGGATCGAACCTGCGACCCGGGCCTGTGCTCCGACCAGGAATGGAGCCGATCCTCCTGGTTCCTAGGTCGATGCTCACCCACTGAGCCCCGCCGGCTGAGCACCGTCTCTGCTCCCGCTGGCTGGGTCCTGGGGGTGTGGGGTGTGGATCACTTCTCCGGGGGGCCTGGCCCTGGGGGTGTGAATAGGGAGACAGAGGCACCACAGTTCCGACCTTTTGCCCCTCTCCCTCTGCTCCCAAGGTCCTGGGGTACTTAAACAGAAATGCCCTCGACACGAAAAACCTAATAAAAGAAATCAAAGCGATCGCCAGTGTCCCCACCGAGAGGTACTTCTTCAACGTGTCCGACGAAGCCGCGCTGCTGGAGAAGGCGGGCACCATCGGAGAGCACATCTTCAGCATCGAAGGTAGCGCTCCTCCCAGCCTCCCCCAGCCCTCGCCGATGCTCCGTCCCATCACCGCGTCCGCGCTGCGGGGTGGACGTGCGTGCCTTGTGGGAAGAGAGCCCTGACGATGAGAAAAAGATGCAAAGGACGTGACTACGTCGTTTCTAAAACATAAAATACAAATGGCCAGCAACCATGAGAACATAGTCCCGATGTCAGCAATGATTTAAAAATCTGAATTGCAGCCCTGTTACTTTATGTTCAGGAGATAACAGACTAGTCACGTTTAATTCTGGAGCGATTCTGGAGAAGCGGAGACGCTCAGCTCCTTGATAACACGGATAACATTTCCAGGGCAATTCAGTGATAGCTAAAAAATTGTAAATAGTTTTACCTTTTTGCGCGGTAAATAGTTGTTTTTAAAAAAATATATCTTATTGATTTTTTTAACAGAGAGGAAGAGAGAGGGATAGAGAGTTAGAAACATCGATGAGAGAGAAACATCGATCAGCTGCCTCCTGCACACCCCCCACTGGGGATGTGCCCACAACCGAGGTACATGCCCTTGACCGGAATCGAACCCGGGACCCTTCAGTCCGCAGGCTGACGCTCTATCCACTGAGCCAAACCGGTTAGGGCAGTGGCTGGCAAACCACGGCTCGCGAGCCACATGCGGCTCTGTTGACTAATGAGTTTGCCAACCACTGGGTTAGGGCGGTAAACAGTTTTTGTAATTGTAAAAGTTTTACTTTTTTACACTGTTATATAGTTTCTGAAATTCTTGAATTTGTTTACTAAAACATGTATACTTCTAAAATTAGAAAAATTCAGTGTGGATTCCCATGTCTGTTGGAATACTTTTTTAGTGATTTCGCCACCCTGCCAGCCCTGTATTTTTGATCGAACATCAGAACGTTGTGTGTGTGTGCACGCGGGCATGCGCACGTGTGTACGTGTATGATTGAAAATTTCATTTAAAATTGTTGACGGTGATATAATTCCTGACACTGTCCTTTCCCAGGCACCGTGCAAGGCGGAGATAACTTCCAGATGCAGATGTCCCAAGTGGGATTCAGCGCGGATTACTCTCCTGAACACGTGTGTATATCAGATACCCCCAGCCACGGGGCCCCTGCGCTTACCCCACGCGCACGTCCCGTTCCTGGTCACAGTGCTGAGTTTCTCGGCGTCGCTGACTTGCCACCTAAAACACGCTGGCTCATCATGCTTCCCTCCCTGCTTCCCGGGGGTTTTCTGTTGCTGTTGTTCATCCTCACCCGCGGACATGTTTCCATTGATTTTAGAGAGTGGGAGAGAGAGGGGAAGACAGAGAGAGAGGACATCGATGTGAGAGAGGCACATCGATGGGTTGCCTCCTGCATGAGCCCCGACCAGGGCCCGGGCCGGGGAGGAGCCTGCAACTAAGGTTCGTGCCCTTGACCAGAATCGAACCCGGGACCCTTCAGTTTACAGAGTCACTTGTCTCCTCTGTCCTCCCCCCACCCGTGCTGACCTGGGGCAACCTCCCTATGTGGGACCCACTGTCACAGCCACGGCAGCTTTTGTGCCTGTGCTGTTTTCAAGTAGACGGGACAGGAGAGACATGATGGAGGAACATTTGAGAAGGTGTCAGGAGGAAAGCTGAAAATAGAAGGGTCTGGATAGGACTTCCCACGATGGGGTCAGGGGGGTGTTAGCCGCGCCCGGTGGCTCCAACCTCCTTCCTCTGTCAGCATCATTCCCCACCTCCCAGCTCCTCATACCCAGCCGTGAGCTTCGCTCATGAATCCTGAGGCGAGAGGCGCCCTCTCACTGTTGGGCATTTGCCGATGGGAGCCTTTGAGTGGAAATGTGACTATGGCTGCGCGCTCCCTGATTATAGCTCCTTAGAAAGATTTATCCATCTAATGTCATACTCAATGGAGCCTGAGGTAGCGTAGCCCATGGAGGCTTGCCCTCCAGCACAAGTGTGTTCCAACAACTCGGAGCTCTGTCAACCCGTGTCTGTAATCTCACTTCATCGCGCTGAGATTCCCCCCTAAACCGGGACAGTTACCTCCACGCTGTGCCTACGCTGAACCCGCACGCTTTAGAGGTGATGTGCTTTAACCCTCCCTTTACCCTTGTTTTAGGACGTCCTCGTGCTGGGTGCAGTAGGGGCTTATGACTGGAGCGGGACCGTTGTTCAGCAGACGGCCAACGGACCCCTGATCTTCTCCAAACAAGCCTTCGACCAAATCCTGCAAGACAGAAACCACAGCTCCTACTTAGGTGAGGCAGGCACGCCCACGTGGGCTGCACGTGAAGGCCCTGCCCCTATACTAGCCCATGTGGAATCAGGATCATTCAGTCCTGGGCCTCTCGCCTACTCATTCTGTGTATCTCACAAGGTTCATGCCCGCTTCCTGCCCATCAGGCCTTCGCCATAACTACTGAGGAAGCCTGTGTTGCACCTGCCAGTCTCTCCTGGCTGTCCAAGTGGCTGTTACTCCTGTGACAGTTATTTCTCCAAAGTGGAAATAGTTCCCAGGAGCCAGTGCAGCGAGAGTCTGATAACATGGGAGTTCTTAGCCTGTGTTTCCTGGAATAAGCAGCCATGAATGTGGAACAGTTACTATGGCTAGTCCCTGAGCTGCCGACTCTGTGTCGACGTGGCCATTGAAGCTCTTCCAGCAACCCCCGAGCGAAGCTTAGGGTCCCCCTGTACCTTTACAGTCAAGGAGGTGCATGGTTTGCCTAAAGGTGAACTATCGATGCGAACATTGAAGCCCTTCCAGCAACCCCCGAGCGAAGCTTAGGGTCCCCCTGTACCTTTAGAGCCAAGGAGGTGCATGGTTTGCCTAAAGGTGACCAACACAGTAAGAGGCAGATCCAGAATTCGAAGCGGGGACTGACTCCAATGCCCATGTTCTTCCCAGTCTGCAACATTTCCTTTTTAAAACAATACATGTTTTTATTGATTTCAGAGAGGAAAAGATAGAGACATCAGGGAACAGAGAGAATCATTGGTCGGCTGCCTCCTGCATGCCCCCACGGGGGATTGAGCCTGCCACCCAGAACCCTTCAGTCCGCAGGCCAGTGCTCTATCCACCGAGCCAAGCCGGCGAGGGCGGCAACAGGACCTTTGAAACCCACCTAGTGACTCACTGAAGGAAGCTGTTGAGGGCCAGGTTCATGAGAGGCGGATGGGGACAGCCAGAGTCTCGGGTCAGCTTCACGGGTAGATGTCTACTACGCAGGGCAGGGCTGCTGGTCAGAGGGCATGAGCAGGTCACCTTGGAAACAGGAAGATGAGCCCTGAGTGACAGGCTCAGGATGGAGAAAGGGCTCAGCCACTCCCCCAGCTCCGCAAGCCCGTCAGGCCCAGCCTGTCCGTGGTTCCCATCGTCTCCTTCTCTCCCAGGTTACTCGGTGGCCGCCATCTCTACTGGAAAAGGCGTCCACTTTGTCGCGGGCGCCCCTCGGGCGAATTACACGGGCCAGGTAGTGCTGTACAGTGTGAATGAGAATGGCAATGTCACGGTGATTCAGGCTCACAGAGGCGACCAGGTAAAGTCCATCGCTCAGCAGGCGAAATTAATTTCAGGGACAGCTGGGGCGGGTGGGGAGTGGGGGCGAGGGGGGGGTAGAAATGACCATTTATTGACTGCCTACCCCCAGGCTGGCTCTGGCATCTGCCTTTACTTGAATATCCTGAGATCTTCACAACATTCCTGAGACTGGCCGGGTCCTTTGACAGGTTCCTGAGAGATTGACTCTCTTCCTAGGTCACAGCTTTCATGGGGTTGAGCTGTCATTCAGACCCAGTCCTGGAGGCGCTGCAGAACCCGTGTTGTTTGGCTACTTCCCACTCCATTTTTTAAATATTTTTTTCCATATTTTTAAAAATATATATTTTTTATTGATCTCAGAGAGGAAGGGAGAGGGAGAGAGAGAGAGATACATCAATGATGAGAGAGAATCATTGACAAGCTGCCTCCTGCACGCCCCACACTGGGAATTGAGACCACAACCTGGGCATGTGCCCTTGACCAGAATTGAACTGGGACCTCCTGGTTCATAGGTCGATGCTCAAACACTGAGCCACGCCAGCAGGACCCCACTCCATATTTTTGACTCCCAGATTGGTAAGGTCGTGATGACAGCACCTAATGGCCTCTTGGAGGTGACCCTGCTGGGAGCCGAGGATTCAGAGAGATAGTGACAAAGGAGTGGCTGCTGTGGCTGCGACTCGCTGGGAGGAGAGCAGCTCTCCTTCCTGTTCTCCTCTGATGGGGGACAGTCCCAGGGCGAGAAATGGGCATGACTGTCCCAGGGGTGCCCACAGGACCCAGGTCAGCCAGGAGATCCCGTGTCCTCACTGGGCATCTCTGACCTCGGAGGAGGCATGTAGTTGAGATGAGATCACGGCTCTCTGACAGCCAGCGGAAGTTCTGTCCCCCGAGGCGGAGAAACGACTCCCCACAGGCTCCCCTTCTCCGGGTTCGGTCTGATCCCACTGTCGGCTTCCCAGGAGAAAGAAGACCCAGGTCTTCCAGCTCCTTGACCCAAACCAGCCAAGGTCACTTCCTTTCCCTCCTCTCTACTTCTTTTTAAAAGGGTGCTTTTTGAGAAAAACAAAACAATGCAAGTGCAATGAAAGGAATCGTTCCTTTTTATTTCCAAATCCTTCCGAGGCGTACACAGCGACACACGTTGAGCAATGGTTGGGTGAGATGAACATTCAAATCTCCAGCCGCTCTCCCTTCACGTTCTCTTGCCCTGACCCTCCGGGCCCTGTCTCTCCAGCCATCCCTCCTCTGTCCCAGACCAAGCTGTGGGCCCGTCCACCACCCAGGCCTCCCCTCCTCTCCACTTGGAAACTCCTTGGCAGCTCTCGAGAGGCAGTTTATACAACACTCATCTTCCTAAGCCACCTGGCTCCCAGCACTCACTCACAATATTTGGCACTCTCCTGCGTTACAACACATTTTCCATGGAAGCACAGCATCTGTTCCCCCTCTCTCCTCTCCTCCCCTTTCTCCGTAACACACCCTTATCCCTTCTAAGTGTGGTCTTTTACCCCCTAGCAGCAGACACACCTGGCGTGTTTATAAAAATGCTGTCTTCTGGGCTACTTCCTAGGCATGGCCTCAGCACCTCTGAAAATGGGCCTCAGGGATCTGTATTTTTAAAGATGTTTTCTTGGTGATTGGGGGGCACCCTGCACTTTAGATGATGACACAGGCTGAGAGCAGGGGCTGTGTCATCCATCTTTATGTCCCTAGCACTTCACAGGTAGTAAGCACTCACTCTTAGTTGTCGAATGAGTAAATAAAAGACCAGCGTCACACGAGGCGTGGCGTCCCAGGAATCCTAAGGTGATCTGCTTCATTGCTCCAGATCGGCTCCTATTTTGGAAGCGTGCTCTGCTCCATGGATGTGGACAAGGATGGCGTGACAGACGTGCTCCTGGTGGGTGCGCCCATGTTCATGAACGACCTGAAGAAAGAGGAGGGAAAAGTCTACCTGTTCACCATCACGAAGGTACACACATGGTGACGCGGACTTAGTTTAATGTGGATTAGTATTGGTTAATAACAGGTAGCCTGCCTTTTTGCATTTGATGAAAGAAAGTCTATTATTGAATGACTAGAGGCCCATTGCATGAAGATTTATGCAATAGGCCTTCCTTCCCCTGGCTGCCGGCACTGGTTTTCCTCCAGCATCCGGGACCCAGGCCATCGCTCAGGCCAGAGCCTTCAGTCTTCGCTCCAGCCAAAGCGCCACTCCTGTAGCTCCCTCCACGCCCCCCCCCGCCCTCCTTCTCATAGCAGGCATCCCACCCCACCAGGCCACTCCGCGCCTGCATGTGTGCTGTCCAGAGGCCCGGAGCGGCTGGGGGCGGGACCGCCGCCATCTTGGTCAGGTTAATTTGCATACCCACTCCTGATTGGCTGGTGGGCGTTGTGAAGTGACGGTCAATTTGCATATTTCTCTTTTATTAGTGTAGATGATTTTCATGTACATATGTTTCTGTTTCATTATTTGGAGGATGTCACCGTTCAGTTATCATTTTTAAAATCACATTAACCTAGAACCTAACCTAGCGCTTCCTGTGCACTGACATTTTCCATGAGGTCTTCTCATGGATGTCCTCTTACGCAGGAAGTGGTAAATGCACATCGTTCTTAAACACACACAAACACCTGTGTATTTCCCGTGTCTTACCCAGTTATTCTTCTCTGCTGTAAAGAGATCACAATAACTGCTCAACACTGTCTTGTGGACTTTTTACAGTGAAATAGGCAAATGGCACCAGGCCCCTGGAAACCTCCGTGTAACCCTGGATGCTTTGCACATCAGCCGTCAGGAAATTCCATTGCTTAGTGTAACGTTTAGGTATACTTCCAACTCCGGGAATTTCCAGTCCTTGCACATCAAACGTAGCGCACGCCAACATGGAAAATCCGTCTTTCCAGCTGGTGGGCTGAACCCTCTAAAGCTATGCACATAAGTACAGGGCCAATAGAAACTCAGATGACCACAGAGGGGGAGGGGTGGGCAAGGGATGCTGACATTAGCATAGTTTAGCTGTTGTGATATTTTGTCCTCCCTTATTTATTTAAATTAATGCAAAAATTAGCCCTTCAACAGAGCAAGTAAGACAATTCTAACGCACATGAAGAACGCATTCAATCAGGAAAGGGCAGAGCCACGTGGTTGAAGGTTTGCCAGATCCCAGATTCGTAACTTTCTTGCTGGCCAGCTTTTCTGCATGCTCATGAAGGGGCTGCAGGGGAGACGACCTCCAATAGTTTATCAAAGTTGGTGACACGCAGATTTCCAGATGAGTGTGACGAGGGGCAAGTAGCACCGCCCGGTTTCCGGTGAGGAGTGTGGCTCCCCGGTGAGGTCACGAAACATCCCCATTCTTGATTTCAAAATCTGAAGACACAGCCGCGTCTTTTACAAGGACCGGTCTTTTCTTCGGGCGGAGCTGTGTCGTGTTTTTATGCTGGGAGATGAAGGGTCTCATTTTTCACTTTCCGCGCCATGAAAATTACGCCACGGTTCAGTAACCTTTCCGGGAAGGTCTAAATTAAGATCTTGCATTTTAATTTGTCTCCACCTTAATTTTGTTCAAAATATCAATAAGTTTTCACCAAAAATGTTTAAAGCAAAGGTATAGAACCAGGTGAAGCTACTAAGATGAAGGAACAGAGGAGACAGAGGAGTGGGTGCCTGCATGCAGGCTGTGTTGCTAAAGAGAATCACCTCCTCCCACCTTGCCTCATGAGCAGATTCCTATGACCTTGCTTACGAAAATTCTTACAATTCTCACCATAACTGGAGGATTTTCAATTCTAGGTTTCCAGCCCTCTCCACTTACCACTTTGCAAGTGGGTGTGGCCATCGCTGGCTGTGAATTGCAATGATGAGGCTGTAAGGTTCGCTTTACTCACCCCTCTTCCCTTCTCCAGGGCATTTTGAATTGGCACCAGTTTCTGGAAGGCCCCGAGGGCGTAGAGAACGCGCGGTTCGGGTCCGCGATCGCCGCCCTCTCGGACGTCAACATGGACGGCTTCAACGACGTGATCGTTGGGTCGCCTCTGGAGCATCAGAACGCCGGGGCCGTGTACATCTACAACGGCCACGGGCGCACCGTCCGCACCAAGTTCTCCCAGGTAACCCTGGCGTCCAAGGTGACGTGTTCACAGGGGCAGCATTGTGCCCGGCTGGAGCGTAGCCTGGGGACCATCCACACCACCCTCTCCTCTCGGAACTCTTCGCTCCTTCAGTAAATATTTAGAGAGCTGCCACAGTGTGCCAGGCCTGCCCTGCCTGCGGGATGTCCCAAAGAAAGGACAGACAAGATTCTGCTCTTCGTGGAGGGGACAGGGGAAAAATAAGATCAATGCGATGGAGTGTTCCAGGTAGTAGTAAATGATAAGGAATTATTTTTAATGAAATAGGGAATGAATTTTCAGGGATGCGGGTGTCCCAGGAGGCCTCTCTGGGAAGGCAGCTTGGAGTAGAGAGCTGGGGATGTGAGGGAGGATGGGCATTGGGACCTGAACTTGCATCAGCTCCTGCCCCGGCCACCGATCCTTCACTGCTTGGTGCTGGTTTGTGGTTTTATGGGAAAAGATTGATGCTGTTTCTCTGATGAAAGTGTGGCTGCGAGAATGATGAAACGATCAGATAAGATGAGATTGGAAGTCAATGGTGTTTTGGGGAGAATAAGGCAACCTGGGAAGAGGCTGTGTAGAGACTATGACAGTGCCGTGTAGAAGAAGCCTTTTTCCATTCCAGTTGTGCCCTGTAATTGCATGTCAAACACACCCTTTCAGAAAATCCTGGGATCCGACGGAGCCTTCCGGAGCCGGCTCCAGTACTTCGGGAGGTCCTTGGACGGCTTTGGAGACCTGAACGGGGATTCCATCACCGATGTGTCCGTCGGTGCCTTCGGCCAAGTTGTTCAGCTCTGGTGAGTGAGCGAGGCAGACACAGAGCAGCCAGTGACGCAGGGCCGGTGCGTAGAGCAGGTTGGGCAGATTGCTCTGCGGGATGTGCAGAAGGTCAGGGAGATGGTCTCCGGGGTGTTTTGGAAGATTGTCTCCAAAGAGCCCTCGCTGGCTCCCAGGGAGGAAGCTTCATGAGATGCCGTAACCATACCGAGCGCTCAGACCGCAGTCAGCTCTGCGTGTGGTTAAGAGGCACCTTTTAGAAGTATTCGTCATGAACAGGAAGCCATTGTGTCGGTTTAGTGGCCCCTGGTTGAACCAGTGGGAGCTGAAGAGCAGGAACAATAAGGGATTCAAGCGCCATGCGGTTCAAGGACAAAAATAAATGTATGGGGCTGGTGAGGGGATGGAACCAGAAAGAAATGGAGAATTTCATCAAGAGTTCCCAAGAAGATACAGTTCAACCATTCATTCACTTGTTTCTGTTGGAAACTGTGCTTTAAATGTCCAAATACGTCAGGAACAGAAAAGCTACATATTGATGTTGTGCTGTTTCTGAGTTTAATGACACTATGTACAGTATCTCACTCGTGCTTTTGAAAAACAAGATGAATTGTCTTAATGAAATCTTTATGTAGAAAAATAAGACTGAAGGATCATATTTAAGACGTTAAAAATAAGAAAATATATTTACTGAATAAAATCAGTTAAAACCAGTTAAGAGTAACATACCATTGGAAAAATACAAGGTGTGATAACATAATTATACGACTAATTTTTTAAAATATATTTTTATTGATTTCAGAGAGGAAGGGAGAGGGAGAGAGACAGAAACATCAATGATGATAGAGAATCATCGATTGGCTGCCTCCTGCACACCCCCCACTGGGGACTGATTCTGCAACCCGGGCATGTACCTAGGCCGTAAATTGAACCATGACCTCCTGGTTCATAGGTCAATACCCAACCACTGAGCAACACCGGCTGGGCTACAGGACTGATTTTTTTCCCCCAATATATTTTTTTTATGGATTTCAGAGAGGAAGGGAGAGGGAGAGAGAGATAGAAACATCAATGATGAGAGAGAATCACTGCACACCCCCTACTGGGGATTGAGCCCACAACCCAGGCAAGTGTCCTTGACCGGAATCGAACCCAGGACCCTTCAGTCTGCAGGCTGACGCTGTATCCACTGAGCCAAACCAGCTAGGACTATGTGACTGGCTTTTAAACAGTCAGCAATTACGCCTCAGTGAACCTGACCATGCCCGTCTTGGCGGGCAGCCTCCCTGGTGGGCCATATCCCTGCTCTGCGAGGACACTCTCTGTAGTGGAGTCAGTGACGGCCAGACCTTCTCCTCGAAAGGTGAATCGATTCTTCAAAACAGTCAAGACACATGAAGTCAGTTACTGACCTTCACCAGAGTCGGCTGGGGCCACTTTTCCTTCGTGCTGAGACGGGCTTTTCTGGGCGACTTCCTGAGAACAAGTTTCAAAAAACCAGTTTCCCAAATCCCTGAAATCAGTGCCCTCTCTCCTGGGAGAAATGCTCAGCTTCTCCAAGAGGCAGACTCACAGAAAACCTGCTCCCGGGCTGTACGGGCCCTGAGGGTTGGGGCCACGCTGCCTTCTGTGACTGCTCGTCAGGGGCCTGGGAGAGGCATGATGCATTATGGACAGACCTTTCCAAAGGACGCCGGTCCTGGAATGGAAAGACAATGTCTTCTGTATCTTCTTGTGGTACTTTCAGGGACAGGGAGCTTATGGATTTCTACTGGCTGCTTTGTCAATCGTCAAGGTGTGCCCAAGGGGTCACATGATGACGTACAAATTCCACTGCCCAGGGGCTGAGGAGACCAGGGCTTCTAACTGCTCAGCTGCTATGGTTTCTCACTAACTGTGACTCAGCACACTGGCCCGTTGCCAGCATCCTCGTGTCTCGGACGTCCTCATGATCAGTGGAGGTGGCATGTGTCCCACCCCCTTCACAGGAGGGGCGTAGGAGCAACGGGGCGGTGCGTGTGGGAGAGGCCCTCAGGTGCCCAAAGGGCAGAGGCAGGCCGAGTCCGCAGCCCCTGCCTGAGGTGGCCTCCTCGCCAGTCCCCAGCATCGGGCTAATTGCCAGCATCGTGGTCACATGCCATGCTGTATGGAACCGCTGCCAGTCACCAAGGCAACAGGAAGCCGCCACAAGCACACGCCTCAGCCCTGCCACCCGTCTCCCCTGTCTTTATGAGGAAAATGAACGTCACTGCGTCCAGCTGGACCAGGACCGGGTGCCCCTCTGCGGAGAGCCTGCAGACTCGGCCCGTGCCCACACGTGCGCTCATTAAACCAATACCGTTACAGGGGACTGTGCTGGTGCCACGGTCACAAACAGGAAACAGCGTCCCTGCGCCAGCTCCGAGCTCCCCATCTGAGTGCTGCCAGGTGCTCAGATGGAGGGGGGAGGGGGCTGGGGGGATTGGACCCTGCAGCCACTGGTCCCCTGTGAAGTTAGCACACCTGTACTTGGTGGTCTGTCCATCTGTCTGTCCCCACTGTGTCTTTCAGGTCGCAGAGCATTGCTGATGTGTCTGTAGACGCTTCGTTCACACCAGAAAAAATCATCTTGTTCAACAAGAATGCGGAGATCCGCCTCAAACTCTGCCTGAGGGCCAAGTTTAGACCCGCTACGCCAAGCAGCCGCGTGGGTGAGTGGAGCCGGGATCATGTGGATGGAGCGGTGTCTCCCAGGGCGCCAGTCCTGAGTGTAACTCAGGCTTGGAGTTTGTGGGCCCACAGGAACCCGGGGTTCACTCGCACACGTTCCCCTTGCCACACGGTGCGGTGCTGGGGATGGGTGCCGAGGCAGGAAGCGTGGTGTGGGGCTTCTTTCATCTCCTCTGGGAGGTGACCCGGGGCTGTAATCTCTATGACACGGTCACAGGCTCTCCCCGCTCGGTCCTCCGAGCGTCTGCTGCCTGAGTCCCCCATCAGCCTCGGCTCACACAGTCACCCTGGGCACCTCCCGCAGGAACTGGGGGCTCAGCACATCGGCCAGGCCACGATCTACGTCAGCCGTGGGCAAACTACGGCCCGCGGGCCGGATCTGGCCCGTTCGGCTGTTCTATCTGGCCCGCGGAGCCGAAAGAGCGGAGGGTTCTCTTGCTCTCCCCTCCGCTCCTTTACTTTGAATTTATATTAGTTCCCACAAACACGCCATCCATGCTTTTGTTCCGGCCCTCCGGTCCAGTTTATGAACCCATGGTGGCCCTCAAGTCAAAAAGTTTGCCCACCCCTGATCTACGTAGAGCTGTTCAGTACGAGAGCCAATTATGATTCCTGCTCTTGAGGAATTAATAAGCACGAAATCATGAGAAGATACAAACGAATGTATCATTCACGCCCAGTGTTTTCAATCTGCAAAGTTAACGCAGAAAAGGGGTACGAGTCTGAGATGTGTTCCACCAGCAGGAGACGGTGGGTTACGCCCTGGGCACATGCCAGCAGGAATTGTCACCGTCTCTCTCCGAGACGGGCCGGGTCACCTTCCAGGGCCTGGCCAAGGTCCATGTCCTCTCGCTCACGTTTTCTGCCACCACATCTCCCCTCACCTCCCCGGCCGCAGTGGCTCAGCAGCTGGTTTGGCCCGCGGTTAAGTGACTTCTTTCGTTGGCTGCTGTTTCAGTGTTTGTCCTAAACATTAGAAACTGGTCGTCCTACGGGTTTTGTTAAGTGTAAACAAACAGACTAAGTCAGTGGTCGGCAAACCGCGGCTCGCGAGCCACATGCGGCTCTTTGGCCCCTTGAGTGTGGCTCTTCCACAAAGTACCACGGCCTGGGCGAGTCTATTGTGAAGAAGTGGCGTTAGAAGAAGTTTAAGTTTAAAAAATTTGGCTCTCAAAAGAAATTTCAGTCGTTGTCCTGTTGATATTTGGCTCTGTTGACTCATGAGTTTGCTGACCACTGGACTAAGTTAATCAGACAGCTTGGTTTGAATCCGAAGTCCACTGTTCATAGCTGTATGACTTTAGGCAACTTGTTCAACCTCTTTGAACCTCCATTTCTCCTCTATAGAGCAGATAACGCCAACCTGGGGAAAATGAAATGAAAAACCAATGTGGCAAAAACTGATGCTCACAGCCAATGTCTAAACCGTCAGGACCTTCAGCAAAGTCTGCTGACCGCCTGGCCAAAATCTAGAGAGATGATACTGTTCATAGCACCAGCTGCCTTATTTGGGGTTACTCCTTCTTATTGTGTTACTTTCAATATTTTAAAAGTTGACTTGACTTTCAAAAACATTAATTATACAGCTTACCTTTAAAACATCTATTAGAAATATTGTATAACTTTTCTTGCTCCAATGACTTCAGGTGGTTAACAAAGATGGATAAAATGTAAGAGAATCAATAGAACTAAAAAGAAGCGGTAAAAAGAATGCAAAGGAACAGCAATGTGCAGCTGTGGGCACTCAATAACTGTCTTTCCTTGTTGCATCACCATGTTACGAATGATGTTTGGAAACCAAAGTGTGAGGGAGTAAGTTGGCCAATCCCACCCAGAGATTTCCCGGGGACACGCCCACTTTTCTTCCCCAGCGTCCAGCCACGTTTCTTTGAATTGCATCTCTTTGTAGCCACAGTCACACACATCCTACCAGAGCTAGAGTCACGACTGCCCTGGGCCGCCCATGGCTCACAGCCCATCAACGTAAAACCGCTTTTACATTTTCTCCAAGTCAGAGACTTCACCCCGTAAGACACAGTAAGACAGGGATGCTTTTCCCTTTAGAGGTTGTTGTGGTGACATTTTTATGGTTTTTATCACAGCCATTACCTATAACATCACCATGGACGCGGACCTGTATTCGTCCCGCGTGACCTCCAGGGGGCTGTTTAAGGAGAACAGTGACCGGTGCCTGCAGAAGAATGCCATCGTCGGTCCAGGACAGACTTGCTCTGAGTTCGCCATCCACATCCAGGTGGGGGTCCCCTCGTCCCAACCCTCGCCTCGCGAGCGAACGCTTTCCTTTTCTGGGGACAGGAAGCCTGTCTCCCTCGCTAATGCGTATGGTCACGGGCCGTTATCCAGTGAGGGGCGCTACAGTTTATTTGGGGTTGCTGTGAATGGGGCTTACTATAAAACCCTTAAAGACTCCGGGGACAGAGTGCTTTAGAAGATGGTCAACAGGGAGAACGCGACGTTGACAGGAGATTTCATGTGGACATTTTCCTCCCGGGAAAGTGTGTTCCTTTATAAGGAACTGGAAAGAACCACCTCACCTGTGCTGTTCGCTACCGGATTAAGTTCAAGGAGGTGAAGGGTGGTAGGACATCGGGTCGAGATGATGAGCTCTGAGGCCACAATTACTTGTTCAAATGGAGTTTGAAAGTCTCCCAAGTAGGAAATGTGCTTCTCGGAGAAAAATGCCACCAGGAACTTTATTTTATTAATTATATGACCAGGTCCCTGTAGAAACCACATAATGGAATTTGAAAGCGTAGTTTCCTCAGGAAGCTGTTAAGAACTTTTCTAGAAATGTGGTTCTCAGGGTTTAAGAGGCATCGGAGTTGCCAAGGGAACTTTTACAGAATGCGTCTTCTGGGTCCTCGCCACCAGACTCGGGGCGGTTGAAGGTCCAGGGGACATGCAGGGTGAGGGGTGCAGCTGGTGATGGAGAGACCACCTCTCAGGAAAGGCTCAGTGTAGAAGCTGAAAAAGCATAAAATTGATGCTCAGATGCATGAACATCAGTTGTTGGTTCAAGTTGAAGGTGACTTATTTGCCATGGCCTGGCCTTTTGTTGTAAAGGGGCCAACTGTACCGGCCATTTAAGGAATGAACGCTGGTTTCCCTCCTCTCCTCCCTGAGCTGAATGGCAGGTCACGCTGAACACGTAGTCCATCGAGGGGGGTGAGCAGCCAGGCTGTTGTCGGACAGAAGTCCTGTTGGTTCTCTGGCGCACCTGTGGGGTTCGCGGGGCCGGGAGACGCGGTCCAGTTAACTCCTCACGGGTCCCACCGCGTGCCAGCCCCGCAGCCGGGCCCCAAAGGGCTCGCGAGGAAGGACTCCAGCCTGGGATGGACTGAGAGCTGACAGTCGCCTCTCAGGAGGAGGCACATCCCGTGTCCAGCGCTCACCGTCTGTACCCTGTTCTTTCCGGACAAGAACCGGGAGGTGTCTGCGCGAGGACCGCTGGGTGACACTCGCACCCTGTCCTGGCATTTGTAGTTTCCGTTAGATGGGGCGTCTCAACACCAAGTGGCATGTGGGACACCGCCAGCCCCCCGCTCCCTGCACGCCTGTGGAGAGGGTGGTGGGTGGTGGCGGCTTCCTAACTGCCAGGCGCTGGTCATCTCACCTGAGCCAGGAGGGAGCGGCTCCTGCTGTGGGCTGGGCCGGAAGTAGGAAGTCAGTCGGGGGCTGGGTCGGAAGTTGGGGGCTGGGTTGGAAGTCGGGGCTGGGCCAGAAGTCGGGGCTGGCCTGGAAGTCGGGGTTGGCCTGGAAGTTGGGGCTAGGCCAGAAGTCGGGGCTGGGCTGGGGTTGGGCTGGAAGTTGGGGCTGGCCTGGAAGGCGGGGGCTGGGTCAGAAGTCAGGGGCTGGGTCGGAAGTTGGGGGCTGGGTCGGAAGTTGGGGCTGGGTCAGAAGTTGGGGGCTGGGCCGGAAGTCGGGGCTGGGCCAGAAGTCGGGGCTGGGCCGGAAGTCGGGGCTGGCCTGGAAGTCAGGGGCTGGGTCGGAAGTTGGGGGCTGGGTCGGAAGTCGGGCCAGCGGGAAGTCGGAGGCTGGGTTTCGATGTGGACGTGGGCAGCGCCTTTGTCTGGCTCCCCAGAGCAGAGTGAGGCTGACTAAGGAACCTATTGTCCGTCACCTGACAGCCCGCCTGTCCCTTCCCTTCGAGGTCACTGTCCCTTCCAGGCACCTGCTCGGGACACCAAGGCCTCCCCAGTCTCAGCTGTAGGAACTGAAAAGACAGCCAGCAACCAGGGCTGGGGACTGACACAGGGTCATTAGAGCATGAACACTGGGCACCTTGCCCAGCCGAGGGGGAGGAGGGGGGCGCTGACCACCGACCAACCAACCAGGAGGCCAGGGTTCGATCCCCAGTGTGGGGTGTGCAGGAGGCAGCCGATCCATGATTCTCTCTCATCATCGATGGTTCCAGCTCCCTTCCTCTCTGAAATCAATAAAAGTATATATTTTTTAAAAAAACGGGGCACATCACCTAAATATTTACCTTTCCTTATGTACACACAATGAGGTTCCTGGGAGCTTAACCAAGAATTGCTGCTGCTGATTTTTACTGAGCCCCCGACTTTCATTTCTTAGCGGAGAGGTAAAGAGCAGATCAGAGCAGAAGAGAAGATGCCAGAGTCTTAATCTAGACAGCACCGTGGCCTGTTTCTGCTGTAACGCTTCCCCATGCTAATACACGGACTGTGTGTGTGTGTGTGTGTGTGTGTGTGTGTGTGTGTGTGTGTGTAGGAGCCCTCGGATGTCGTCAGCGCCCTGAGTCTCCTCGTGAACATCAGCCTGGCCCACCCCGGCACCAGCCCCGCCCTGGAGGCCTACTCGGACACGGCCAAGGTCTTCAGTGTAAGTGGGGTTTCCCTCCTGGAATGCAGACCGGCTAGCGGGGTCACAGTGGCTGATGTGGGAATGACACTTAGGACGTGGCCTCTAAGCTGTTCATCCTCTAAGTGAAATACGGATGACTGTGCCCAGGTCACGAGCATGTAAGATCCACGCAGCCCGAGGTTTCGTCTTCCTCGTCCACTGCGCTAGGCCCGCCCGGCCCGTGAGGGGTGCCGCCCACCGCAGGGCCCACGGGTGTTTGTGGAGGAAATAAGTGACAACACAGCAAACTCCGTGTGCTCACTGCCCACTTAATAGAATGTCACCCACACCTGTGGCGTCCCCTGCACACTCCCCCCCCCTCACTCCTCTTGCTCCCGCCGCCAGTCACCTCCTTGAACTTCGCATTTTTCACCGCTTCCCTTCCCGACGTGGCTAAGCGTGTATGTAGTCCAGAGCGCTGCTGAGCGTGGCCTGGTTCTGAGCACCACGTGGGTGGGATGACGCTGTCTGTGTTCTTCCGCATTTGTGCTCCCAAGTGCAAGGCCAGGGCCTGCTTTCCTTCCGTAGATCCCTTTCCACAAAGACTGCGGGGACGACAGCGTGTGCATCTCCGATCTGGTGCTTGAGGTCCGCCAGCTGCCAGCTGATCAGTAAGTTTCACTTTAAAGCGCTGTGTGGCTCAGTGGGCCGGGCCTTGTGCTGTGCACCAAAAGGTGGTGTGTTCGGTTCACCATCAGGCACGTGCCTAGGCTGAGGGTTCAGTCCCTGATCTGGGCACTTAGAGGAGGCAACCAATGGATGTTTCTCTCTCTCCCTCTCTCTTGCTCTACCTTCCTCTCTCTAAAATTAAAAAAAAAAAAGTAAAGATTAGTGTAAAATGTAGAAATAAAAGACACATTCGACTGTGTTATTCAAGTGAATGTTTACGGAGATATTGTCTACAAAAGAAATATCTAGCCGAAACCGGTTTGGCTCAGTGGATAGAGCGTCGGCCTGTGGACTGGAGGGTCCCGGGTTCGATTCCGGTGAAGGGCATGTGCCTTGGTTGCGGGCACATTCCCAGTAGGGGGTGTGCGGGAGGCAGCTGATCGATGTTTCTCTCTCATCGATGTTTCTAACTCTCTATCCCTCTCTCTTCCTCTCTGTAAAAAATCAATAAAATATATTTTAAAAAAAAGAAATATCTATAGCTAATAAAGACCTTTAAAACCTGAATTTCACTTTCTGCCATCCGTACAGGTGTCAGACGGTAAAAACCATACAGCTACTTGTGCTAAAGGCAATGAAGAAGAAAGCCCCATAGCACGTACTTATCATTTTGCAATAAGGACACTGAGCCCCTGACTTTAGTTTGAGCAATTTTCTCAGTATTCGAAGTAAAAAAGCTTATTTTTTAAAATGAGTGAAGCATTTGAATACTGGCCCCTTTCCCGCCCCCCCCCCCCTTCATGACTTTCTTTTCCCTTTTTCTCCTTTTTTAACAGAGAGCAGCCCTTCATTGTCAGCAACCAAAACAAAAGGTTAACCTTTTCAGTGACACTGGAAAACAAAAGGGAGAGTGCGTACAACACGGGGCTCCGTGTGGATTTCTCAGAAAACCTGTTTTTTGCTTCCTGGTCCATGCCGGTAAGTGGTGCCGGCTAACCCGGGGCTCGCTCCTCAGCCACGCCTGCCCTCGGCTCGATCCGATGTCTGTCCTCCCTGTTGTGCGGGAAACTCTAACCACGATGAGCACCGTCAGGCCTGACCGCGTGGCTCCCAACTAGTTAAACCACGTTGCCTGGCTCCGCGTCCGGGCCGGGCCGGCCTCACGGGCGGGTCAGTTTTTCCTTCGCCCTGAGACTTGCCTCCGGGGCCAGATCCTCGGCCACCGTGAGCTCAGACGCTCCAAGCTGCACTTGCTCGGAGAAATCAGTCCCGCAG
Source organism: Plecotus auritus (assembly GCF_963455305.1). Taxonomy (NCBI): domain Eukaryota; kingdom Metazoa; phylum Chordata; class Mammalia; order Chiroptera; family Vespertilionidae; genus Plecotus; species Plecotus auritus. The sequence goes on from NC_137774.1 coordinate 176,459,214, forward strand.
CTGGGCCCGGGCGGGCGGCTGCCAGGGGACGCATTCCGGCGAGGTCAGTTCATCGTGCCGACTTGATGACTATCCCAGGAGCGCACTTGACCGCAAATGCCCCCGTCCCCTCGGCCACCGCACAGGGAACCGGAGAGGGAAAAGCTAAGATTCTCCAGGCGAGCTGCCTGTGCTGAGAGAATGTGAACCGGTCCCATCCAGCTCGAGGCAATGCGAACTTGACAGACATAGCGTCCTAAACCGTTCTGACTGGTGTTTAACTTTCCTGTGCAAAAGGACAGCTCATTCTCAAAAGGAAAACTAAAAATCAGTGTTGAAATTATTTAAAAGAATATTAATAAACACCAACATACAATTTTGCTTTCTTCTCGTGAAACTACAAACTTCAACTCTATTAAGAGAAAGATATGAAGACAGCATTCCATATGGGATTACAATTATTTTGTGCTTATGAAATATAAGAGCTAATAAATCAGTTCTGGGGGGAAATTCAAGTATCTGGCCTCTCCTGTGGCTGTTGCGTGTCCTGCTTAGCAACGAAAATAGCTCCTTGGCTGGCTGGAGAAGACAGGATGTTAAGTCCTGGGGACAGGAGGTCACTTTAGCGTGCACCAGCCTTAGCACTAAAGTGCCCGTGCGCTGGCGCGTCATTCAGCACGGGCATGCCTGCACACACACGGTGCATACTAATTGCTCATGTTTCCTTGGTCTCGTTCAGGTGGACGGGACGGAAGTGACGTGCCAGGTGGCTGCCTCTCAGAAGTCCGTGGCCTGCGATGTAGGGTACCCCGCGCTGAAGCCAGAACAGCAGGTACAAGCTGCGTTTCAGCGGAAACCCACGCCAGCCCCCTCAGCTCTAGTCTAATCCATCCACATGCCGCCCTCCTCAGGAAGTGTCACCTTCCATAGGCATCACAGAACCGCCGCCTGCCTGTTTACTAATAGAGGGCGTGCTTGAAGTCTGAATGTTCTCCTTAAGTTACGAATAAACGTGAGCCCTCGCTGGTTTGGCTCAGCGGACCGAGTGTCCATGCTGAAGGGTCCCAGGTTTGGTTCCGGTCAAGAGCACGTACCTCGGTTGCGGGCTCAATCCTTGGCCTTAGTCGGGGCACCTGCAGGAGGCAAACAATTGGTGTGTCTCTCTCGCATCACTGATGTCTCTCTCTCTCTCTCTCTCGCCCTCTCCCTTCCTCTCAGAAATCAAGAAATATATATATTTTAAAAAGTATGATTTCCCCCATGCAGTGCATCCCAAACAGCACATACGGCCTGGAAAGTTCTTTTTTCCTGAGTATGTTGACCAACGGTCGGTCTACGTGCGCTACCCAGGGCCCCAGTGGTCCCTTGTTAAGCCCTGATGAGCACGTTTCCTGTTAGCACAGAGCTTCCCAACCCAGACAGGCGTGTGCTGGAGGGAGGGCTGGTCTGAGTCGTTGAGAGTTGAGCCCTTCGAATTCTAAAGGCCAGGCAGCCTGCACAAGGCAGACCAGGAACCACACGTTCTACACCAGGCGTCCTCAAACTACGGCCCACGGGCCACATGCGGCCCGCCGAGGACATGGATCTGGCCCGCCGGGGGCCGCTGTCTGTCCTGCTTAGCAGCCGACGCGTCCCGGGCCCGCAGTGCGCATAGGAATTTGTTCATAGTTTTTTTTTTAAAACTATAGTCCGGCCCTCCAACGGTCTGAGGGACAGTGAACTGGCCCCCTGTTTAAAAAGTCTGAGGACCCCTGTGGAGAGCTCGCGGTCCATGCAATTCAGAATCCAACCGGAGGGAGTTCACTCTCTTGGGAAACTTTTCTTTCATGTTGGCCCGAGTACGGAGCATCGTACACTGATGAATTTTAATTTTGTACCTAGGTGACGTTTACTATTAACTTCGACTTCAATCTTCAAAACCTTCAGAATCGGGCATCTGTCAGTTTCCAAGCCTCAAGGTAAAACACAGTGGAAGTCACACATGGTTATAGCTTTCCTAATATTTCTCTTCAAGTCATTTCCTAACGCTTGTTCCATAGCGAGAGTGAGGAAGCAAACGAGGCGGATAATTCGGCCAACTTCACCCTCCGACTGCTGTACGACGCGGAAATCCACATCACCAGGTAGGCGGGCCGTGGCCGCCGGGGCAAGGTCAGCACTCTGGTTTATAGCACGTTTGACTCCAAAATCCTCCAATGCTCATCCTTTTTTTTGGTAAATATTTTTACTGATTTCAGAGAGGAAGGGAGAGGGAGAGAGAGATAGAAACATCAAGGATGAGAGAGAGTCATCCATTGACTGCCTCCTACACACCCCACCCTGGGGATCCAGCCCCCAATCTGGGCCTGTGCCCTGACAGGGAATCCATGACCTCCTGGTTCATGGGTCAATGCTCAACCACGGAGCCACGCTGCTGGGCCGGCTGCTCATTCTTTACGGCGGAGTGTGAAGTCAGACATTCCCCCTTGTCAGCTGAAACCCGGTCCAGGACAAACTGGTCCCCAGGGAGCCCTGGGCGCCTCCGGTGGGTGACAGATCCCCGCCTTCAGATGGGCCACGCGCCTGCTGGGGTGTCACAGTAGAGCTGGGGGACCTGAGCGTCACCCCCACGTTCTTCTCTAGGCCCCTCTTCCCCTGTCCCCCCCGAGATCCCGGGGATGTCCCCGTCCCCGGGACCCTTCAGTCTGCAGACCGACGCTCTATCCACGGAGCCACGCTGGCCAGGGCTAAATGCTTTTTCTTAACACAGCCTTTGTATGACTCCACCCGCCCACCGTGGCCAGTGTTTTCAGACATTTTACCATGAAATGAAGATGAGATGGAGTGGCACTTCACTAACATCTTAGCTGTATTTTTGTGAGGGGAAGATGGACTCTAAGATATTCCGATGTCCTTGAAAAAATAGCATACCTTTAAAAAATTCAGAGGAAGAATTATGAAGAGTAAGCCAGAGCGGCTCTCCATCCTCCCACCCCGTAGGTCCTCTGGGTGGCTTTTTCTTTAAAAGAAGGACATTAAATGCACCTGGAGAGGAATGCACACGTTTAAGAGAGATACACAGCGGAAAATGAGATCACCCCCCGGCCCACCTCCTCTGCTCGTCCCATAGACAACGATGGGGGGACTGTTTTAGAATCCAGACACAGGCTGTGTTTTCCTACCAGGATGTCAGCATCACGCACACGCACACGCACACGCAGAGACACACACACGCTATTTACCCAAACGCAATGATAACCCTTGGCTGTGCCTTGCCTGTTATGTGACCCTAGAAAATCCCCATCAGGACGTACACTCCAACCTGTCCTGCTCCTGGCTGGGTTGTAACTTACGCAGCCAATGTAATAGCAATGAGATATTTGGACGTTCTGCTTTTTTTTGCTGGGTTGTTTAATCATCACAAGCCACGCTGGGGGAAATAAAAACATGTTTAAACAAACACCTTTTTGAGAAAAAGCCCTTTCCAGTTACTGAGTGTGACCCCAGCCACCGCTTCCATACTGTATACATGCGCACCCATATTGTGCACATGTGACGGGTGGAAGTAGATGACAGTAGAATCATTTCTAAAGCAGATCGCCCGGTATAGCTGACCGCTGTTATACACATATGGACCAACGCTTACGTAACTCCTGGTTACAGATGGGGTGTTGGATCTCTTTAAGCGCGCGCACAAGCACGACGCATTCACCAGCTTAGACGCTGCTGCCCCGGGCTCCCCGAGGCCTGGGAGCAGGAGATTCCCTGCTCAGGGCCAGGCTCCTGTCCCCCTGTGGCCACGGGTCCGGCTCCCTCGCAGACAGAAGCCGGACACTCGCCACGTCTATTTAAGACTCCCTCTGACGGACTTTCCTTTTGAGAATGTGGGGGGGAAAAATGTTTTTCTAAAGGAGGCATGAAAAAAAAAGAGAAAGGGAGTGTTTTCAGTACAGAAATACAAAAACAATTGCAGAAAACGCCCGCTGTAATTTTTTGGGACATATAATCAGCACCCTGTAATTAGGGTAGATGACCTGGTGGGAATAAATATTGCTTCCCACGCTCCTACGCCCTCCCTGCCCCTCCCCCCCGGGAAGCCACCCTGGTGGGAGTCCAGCCCCGGCCCCAGAAGTGCGGAGGACGGGAGGGTAGCGCTCCGTTCCGGTCTGGCGGGGCTGGCGGGGTTCCCCTGCCGTGGTCAGGGCTGCACTACGAACCCCAGGAGGCGGTCCCAGCCAAGAGGTCGCATGGGACCGAGCCTCCGGGTCAGCCTCTGGAGGCGGTGCTGCTGTCACGGGGGACACAGGCTGACCGGCCCGCTTCGGGCCGAAAGCACCGAGTTGTCTCAGCACCAGAGCAGGAGGGGAGGGGTGTGCAGACAGACCGGGTCCCGGCTCGCGGGTGCCGGGGACCGAATGTGCCCGACGGAGCTCCGGCCAAGCCCCTCGCTGTGCTCAGCCACACCCAGCGGGCGACCCTCTGGCCTTTCGATCCCTCACCCCGCACCGAGGACAGGTGTGCGCTGCGTGACACTCAGCGTCGCCGCGGTCTCCGCAGAGAGCCGCTGCGTTGGCGCTTGCGTTGGAGACGGTGCCCCCGGGGGAATGCAGCACAGAGACCCCCGCAGAGAGATGGCCGAGGGCCTCTGTGCTGAAAGGATGCGTCAGCCTCAGCCATGGCCGCGGGCCCACGGGCCCCTCAGGCGCGTTGGTGCTCATTTAGCGTTTTGTCCCTAAACGTCCACGTTTTGCTTGTCTCCGGAGCGGGGAGACGTTTGAGTAAGAGTAGCACGGAGCTTCGAGAAGAACAGCAACACTAACCTACCTGCTTCACCCACATCGCCTGGCAGATCGACCAACATCAACTTCTACGAAGTCTCGGACGGGCCCGTTCCTTCCACGGTGCGCAACTTGGACGACATCGGCCCCAAGTTCACCTTCTCCGTTAAGGTTGGTGAGCCGGCCCTGAAGGCGGGCGGTCGAGGGGGAGGAGGAAGAGGAGGAGGAGGAGGAGGAGGAGGAGGGGGAGGAGGAAGAGGAGGAGGAGGAGGAGGAGGAGGAGGAGAAGTGGAGATGTACTAGGGGCTCTCACACTTGAGTGGACATCAGGTCGCCCGGGGGACTTGTTACAATGTGGTCACCGGGCTCCGTCCTCAGAGCTTCCGGTCTAGGGTGGGTCTGCAACTGCCTTTCTAGCAAGTTCCCTCCCAGCTGCCACACCTAAGAGTCACTGAGCTGACCACGGGGCGGTAAACAGCGGCCACTGTGCACGGTGGCATGTCCTGGGTGAGGGCTAAGGGGTGTATTTCGGAAGCAAGTTCTCAGCATTAGTCAACAGAATGCTGATACGAGGGCATCGGTGCAGGCAGCGTCTCTGGGACGGCACCCGCGCGCCTTCTCTTTGAGGAGCTCGCCGTCTGTGCGCACCCATGTTTGGTAGTCATGCTGGGCAGTATCTAGAAATACGATTAAGTCCAGGTCTGTCGTCGGCTGGTACGAGCAGTTATCAGCCTCCAGGCTGTTACCAGTTCCATGGAGAGAAGTCACTTGCTGAAGCCGCTGTTTCATGCTGTGACCGTGCAGGCACCGTGGGAAGTGAGAAAGGTCTCCGTCCACCCCGCGTCTCTGCAGCTTTCTGTGGTTCATTTCTTCCTGGTCTCTTACATGGTTGCAGCGTGCAGTTGGGTGGTTCCTAAAAAAAATGTCTTCTTTAAGAGCCTTGGTTTGTGGTGCAGGTACCGGGATGCAGGCAGGGTGCATGGCATCGGCCACGACCTCCTTAATGAGACGTGTAGTCCATTAGTAGCGACACAGACGGACATGCATGGGGAGCGTAGTCAGTGTCGGCCTGCGTGCCACGTGCCTGAGCCACGTTGATCCATTCGATCCCAGAGCAGTAACGAGGCTGTCATGCCTGTGGGTCTGGCAACGTGACCCGCTCCCCACCTGTGAGGACAGAGCGAAACCATGTCCTCCGTCCCCCGTAGGTGACCACAGGGAGCATCCCCGTGAGCATGGCCTCCGTCAGCATCCACATCCCCCAGCTCACCAAGGACAAGAACCCGCTCCTGTACCTGACGGGCGTGCACGCGGACCAGGTGAGGGCGGCCCCGTGCCTAGAGCAACGTGCACCTCAGTGTGGGCCCCGCCAGGTGGGCGGCCCCGTCCGACAGGTGTGGACGGAAGGTAACCCACCTCCTATCAGCAGCGGGTGCTGTGGTAAGAAAGCGAATGTCCGTGTAGACAGCAGAGGCTATGCCAGAGGTCCCACCGCAGCGCCCTGTCCACAGAGGTCCGCTGGCCGGCGGGTGGGAGGTCGAGCCCCCCCACAGGAGACAGGTTGCCTGCAGGCCGCTGTGAGCGGCTGCCCTGCAGCCTGTCGGCCTGGCCCCGCCCTGCTCAGCCCTGGCTGCTCAGGTCCGTCCCTGCATCACGGTCTGAGTAAGGCGATGCGCAGGCCCGGGCATTTCAGTGGAGTGTCTGTGGCTCCGGCCGCAGCCCCTGCTGGTCTTTAGGGCGAAGTGGTCCTCACAGCCGGGCTGAGAGCGCGATTCAGCTGGACATGGCCAGCGCCAGTCAGCTCTTAGCTGCGCTGATGTCACTCGGGGTGCGCAGGTGACGACAAGAAATCAAAACCCTAAAATGCTCCACAGCAGAGGAGCCTGCGTTAAGTCACTCAGTCTATTCTTTGTTTTTTGTTTTTTTATATGGGATGTGCCCGCAACCAAGGTACATGCCCTTGACTGTAATCGAACCTGGGACCGTTCAGTCCGCAGGCCGACGCTCTATCCACTGAGCCAAACCGGTTAGGGTGTGTGTGTTTTTTTTTTAAATATATTTTTATTGATTTCAGAGAGGAAGGAGAGGGAGAGATAGAAACATCAATGATGAGAGGGAATCAGTGATCAGCTGCCTCCTGCACGCCCCACACTGGGGATCGAGCCCGCAACCCGGACATGTGCCCTGACCAGGAATCGAACTGTGACCTCCTGGTTCATAGGTCAGTGCTCAACCACTGAGCCAAACCGGTTAGGGCGTGTTTTTTTAAAAAATATATTTTTATTGATTTCAGAGAGGAAGGAGAGGGAGAGAGAGAAACATCAATGATGAGAGGGAATCACTGATCAGCTGCCTCCTGCACGCCCCACACTGGGGATCGAGCCCGCAACCCGGACATGTGCCCTGCCCAGGAATCGAACCGTGACCTCCTGGTTCATAGGTCGACGCTCAACCCCTGAGCCACGCCGGCCGGGCAACTCAGTCTGTTGTTGTTGCGAATTTGTCTCCTCGCAAGTGGGCCCTGGGACCCAGCAGCCCCACCGAGTCACGCAGGCCCCTCTGCGCTCGGGGTGACATTAGTGAGGGAGGCTGAGAAGTGGGCCCAGATGGGCGGTGAGGCCAGCCCGCCCCCCACCCAGCCCCGCCATGTGACAGCGGGGTGCCTCACAGCCGCAGGACCAGCACACACCGCTTGGCCTCCTGGCCTGACGCGCCGCCCCCTCTGCAGGCCGGCGACATCAGCTGCCGGGCCGACGTGGACCCGCTGAAAATAGGACAGACACCGGCTTCCGTGTCCTTCAAGAGCGAGGACTTCCGGCACCTCAAAGACCTGGTGAGGAAGGCTCACGCGGGCAGTGCCCTCGGGGATTCCTGGTTGGGGGCGCCCGGAAATGAAGCACCCCCCCCCCCGCCCTGGCACCCGAATGTCATAGATTCCCCGTGCGCCTGTGGCAGCCGGGAGGAAGCAAGGGGTAGGAAGGCGCTCTCCAGTCAAGATGAGACCGGTGAGGGGTGATGGGCGGTGGCGGGTGAGCAGAGGGTGCCGTCCTTCCCCGTGTTAGTGATTCGAGTGCAGTCACAGCGACACGTGGGTGAAGTCTAGCAGCTAAACATCCCCAGGGGAAGCCCGTCTCGGGGTTTGCCAACACGCGAGCCCTCTCAGCATGCCCTTCCTTTCGCGAAAATGGTCGGATTGTGTAAAAATGATGATTGCCACGTGGGGACACCATAAATCAAACGACGACTCAAAAACGACGGAGAAACGGCTCTCGGAAACAGAGCAGCTGAGCACTCGTGTAACAAGCAGCCTCCTGCACGCCCCTCGGCGTTCATCCACGTGGACATGTGTGTACGCTGCTACATACATGTCATAGGCCATATGGCCGTCATAGGCTTTTTAAAATAGACCATGTTTTGGAGCAGCTTTAGGTTCCCAGAGAAATTGCGTGGAAAGTACAGAATCTCCTGTGTACCCCTGGCCCCCACATCTGCACAGCTTCCCCGACACCGCCCCCCCCCATCGGAGTGGTGGCATTGGTCACGATGGGCCTGCATCTGAGGCCCCGCCGGTCAGAGCCCTCAGCGCGTCAGGCTCCCTCGGGGGCTCAGGGTCCGCTGGTTTGGGAAGTGCACGGCGACCTGTGTCCCGCTGCCCTGACCCCAGGGCTCCCCGTCCTCCCCCGCCCGCCGCCCCGGTCCCCGGCAGCTCCTGATTCTTCTGCTCAGCTTCCCTTTAGTGGAAGGAATTCTCTGTCAGCTTTGGTTCATGAGTGACTAAGGCGTATGCCTCCTGTGTGTGTACTCAGTGACTTACTCAGCCAGTACGTGGTTGATAAACACGGATTCGTTTTTGGCGTTTTCAGTCGGAAATGGTGACTAGATGGCATGGGGTACTCTCCTCCCCACCTTCACCCTGGGCCCCCCCCCCCCCCCAGTGGGCACTGGTGGGTGGAGGGTGCGCGCCTTCCATGTGGGGCGCAGTGAAGAGCTAGAATTACCGCCAGTTCCCTTCAGCTTTCCTGTCCTATCCGTGGCTGTGACGTCCGTGGCTGTGACGTCCGTGGCTGTGACGTCCGTGGCTGTGACGTCTGTGGCTGTGATGTCTGTGGCTGTGATGTCTGTGGCTGTAATGTCTGTGGCTGTGACGTCTGTGGCTGTGAAGTCTGAGGCTGTGACGTCTGTGGCTGTGACGTCTGAGGCTGTGACGTCTGAGGCTGTGACGTCTGTGGCTGTGACGTCTGTGGCTGTGACGTCTGAGGCTGTAACGTCTGTGGCTGTGACGTCTGAGGCTGTGACGTCTGTGGCTGTGACGTCTGGCTGTGACGTCTGAGGCTGTAACGTCTGTGGCTGTGACGTCTGAGGCTGTAACGTCTGTGGCTGTGACGTCTGTGGCTGTGACGTCTGAGGCTGTAACGTCTGTGGCTGTGACATCTGTGGCTGTGACGTCTGTGGCTGTGACGTCTGTGGCTGTGACGTCTGTGGCTGTGACGTCTGAGGCTGTAACGTCTGTGGCTGTGAAGTCCGAGACTGTGACGTCTGAGGCTGTGACGTCCGAGGCTGTGACGTCTGAGTCTGTGACATCTGTGGCTGTGACGTCTGTGGCTATGACGTCTGAGTCTGTGACGTCTGAGGCTGTGACGTCTGAGGCTGTAATGTCTGTGACTGTGACGTCTGTGACTGTGACGTCTGTGGCTGTGACGTCTGTGGCTGTGACGTCCGTGGCTGTGACGTCTGAGGCTGTGACGTCCGTGGCTGTGACGTCCGTGGCTGTGACGTCCGTGGCTGTGACGTCTGTGGCTGTGACGTCTGTGGCTGTGACGTCTGGCTGTGACGTCTGAGGCTGTAACGTCTGTGGCTGTGAAGTCTGTGGCTGTGACGTCTGTGGCTGTGACGTCTGTGGCTGTAACGTCTGTGGCTGTGACGTCTGTGGCTGTGACGTCTGTGGCTGTGACGTCTGGCTGTGACGTCTGAGGCTGTAACGTCTGTGGCTGTGACGTCTGTGGCTGTGACGTCTGTGGCTGTGACGTCTGAGGCTGTAACGTCTGTGGCTGTGACGTCTGTGGCTGTGACGTCTGTGGCTGTGACGTCTGAGGCTGTAACGTCTGTGGCTGTGACGTCTGTGGCTGTGACGTCTGTGGCTGTGACGTCTGTGGCTGTGACGTCTGAGGCTGTAACGTCTGTGGCTGTGACGTCTGTGGCTGTGACGTCTGTGGCTGTGACGTGGGGCCGTTCCTCCGAAAGCCCGCACTCACCCTCTCCCTTTCCCCGTGGCGTGAAGAACTGCAGGACCGCCCGCTGCGGGAACGTCACCTGCTGGCTGCGAGACCCGCAGGTGCGGGCCGAGTACTTCCTGAACGTGTCCACGCGCATCTGGAACGGCACCTTCGCAGCCGTGAGTATCCCGCTCGTTACGGGTTCATCAGCGCCAGGCCGTGAGCCGCCATTGCCGCGGGGTCAGGCCCTGTGCTCAGAGTGGTGTGGCCCGGGGGCCTGTGCTCCCCCCTCCCGGCGCTCGCCCGTCTGGCCACGCCTCCCAGTCGGCACAGGGCCGGGTGCCCACTGCTGCCTGGGGCGGCCCCTGCCCTGTCTCCCTCCGCCTCCTCCTGACTGTCTGGCTTCCTCATGTGCTCTCCACGCCCAGACTCAATGCGCCTGGCTCATCCCTCCTGGAACTCCCCGCTGACGACCGATCGCACACCTGCCAGCAGGTGGATCTAACAGGGTTCCTCTCTGCCTGGGGCTGGCACCCACTCCACCTCCGGTTCGGTTCCCCCCTTTCTCTGGTGAGAGCCCTGTGCGCAGACCACTTTTTATTTTTTTAAATATATTTTTACTGATTTCAGAGAGGAAGGGAGAGATAGAAGCATCCATGATGAGAGACTATCGTTTATCAGCTGCCTCCTGCACGCCCCCTACTCGGGATCAAGCCCATAACCCAGGCCTGTGCCCTGACCGGGAATCAAACCACAACCTCCTGGTTCGTAGGTCAACGCTCAGTCACTGAGCCAGGCCAGCCGGGTTTCCCCCGGGAGGGATGTTTCGGAGACCAGGGATCGGGTTGGTTTCGGATGCAGTGCCCACGTTGAGAGAGTGAGGAAGGAGGCCACGGACAGGAGGCTCACGGCCCCGCTTCGGGCTCCCAGACACAGCCCAGCGAATGCCCTCACGGGGTCCCTCAATCCCTGTGCCCCGGGCCCCCCAAAACCGAGTCCTGGCAGCCTGGGGGTGTGCAGCTCTCAGACCCGGGCACTGTGTTCTAGTTCAAAGTGGGCATCGGGCCCAGGGCTCGCATCGCAGAGAACAGACCCTGCACATCGCGGATGTGTCCAGGAAAACGGGTTCATTTTTACGGTAGATCCAGGAGGGCCTGTGAAGTTACTCCAGATAGGTTCCTAGGAACACCAGCGTACACTGCACGTGCCTTCCGTGGGCCTGCCCCACATCCAGTGTTTTTTATAGAAACGCCTACGTTAGCAAACCTGAAATGATTAGTCTTGTGCAGCCGTGGGCAAACGACGGCCCGCGGGCCGGATCCGGCTGTTCTCTCTGGTTCTCTTGCTCTCCCCTCCGCTCCTTTACTTTGAATTTATATTAGTTCACACAAACACTCCATCCATGCTTTTGTTCCGGCCCTCCGGTCCAGTTTAAGAACCCACGGTGGCCCTCGAGTCAAAAAGTTTGCCCACCCCTGCCTTAGGCCAATAAATAACCAATATCGAGCTTGTTTTTTTATCTTTCTGTACAGTCTGCTTTCGGTGTTATTTTGTGTTGGTTTCAGGCACACAGCACAGTGGTCAGACAATCATATACTTTACAACATGTGCCCACCTGGCCCCGTACATAGTTATCACAATATCGCTGACTGTTCTCCACGCTGTGCGTTCCATCCTGGCACTGTTCTGTAACTACCATCGGCTTCCCAGTCCCTTCACCTTCTCACCCACCCCTCCACCCCCTCTCCTCTGGCCACCGTCAGTCTGTTCTCTGTACCTGGGTCTCTAAAGAAGGAGGGAGTTTGGAATTTTCCCTCAGGCCGCAAACTTATGTTTTTTGAAGTCTGCACTGTGGCCTTTCCCGATGACAGACGTCACTTCTAAACCTTGCTTTGCAACCGTGTGTTAAGGTAGAGTCACCTGGAGAGATGCTGGATTGCTGCCGCAGGGCCGCCCCCCCCCCCCACGTGGGCGTTCCCGGGCACGTGCCGTGTGTGGCCAGTCGCGTGTCCCCGGTTCGGGACACCGTGTTCCTGGGGTCTTCAGACTGTCATTTGCTCTGTTGCTTTCCCCGCGGAAGCTGGTGAATGACCACGCGCTGCGTTCCATGCGTGTCCTCCTGCCGGGATGCAACATCTCCCTCTTCTCACCTCGCAGGCGACCTTCCAGACGGTGCAGCTCACGGCCTCCGCGGAGATCGACACGTACAACCCGCAGGTCTACGTGATCCAGGAGAACACGGTCACGGTGAGCACCCCCCGGGCCTGGCGTGGGCAGGCGTCCCCTCGGACACTGAGGGCAGGGCGGGAGGAGCTCACGGGACTCCGAAAAGCCGGTGTCGCTTACGGTGAGCTTTCCCGGGTGTTGGCGACGCGGGGTCAGAGGCCGTGACCCCACGAGGGGTGCAGCCCAGGGCACCCCCTGCTGGGCCGTCTCGGGGTGAGGCCAGCGCCCGGCTCCCTCCTCCTCGTGCTGGCCCGGGCAGCGCAGGGTCAGCCGGACACCCCGCCAGGCTCCGGCTCCTCCACGCGAGCGTTCGGAAGAGCAGTGCCGCGTGCGCGGGAAGCAGGCGTGCGTCCGAGGGGGCCCTCTCCGGTGGCATCCCTCAGGGCCGGACACTGCCATGACCTCTGGGCCTCTCAGCCGTGACCTCTGGGCCTCTCACTGCCGTGACCTCTGGGCCTGTCACTGCCGTGACCTCTGGGCCTCTCACTGCCGTGACCTCTGGGCCTCTCACTGCCGTGACCTCTGGGCCTGTCACGGCCGTGACCTCTGGGCCTGTCACTGCCGTGACCTCTGGGCCTCTCACTGCCGTGACCTCTGGGCCTGTCACTGCCGTGACCTCTGGGCCTCTCACTGCCGTGACCTCTGGGCCTGTCACTGCCGTGACCTCTGGGCCTGTCACTGCCGTGACCTCTGGGCCTCTCACTGCCGTGACCTCTGGGCCTGTCACTGCCGTGACCTCTGGGCCTGTCACTGCCGTGACCTCTGGGCCTCTCACTGCCGTGACCTCTGGGCCTGTCACTGCCGTGACCTCTGGGCCTCTCACTGCCGTGACCTCTGGGCCTGTCACTGCCGTGACCTCTGGGCCTCTCACTGCCGTGACCTCTGGGCCTGTCACTGCGCAGAGGAGAGCCTGCGGCCCTCGCTTGTCCCAGGAAGGTGTCCACACACAGGACGCTGGCCTGTCTGCAGACCTTCCCCCAGGGACCACCCCCTCCACCCGGGACCGCGCCCTCCCCCAGTGACTGTGCCCTCCACCCGGGACCGCGCCCTCCCCCAGCGACTGTGCCCTCCACCCGGGACCACCCCCTCCACCCGGGACCGCGCCCTCCCCCAGTGACTGTGCCCTCCACCCGGGACCACCCCCTCCACCCGGGACCGCGCCCTCCCCCAGTGACTGTGCCCTCCACCGGGGACCGCGCCCTCCACCCGGGACCGCGCCCTCCACCCGGGACCGCGCCCTCCCCCAGTGACTGTGCCCTCCACCCGGGACCGCGCCCTCCACCCGGGACCGCGCCCTCCACCCGGGACCGCGCCCTCCCCCAGTGACTGTGCCCTCCACCCGGGACCGCCCCCTCCACCCGGGACCGCGCCCTCCCCCAGTGACTGTGCCCTCCACCCGGGACCGCGCCCTCCACCCGGGACCGCGCCCTCCCCCAGTGACTGTGCCCTCCACCCGGGACCGCCCCCTCCACCCGGGACCGCGCCCTCCCCCAGTGACTGTGCCCTCCACCCGGGACCACCCCCTCCACCCGGGACCGCGCCCTCCCCCAGTGACTGTGCCCTCCACCCAGGACCGCCCCCTCCACCCGGGACCGCGCCCTCCCCCAGTGACTGTGCCCTCCACCCAGGACCGCCCCCTCCACCCGGGACCGCCCCCTCCACCCGGGACCGCCCCCTCCACCCGGGACCGCGCCCTCCCCCAGTGACTGTGCCCTCCACCGGGGACCGCCCCCTCCACCCGGGACCGCGCCCTCCCCCAGTGACTGTGCCCTCCACCGGGGACCGCGCCCTCCACCCGGGACCGCGCCCTCCACCCGGGACCGCGCCCTCCCCCAGTGACTGTGCCCTCCACCCGGGACCGCCCCCTCCACCCGGGACCGCGCCCTCCCCCAGTGACTGTGCCCTCCACCCGGGACCGCGCCCTCCACCCGGGACCGCGCCCTCCCCCAGTGACTGTGCCCTCCACCGGGGACCGCGCCCTCCACCCGGGACCGCGCCCTCCCCCAGTGACTGTGCCCTCCACCCGGGACCGCGCCCTCCACCCGGGACCGCGCCCTCCCCCAGTGACTGTGCCCTCCACCCGGGACCGCCCCCTCCACCCGGGACCGCGCCCTCCCCCAGTGACTGTGCCCTCCACCCGGGACCACCCCCTCCACCCGGGACCGCGCCCTCCCCCAGTGACTGTGCCCTCCACCCGGGACCGCCCCCTCCACCCGGGACCGCGCCCTCCACCCGGGACCGCCCCCTCCACCCGGGACCGCGCCCTCCACCCGGGACCGCGCCCTCCCCCAGTGACTGTGCCCTCCACCCAGGACCGCCCCCTCCACCCGGGACCGCGCCCTCCACCCGGGACCGCGCCCTCCCCCAGTGACTGTGCCCTCCACCCGGGACCGCCCCCTCCACCCGGGACCGCGCCCTCCCCCAGTGACTGTGCCCTCCACCCGGGACCGCCCCCTCCACCCGGGACCGCGCCCTCCCCCAGTGACTGTGCCCTCCACCCGGGACCGCCCCCTCCACCCGGGACCGCGCCCTCCCCCAGTGACTGTGCCCTCCACCCGGGACCGCCCCCTCCACCCGGGACCGCGCCCTCCCCCAGTGACTGTGCCCTCCACCCGGGACCGCCCCCTCCACCCGGGACCGCGCCCTCCCCCAGTGACTGTGCCCTCCACCCGGGACCGCGCCCTCCACCCGGGACCGCCCCCTCCACCCGGGACCGCGCCCTCCCCCAGTGACTGTGCCCTCCACCGGGGACCGCGCCCTCCACCCGGGACCGCGCCCTCCACCCGGGACCGCGCCCTCCCCCAGTGACTGTGCCCTCCACCCGGGACCGCCCCCTCCACCCGGGACCGCGCCCTCCCCCAGTGACTGTGCCCTCCACCCAGGACCGCGCCCTCCACCCGGGACCGCGCCCTCCCCCAGTGACTGTGCCCTCCACCCGGGACCGCCCCCTCCACCCGGGACCGCGCCCTCCCCCAGTGACTGTGCCCTCCACCCGGGACCGCGCCCTCCACCCGGGACCGCGCCCTCCCCCAGTGACTGTGCCCTCCACCCAGGACCACCCCCTCCACCCGGGACCGCGCCCTCCCCCAGTGACTGTGCCCTCCACCGGGGACCGCCCCCTCCTGCGAGGCGGGGGGTGAGATATCCAAAGTAGAACCCCAGGAAAGTCCTCTCAGTCTCACAGTGCTGGGACCTAGGCTGGGACCTAGGCTGGGGCAGTGGGGGGGAGGGGGGAGGCACTGGAGGTAGTTTTTAAAGTTCATTTTAGAAACATGGAGTGTTCAGCCAGTGCCTGGCCCTTTGCGGAAGTTTTGGGTGTGTGTTCGGGGGGGTGCTGTGTGGGTGCCTGTGGGTGTGTATGTGTGTGTGTCTGTGTGTATGTATGTGTGTGGTGTGTGTATGTGTGGGTATGTGTGGGTGTGTGTGGGGAGGTGTGTGGGTGTGTGTGCATGTATGTGTGTGTATGTGTGTGTGTGTGTCTGTGTGTGTGTGTGCATGTATGTGTGTGGTGTGTGTATGTGTGGGTATGTGTGGGTGTGTGTGGGGAGGTGTGTGGGTGTGTGTGCATGTATGTGTGTGTGTATGTGTGTGTGTCTGTGTGTGTGTCTGTGTGCATGTATGTGTGTGGTGTGTGTATGTGTGGGTATGTGTGTGTGTGTGTGTGTCTGTGTGTATGTGTGTGTGGGTGTGTGTGTATGTGTGTGTGTGTATGTGTGTGTGTCTGTGTGTGTGTGTATGTGTGTGTGTGTACGTGTTTAGAAAGCTGATGAAATGAATGCGTTCATTGAAATTTAAATGAACAGTTTAGTGATCCCTTCAGGAAGCTTTTCCCTTGCTTTTCTCGGAGCAATACCGAGAAGTAACAGAGGCCAGCTGTCACTCTGCCGTGTCTGTGAAAATAGGTTTTGAATCCGAATAAAAATTAGGTAATTTTTTGCATAACATTTGGAATCCAAATACCGAATGGACATCCCCCTGTAGGTAAGTAGGGGACCCTGGAATTCATGTGCGTCCCGAGCCATGTGACAGTCGGACCCAGTAACGTACGCTCCTGATCCCTGTCGCTCCGTGGGCCCCGGTTCGGAGGCTCGGGTCCCGAGGGAGCAGAGATGCCGCCTGGGCGTGGACTGGGTGGGTGCGCAGTCTCCGCAGCCCTGCACGTACAGAGCCTGTGTGAGCGCCGAAAGATGCAAATGGGAAGAAATGGTCGCCCAGAGGTCAGACCCGGTTAGCCCGCTCACGAGTTCGGCTGAGGAGCAGCTGTGCCCTGCGGCCCACCGTGCCGTCGAGGAACTAAATCGGGCCTCGTCCCCTCGGCTCTGGGAGAACATGCAGCGGTCGTGACGACGGTCCCACTGTTAACACAGAGGCCACAGGGGAAGTGGACGTCCTGAGTCCCAGGGACGTGGCTCTATTGCTTGAAGCATCGTCCCATACACCTAGAGGTTGCGGGTTCAATTCCCAGGCAGGGCACATATTTTGGCTCCGGGTTCAATCCCAGGTTGGGGCACGTCCAGGAGGCAACCGATCGATGCTTCTTTCTCTCCAAAAAAAACAAACACAAACAAAACAAAAAAACTCAATTAACAAAAAGAGAACCATTGTTAGCCTCCAGGACGATTTTTTTTTTTTAATATATTTTATTGATATTTTACAGAGAGGAAGGGAGAGGGATAGAGAGCTAGAAACATCGATGAGAGAGAAACATCGATCAGCTGCCTCCTGCACACCTGCCACTGGGGATGTGCCCGCAACCAAGGTACATGCCCTTGACCGGAATCGAACCCGGGACCCTTCAGTCCACAGGCCGACGCTCTATCCACTGAGCCAAACTGGTTTCGGCGCCTCCAGGACGATTTTATTGCTGACAGGGACAACCCGAGCCTGAGATACGGGTCTGCGTTTAACCACCCCATCAGATGCCCTGGCGGGAGCGCCGTGCCCAGCAGCTCAGGAGCCCGCTTCCCAGTCGTGTCTCTGCTGTTGAATCGCAAGGGCTTGGGGCTGCAGACCTGGCCTTTGACTCCCGTCCCCAAGCAGCTCCGAACGCGTCCGCCGGGCGAGGAGACGGTGCAGGACACTGACAAGCCGTGTCCGGGTGACCCAGGCGGCTGGGGCGCCAGCGGTGCCATCGCTGGGTGCCAACGCAGTTAGGGGGCAGGAACTGGCATCGGGTCCCTCGCTGGACGTGGCGGGAGCGTCTCCTCTGGAGGTGGCACTGCCCGGCGTGTAACGGAGGCCACGGCCCTGAGCCGGCCGCCCCTCCCTAGACGCCACGCGTGGGGTTAGAGAGCGTGGCTGACCAGACGGTCCTCCTGTCGCTGCTCAGGTGGGGTCACTCGCTTGTCGTGTGTTCACATTGGCAGATTCCCATCACGATCACGAAACCCCACGAGAGAGCCCAAGTCCCCACCGGAGTGATCGTGGGGAGCGTCCTCGCCGGCACCCTTCTGCTCTTGGCGCTGGTGGCGGTGCTCTGGAAGGTAAGACACGCAGCCTCCCGCAGCATCCAGGCTCCCGGGGCCTCGGTCGTGAACTTCCTGGCCCAACATCCGCCTTCCGTCCCCTGCGGCCCCTCCTCCCTCAGGTTCTGGAAAACAACCCAAGGATCTTATCTCCTTGGCCTTGTCCCTAGCCTGCCCTCCCCCACCTTCCCTCATCCGACCCCGCGTGTCCTGGGCAGCTACCAACAAACGGAGCCCAGCTTCTTGGGCCCCAGCGTCCTCCCGACGGGCCGATACCCGTCAGTCCCGGTCCACACACCCCTCCCCGCCCCCCTGGCTCCCAGACGCGCTTCCCAGGGGCAGCCAGGGGGTCCAAGGCCCCCAGGCAAACCAAGCCATCGACGTAACGCTTCACACCGTCACCCCACAGCTCGGCTTCTTCAAAAGGAAATACGAGAAAATGATGAAGAATGCGGACGAGGCAGACGAGACCATGGAGCTCAACAGCTGAGCGCAGGCCGGACCCCGGGGGACAGGCCGCCTCCCGCCAGCGGCCGCCGGGGGCGAGGATTTGTTTCCAGATCCCCGTGTTTTGCGATGTCTCAGGGGCACTAGTCTCATATTTTATTTCAAGAAAACTGCAGGCCAGTTTGGGAAAATGAAGTGGGGACGGGAGGGGGAGGGAATGCAAAGGTTTATGTAAAAGACGTGTTTGATAGGGACAGTGTCTACGCTGGCTGGCCCCAGCGCACGCCGGGACGTGTACCGTGTCAGAAGGGGACAGATTACAGACCTGGCGGGTCTTCCACAAAACCTAACCTCTCTTAGGTGTTTTCTGGGAGGGGATCCAATTGTGTGAGATGATTGTTTTTAAAAGAAGGGACGAGTTTGGTGAAGACACAGAAGGAGCTTGGATGTTGACTCTGGGGAAAAAACAGCGGGCCTTCCCCTCTTGTCAGAAGCTGACAGTTTCCTGTGAGAATTGAGTTTACAGACGAGGGGCCCCTGGCTGCCGTCCCGGCGGCCCCCTCGCCCTCTCTTGTGCGGACCCGACGGGGACCCGCCGCGTGGCTGGTGCGCCTGCTGCCAGCAGTTGCCATCCGTGTGTGAGCGAGTTCAGAGGCCGAAGCACAAGGCAGTGCGGCCGCTCTGCTGGTACGACCCGCCTGCCGGGCCGCCGCGTCGGGGACAGGGAGTTCCTTCCCCCTTAGGGCCGTAGCGGGCCGCCTGGCTGCCGGCAGGGACCTTGTGACTTTTTAAAGATGAGCCGCGTCCTGGGCGCCTTCCCGCCTCCACATGGAGCCCTGTCCTCCTTCTGGAGCCCCGGAGCCTCGTCCCCGCGTGGCCGCCGTCACCTGCTGTGTGCACACACCGTCTCCCAGGCCCTGCTCTCCACAGGGAGGAGGCGCCGAGTGGATCTCTAATCCTTGGAGCTCCAGGGCCTGTAGACAAGGCCAGGCAGGGCGCCGTCTCAGGAACCTGGGAGCAGGCACGGGATCCTGGGGTCCCCAGGCAGCAGGCGTCCTCGGGGCTGGTCCGTCCCGGGACCGACCCCCGAATGACTCACCTGGAGGCCGCCTCCCAAGCTGGAGTCTCAGGTCCCAGCTCCTGAGACCGCCACGTGGTCGGACAGGCTGAGGCCCCGTACCCCTGTTTTCACAAGCGCCCGGTTGCTGTGCTGGAAACGGACCCCCTGGAGGACCTCCCCCTTTCCTTCTGCACCCTCTTCTCTCTGAGCCCACAGGACCTCGAAGGGCGGGGCTGGGGAGAGGCCCAGGGCCCGGGCCCAGCGCGGACGATGCCATGTGGCGCTGCCGCCCGCAGCTGCCGACGAGCCACTCGGCCGGCGATGGCAGGGGCTGGAGCTCAGCTGTGACGCTCCGGGCTTTAAAAGTCCGGGACCTGCCCGGCCAGTGGCCAGTGGGTGAGCGGCGACCTATGAGCCAGGAGGTCACCGTTCCCGGTCAGGACACGGGCCGGGGCTGCGGGCTCGATCCCCTGTAGGGGGCGTGCAGGAGGCAGCCGATCCGTGATTCTCTCCATCACTGATGTTTCTCTCTCTCCCTCTCCCTCCCTCTCTGAAATCAATAAAAAATATATATGTATATATAAAAATAATAATAATAAATAAAAGTCTAGGGCCTGGGTTTTTATAACAAAAATGGTCAGTCCTCCAAGGCCCTGACTTTGGGAAGTCAGGGAGGACAGGGACCCGCCCGTGTGCGCCTGGCTGCCGCCTCAGCTGGCCCGGGCCATGGCAGCCAGGCCGGACACGCAGGTCAGTGATTTACCTTGTATCTGACCAAACGAAGAAGAAAAATCAACCATAAAGCGTGGGTTTACAGCAAAAATGGCTGGTGTTCCCCAGTGAGACGTGCCGGAGCCTAATAAAGTTTTATTGAGAAACAGCGTGGAGGAGACTGGCCGGAGGGGATGAAGGATGCGGCGGACCACGTGACTGTGGGTATAGACACACTGCTCCTCGCGGTGCCGTAAAGGATGCTGTACCTGCCTCGCCTGCCTCCTCACACAGGCCCCAAGCCGTCAGGCACGCAGGGCAGGAGCTGGGCCGGCCCGAGGGAGCAGCCTTCCTTCCCGCGAAGGGGCTGGCCTCCCGGACCCTGGCGAACGCAGCCGCCTGTCTGCGCCCCGAGTATCCCAGGTGTCGGCCTGGGCACTGCGGAGGCTCGGGGCCAGGTGATGGCGCCGGGCCGGCCTGTGCCCGTGGGATGGTCCGCGGCTTCCTGGGCCCCGCTGCGGAGGCTGGTGGCACGCTCCCGGTGGTGACCATCAGACTGTCCAGCCCTTACGGCCTCCGGGACCAGGGCACCCTGGTGGAGAAGTCGCACCAGCCACCTGCCTGAACACACAGCTTCTGCGATCGGATCAGGGGTCTGCGGCAGAGGCTGTATTTACAGTGCGGGAGCACTTCTCACGCACGTTGAAGCAAAGACGACGATTCATCAAAGAACCGTGCGGTGTGAGCGTCCACCTGTGAACCAGGAGGTCACGGTGCCACTCCCGGTCAGGGCACAGGCCCGGGTTGCGGGTTCCACTCCCCGTGTGGGGCGTGCAGGAGGCAGCCAGTCAAAATCCTCTCTCATCCATGTTCTCTCCCTCTCCCTGTCTGAAATCAATAAAATACATTTTTACAAAAGGAAAAAACCTTGTTTAAGAAGTTTTGTGTTCCTATTCAGCCACACTTTTGTTTTGAGACGAAATATGGTGTAGGGCTTAGAAGACGCCACGTTCAAGTGTCCTTTTCACAAATGGCGGCCAGGCAAGGTTTGCCAAGTGCGACCGAGGCACGCTGGTGTAGGCAGGGCTGGTGTAGGCACGGCTGATATAGGAAGGGCTGGTGTAGGCAGGGCCGGTGTAGGCAGGGCCGGTGTAGGCAGGGCCGGTGTAGGGAGGGCCGGTGTAGGCAGGGCCGGTGTAGGGAGGGCTGGTGTAGGCAGGGCCGGTGTAGGCAGGGCTGGTGTAGGGAGGGCCGGTGTAGGCAGGGCCGGTGTAGGCAGGGCCGGTGTAGGGAGGGCTGGTGTAGGCAGGGCCGGTGTAGGCAGGGCCGGTGTAGGGAGGGCCGGTGTAGGCAGGGCCGGTGTAGGCAGGGCCGGTGTAGGCAGGGCCGGTGTAGGCAGGGCCGGTGTAGGCAGGGCTGGTGTAGGGAGGGCCGGTGTAGGCAGGGCCGGTGTAGGCAGGGCCGGTGTAGGCAGGGCCGGTGTAGGCAGGGCCGGTGTAGGCAGGGCCGGTGTAGGGAGGGCCGGTGTAGGCAGGGCCGGTGTAGGGAGGGCCGGTGTAGGGAGGGCTGGTGTAGGCAGGGCTGGTGTAGGCAGGGCTGGTGTAGGGAGGGCTGGTGTAGGCAGGGCTGCTGTAGGCAGGGCGGGTGTAGGCAGGGCTGCTGTAGGCACGGCTGGTGTAGGCAGGGCTGCTGTAGGCACGGCTTGTGTGCAGGGCTGCTGTAGACACCGAGTGGAACAGTTTGTGAGGAAACTGCAGACTCGAACTTGGGCCGGAGCTGTTGGCAGCCCAGCGAGGACGTGGAGCTGCAGCGCTCGCTGCTCTCTGGCCGGCGGCGTCATCGTGATGACCCAGTAACAGGTCTCCATTAGCGGGAAGAGCAAGCACACGTGAGCCAACCTGCCGTGTCACACAGGTGATTATACTGAAAGTCACCACAGACGTTCTCTTACAGTGCAGTTCGAACCCACAGCTACACCTTCACGTGGGAAAATCTCTAAGGCAGTGGTCGGCAAACTCATTAGTCAACAGAGCCAAATATCAACAGTACAAGAATTGAAATTTCTTTTGAGAGCCAAGTTTTTTAAACTATATAGGTAGGTACCTTATTTTTAACTTAATTAGGGTACTCCTAAGCTGGCCTTTGCCAAAAACTCAAGGGGCCAAAGAGCTGCATGTGGCTCACGAGCCGCAGTTTGCCGACCACTGTCGTAAGGTGTCACCCACCAGAAACGGGACGCCTCCGCCTAGACGCCCCGTCGTCTCTCGCACCCCGTTACCGGGGAACAGCCGTGCACAGCCTGGACGGCCGCCGCCCCGCTGAGCAGCCCCGTTCCTACCGCGGCAGACCGACGCCTGGAGGCGAAGGCCACACACACGGGGTACATTTTGAAATAAAAGGTAACGACTTTGAACTTTAGAGCGCTGGTTGGCAAACGGCAGCTCGCGAGCCACATGCAGCTCTTAGGCCCCTTGAGTGTGGCTCTTCCACAAAACACCACGGCCTGGGCGAGTCTATTTTGAAGAAGTGGCGTTAGAAGAAGTTTAAGTTTAAAAAATGTGGCTCTCCAAAGAAATTTCAATCGTTGTCCTGTTGATATTTGGCTCTGTTGACTAATGAGTTTGCCGACCACTGCCTTAAGGAATACAAAGGGAGCCATTGTGTACATGTAAAGAGATGGTTTCATCGGTACCAGATGTATTTTGGCAGATAAAGTCCAACTATCACTGTGTATGTTGCACAGTTTTGTTAGAATTGTATGTGTTTTAAGGCAGGTTGCCTTGGATACTCCTTTCACATGTAGGGCATAAATCTGCACCAGGACGGAATACGTTCGTTGCTTCTGATTCACTCGTTTTCGTCTTTCCTCTCCACCAAAACGATGGACGCGCATGTGCGTGTTTGTACATAAAGCTGTGCAGCTCCCCTCCGTCTGAGACCCATCGCCCTGGAGCGGCGAGTGGTCCTCACTGTCGCCTCGGGGCCTCTCCTGCGAGAGGGCGAGGCCGACAAGTGTCATGTAACTGCAACCCCTGTCCACGCGCACGACCGAAGAAATGGAGTCCTTTCGAGCGCAGTGCTCCTTCCTGGGGAGTCTGGATGTTACACTCCGTGTCTCACTGTTGGTCTTCCGCACTCACTGCCCACTCAGCAGGAGGGCTGCCCGCCCCCCCCAGGCCCCCCACCCCACCCCAACCCCTGTCTCCCACCACTGCCGGTGAGCAGCGTCCGGGGCCTTAAAATCCTCCGCAGCGGGGACTGGCCGCTCTGCTCTTCAGGCTGCAGGCCCTGAGCCTGCCCCACAGTCAGACCGCAGGTGCCACCCGAGCTATTGGGCCCTCGGCCCGCAGGCGCTGAGCCTGCCCCACAGTCAGACCGCAGGTGCCACCCGAGCTTTGGGCCCTCGGCCCGCAGGCGCCGAGCCTGCCCCACAGTCAGACCGCAGGTGCCACTGAGCTATTGGGCCCTCGGCCCGCAGGCCCTGAGCCTGCCCCACAGTCAGACCGCAGGTGCTACCCGAGCTATTGGGCCCTCGGCCCGCAGACGCTGAGCCTGCCCCACAGTCAGACCGCAGGTGCCACTGAGCTATTGGGCCCTCGGCCCGCAGGCCCTGAGCCTGCCCCACAGTCAGACCGCAGGTGCCACTGAGCTATTGGGCCCTCGGCCCGCAGGCCCTGAGCCTGCCCCACAGTCAGACCGCAGGTGCCACCCGAGCTTTGGGCCCAGGGCGGCAGCTTAGCGAGATGCCCGCTCACTCCCTGCGCCGGCGCTGGCCGCACCGCAGAGCCGAGGTGGGGCCCGTGCCCGGATGAAGCGGAGCAGAGCCAGCACTGCTGCTCCTGCACAGTCTGTGCAGCCGTGTTTCCTCACTCGGTAGCAAGCAGGAGGGTCTGAGTTTTTCATTTTTAAGGACTAAACATGCCGACATGAATGTGCTGAAATCGTAAGCCAAGAGGCGCCTCAGGCTCCCAGACTGGCCGTCGGACAGACGGACGGCACGGTCCCCCCCAGGTGCTGCCACTTACAGCAACGCCCAGTGCTCCGCATCATGTGACCTCTCACGCCTTCCCATCCCCGCCGGTTCTGGGAAACGGAGTCAGGGGGCAGCTTCCTGCACACACACATGCGCGAACACACACGCACACACACGCACACGCGCGCACACACTCACACACACACACATGCGCGAACACACACACACGCACACACACACACACACACACACACACACACACCACGTGTGTCTGGTGAGCACTGTGCATTAGCACGACTCTGGAGAGAGAACATTCTTTTCTTTCTTTTTTTCAAAGCGGCTGCTCCGGTTTTCATCCCGTCCGCAGCGTCCTCTGCGTTTGGCGATGTCAGGTTTGTTAAGTTTTGCCACTCTGGTGGGTGTGCAATAACACCTGTGTTTTAACTGATTTCTCCTGGTTCCTGGTGGGACTGAGCGTTTTTCCGATGTTCATTGGCCATTCAGGCTTTATGGGGTTTGTTTTTTTATTATTTCTGATCCTCTCCCGAGGATATGTTTTTATTGATTTTTTTTAAATGCATTTAGTTAGTTAATCCTCACCTGAGGATGTTACTACAAACAGCATTCTTAAAAACTCCCTCATTCTACCATAACCCTTTAATATTCTAAACTAAGATTCCAATTAAAGATGGAAAATCATCTAATTCAAAACCAGGGACCAATTTTCATCGAAGGCCCACTCCAACCTAACTTCCTTAAAAAAAAAAAAAAAAAAAAAAAGCTACTAACCAAATTGCACTTTTGGGTTCTGTGCGAAATGAAAGTAATCAAATAAAATCTCACTCAAGTTGCTTTGACTATAGCCCAGGATCTACTGCCCCCTGCTGGGGGAGCTACCTAACGACAGCACCATCCGTGGCCATACAAAGGCGTTTCCATGTCATTGGCTATAACCCCTCTGCGGTACGTTACATCCCCATAACGTTTATTTTATAACTGGAATCTGCACATCTTAATCCCTTCATTTATTTCATCCACCCCCGGCCCCCTCTCCCCCCTGGTAAACACTAGTTTTCTGTATCTACGAGTCTGTATTTTAGATTCCACATATTAGGGAAACCATCTATAATAATAAAAGCTTAATATGCTAATTAGACCGGACGTCCTTCCTGAAGACCTTCCAGATGAAGTGGGGGCTGCGAGGGAAGCCGGTGCCAGCAGCAGGGGAAGGAAGGCCTACTCTTGCACGAATTTTGTGCACCGGGCCTCTAGTACATAAACATATTAACAACCGGGGTACAAACCCTCGGAATATCTACAGTGGGCCCGTACCTCCATGCTTTCAGAATGAAAAAAAAACTGTCTTCTTCTCATAAGGGGCTAACATTTAGTGGAAGGAAGAAGGAAGCATGAATCGAGAGAGGGCAAGGCCGGGACCAGGCCATCAGGGAGCGGTCGGGGAGGGTGTGTCTGCCTTCCGGGGTCCTTCAGCCCAGTTTCTCTGGATCGACAGGCGGGAAAGAGCCTGGCTTACCGGGGACTCCTGACGTCAGCGTGGCTCCCGTAGGCCCAGGAAGAGGCAGCAGGCAGATGCTTCCCCTGGGTGTGAGGGGCGGGGACAGGGACCACCAGCTGGCTTCCTGGCACCAAGCAGGCAGTCAAGGTTGGTTGGAAAAGTGAATTCCATGCTAAAAGGTTTCACTAGATGTAACAAATAATATTACCCCAAATGCAATCCATCTAAGTGTCTGCAGGTATAGTCTTCATTCCCAATATGCATAATGCGAATTCTGTGGTGTCAGTCGCCTGAAATTACGTCCGTGTTTTAGTGCTTTACGACCTATACGGAGGTCATACACTCCTGTCCATGAAGACAATATACAGGTGCCCACGAGGAGACCGGGCCTTTGTTTAGGACAGAGACCTTGCAGGAAAGTTGTTCATTAATGACCTCACTAATGGGGACGCTAAACAGGATCCTATCTGAAGGTGCTTTAATAACCACACAATTCTCCTTTTCATTGGCTGTGGATCAAATTTTATTTTGATTTTATTGATTTCAGAGAGGAAGGGAGAGGGAGAGATAGAAACATCAATGATGAGAGAGAATCATTGATTGGCTGCCTCCTGCATGCCCCCTACTGGGGATCGAGCCCACAACCCAGGCCTATGCCCTGACCAGGAATCAAACTGTGACCTCCCAGTCGATGCTCAACCACTGAGGCACACCGGCTGGCTGTGGATCAAATTTTAAGTATCAACTAACAGTATAACCCAAAGGAACCTTGTTGCTAGTCCATTAACCTGGTTTTACAGCAACTTTATGCTGATTTGTATACGGATACAATACGAAGAACTTATAAAATCTAATAAGTAATGGTAAGATGATAGATTCTGAAATCCTAGAAATCGTCACAGTATGAAATACATGTTTTATGTCTTAGCTCTGAATTTTAACACACAGAGAAATGCTGCTCATATACGTTTTTAATCTTGTGTTTATTTGGTTTACTTTTTAAATATATAAATTCTGAAAATATATCACGACTATCCGATAATGACTTAGTGCGCCCTCCAGTTCTGCCAGCACCATGGTGGTGCCCTGGCTGTGGGGTGGGGGGTGGGGGGTGGTGGGGGGCGGTTCCTGAGACAGAGCCATGAATCCAGTTACAATCATTAGTCATGGGTTCATTTGTCTACCGCGGACATCTTTCCTCACGTTTAAATTATCCTTCCGTTTTCCCCTAAAGCCGTCCCTCTCTCTAGCTCCGGTGTAAGGTCTCACCCTAAATTCTCCTGAGTTCAGGAGAAGGAAAATCAAAACGTGGTCCAAGGTCAGGCAGCCACATCTACGCGTGAGCACTTCACCATGTGAGTGATTTAATCGCCGGTTGCCCAAAAGCATTCTTTGTTTCTCTTCCAAGATGATGACGATTCTTCGTATATTTCCTAAAAAACAGAATTGTAACAGGGACTCAGTATCAAACTATTTAAATCCGCTCCTCTCTTAACAATCCCATGGATGTTTCTATACGGCACGGAGGGCAGAAATGAATGAACACGTCCCCTGCACGTAAGGACGCCAACCCAGAGGGACGCCACGGACAGAAGCCTTAACAAGGGGGACGGCGGGGCAGACTAAAGGACGAACTCCCTGGGGACCGGGACAGGGACAGCTTGGCCGGCAGACGCGGGCGGGGTCTTTAGTTCTAAGCATTTTCCTTTCCAAACACACCTGCTGCTCCCACATTTCTAACTGCGCTGGCCCCCAGGCAGAGGGCTCGTCCGGCCACAGAGTGACCTGACCCTGCAGAGGCTCTCAGGTGACCGCGCCCGCCTGCCCGCCGCTGCCTGCGTCACGGAGGACCTCGAAGCACAGGCTGCGACTCGCGTTCCCACACGTTCCGGAGGGACAGGCCACCTTCCCTTCTTGCTCGCTAGCCAGCTCTTCTGCGGTCGGAGCGGAAACCCCAATTCACGGTCCTCTGGACACCTGGACGCCACCCCCTCCGCCCTCTCACTGCAGTTGGTGGGCTGTCCCCTCCCCCTGCCCAGGCTCATGACTCACGGTGGGGTGCCCTCACGGTGGGGTGCCCTCATGGTGGGGTGCCCTCACGGTGGGGGGCCCTCATGGTGGGGGGCCCTCATGGTGGGGGGCCCTCGCTGTGGGGGGCCCTTGCTGTGGGGGGCCCTCATAGTGGGGGGCCCTCGCTGTGGGGGGCCCTCACTGTGGGGTGCCCTCGCAGTGGGGTGCCCTCGTGGTGTGGTGCCCTCACTGTGGGGTGCCCTCGTGGTGTGGTGCCCTCACTGTGGGGTGCCCTCATGGTGGGGTGCCCTCACTGTGGGGGGCCCTTGCTGTAGGGTGCCCTCGCTGTGGGGTGCCCTCGCTGTGGGGTGCCCTTGCTGTAGGGTGCCCTCACGGTGGGGTGCCCTTGCTGTGGGGGGCCCTCATAGTGGGGGGCCCTCGCTGTGGGGGGCCCTCACGGTGGGGTGCCCTCGCTGTGGGGGGCCCTTGCTGTGGGGGGCCCTCATAGTGGGGGGCCCTCGCGGTAGGGGGCCCTCGCGGTGGGGGCCCTCACTCCCTCCTCAGGAGCCTCCCCCGCTCCGTGGACACTGGCCTGGCTCAGAGCAAACCACCAGACTGGGGGCTGCACGGAGACAACGGAGACAGGCCCCTGCACGTCCACCCTCACCGTTTCCCGTCAACAGGGGCTCAGTCTGCGTTCGGACAGCCTGGTCGCGGCATCCCACAGGCGGGTCAGGTTCACTGAGGGCCCCGCCCGGTCCCCGGCCCTGGCTGCCCCCCCCCACCATCCCCCGGGCTCACGCTCTGCGCTCTGCTCAGCGCCGCCTCGCTGCTGGCTGCCGACAGCACAGAACAGCCCCTGCCGCTGCCCCTGCCCAGCGGGGAGGAGGCTCTCCTGACCAGAGGCCGCTGGCTCTCACCGAGGGGCTGGGCGCACAGACAGAGAGCCCGTGCGCCCCCATTCACACTGCTGAACCCACTCCTGTGCTCTCTCCCAGGGGGCAGTGCCCCACCCTTTCCTTTTCTAAAAGGATGGAGCCCTGGGAGGCCTCGTGCCTGGAAGAATTTCTGTGCCGGCACCTGCGCGAGCAGCCGCACACGTTCCCGCCCTGCACAGGAGACCCCTTGTTCGGGGAACCCTGACCCGAGGGCTCCGGCAGCCGGGGAATCCCAAGTCGTACACGGTGGAGGCCGGCTCCGCGCCGTGCATTCTGGGGGCGTATGTTTTTCATGGTTAACAAACCTTGGGAAAAAGATCCCATATAATAAAAGGTAATATGCTCATTAGACCGGACGTCCTTCCGGACAACCTTCCGGACGAAGCCGGGACTGCGAGGGCTGAGGCAGAGGCGGTCACGGCGGCGGGCGGGGCCGAGCCCCTTGCACACGAACTTCGTGCATCGGCCTCTAGTTTTACATAAACCCCCCGTTTCACGGATTAAGGGAGCTGGAGTGAGCACGTCGGGGAGACCCATGAGTACAAACTCCGCACGTGCTCTCGTGCTTCAAAATCCCGGAGAAAAACACCGCCCAAAGGCGGAGTCGGGCGCTTTCTCGGGTACCTTCTTCCACACGGGCACCTTGGCCTTCAGAGCATCGATGGCGTAGCTCACGGCTCCGAGGGACGCAGCCCTGTGGGCCGAGGACACGGCGATGACAACGCTTGTTTCGGACACGGGGACCAGGCTGCAACGGAACAGAGGACACGTGAGACACCTTCTCTGAACCTACTGCTCCGGGGCTCACGGCCCGTGAAGGAAAATCCCGGAGAAGCTCCCAGAACAAACCCCGCCTTCTTTCTACGTGGACTCCCCGCCTTCTTTCTACGTGGACTTCAACAAACGCCTGAGCCACACGGACAGGCGCCAGCTGGCGAAGCAGCAGAGAACGTACATGTCAAACAGCAGCACGCAGCGAACGGGACCAGCGGCGCTGTGATCCGAGTGCAGCCACTGGTAACAAGGTAGCAGCGAGCTGCCATGACGACCCAGTCTCAGCTGCTGGGCTCTGTTCAAAGCCTGGAACCCATGCGTCTTAGTGATGCAAAAGGCAAACGAATCTCATGTCCTTCAAAGGCATGTGCGTCCGAGTGTCTTTTCTTCATATAAACAGAGTCTAGAGCAGGGGTCCTCAAACTTTTTAAACAGGGGCCAGGTCACTGTCCCTCAGACCATCGGAGGGCCGGACTATAGTTTAAAAAAAACTATGAACCAATTCCTATGTGCACTGCGGGCCCGGGACGCGTCAGCTGCTAAGCAGGACAGGCAGCGGCACCCGGCAGGCCGGATCCATGTCCTCGGCGGGCCGCATGTGGCCCGCGGGCCGTAGTTTGAGGACGCCTGGTCTAGAGGACCACTCTCTAACGGCCTCCAGGACTTCCCCCCCATTCGCACAAGCTGTGCAGCCCAGGATCAAGGGTCTTGCCTGCCGGAAGCTAATTCCAGCATGTCATAAAGGCAAGAAGTTTCATCAAAAGGCTGATGGAACCTTGAGGATTGCCTGCCGGAAATGGCTGAGGGCATTTCCCCACACCTAACGATTTGCATAGATGGTTGCTTGCTGCCAGACAGCGGAGGGCATTTTAAACTACATGCTATTGCCTCCTGCTGGCCAAACACCTGAACAGCCGAAGGCAGTTCCTCCGATCCAACAATACCTCTGTGTTCTAAACCTTGGCCTTCCATATGACTATCTACCTTGCTTTAGGACAATTTGTATTAATAAAAAGCAAGGGGTCCAGAGAGAGAGGAGGACTTGGTTTCTTTAGCTAAGTCTTCTCTGGCTCCCCAAAATGCCTTCCAAAATTATGTTTCGTCTCTGTGTACTCTTGATTAATTTACTCACAGAGCCTTCTCCAGATTCCTGAACCGTTCCAGACGCCGAGAAACACACACCGGCAATCCTTGCCCACCTGGGCCCTGGCACAGCAGCTGGCACTGCCCAAACGTTACAGTGGAACAAGCAGCCTTAACGGCACTGGGAGGTGCCTCCACCGTCTGCCAGGAAACACGCTCACGTCTCTCCCCGTGAGCCAGGACCCCGTGAAACCGCAGGGTCCGCGTTAGCACGAAGGCGAGCTGGCGCGGATAAAGGGCGTCGTACCCAAGTCTGTGGAACACCGCGATGTGCCTGACCGGCCACTTCTGCCTCACGTCACTACAGATTCTCCGGACTTCGTTTTCTGCCATCGGTATGTATGCTTCGTACTCTAAGCTCATGACTTTTTTCCCTTCAAAGTTATTCCTTGTGGTCCCTAAGAAGAAGGGGGAAAAAGGCAATTAAAATAAGGTTTCTCCTTCTAAGAGAAATTGCACAGTAAAAAAGGGTTCTAATTTTTTAAATATATTTTTATTGATTTTTTTTTTTTAGAGAGGAAGGGAGAGGGAGAGAAAGAGAAAAACTGATGTGAGAGAGAAACATCGCTGGGCTGCCTCCTGCACGCCCCCTACCGGGGATCAAGCCCGCAACCTGGGCATGTGCCCTGACCTGGAACTGAACTGGCAACGCTCTGGTGCACAGACGACACCCAGCCACCGGAGCCACACGGCCGGGGGCAGAAAAGGGCTATTTTGGAAGAGACAAGTAGCATACAGATCTGTCCAAAGATTCCTGTGAAATATTCCAGAAAGGAACATGATGAGAAAAACAAGATGCCTGTCCCAAAGGTAAGAAAAGAAGACGCGCTGACGCGGCAGGCGGACGGAGACTCTCAGGTGCCGAACCAGCACAGAGTTCTTTTCCGGCGCATTTGCCGCTTGGAAGGACGCATCCCGTCCCCGGGTGGTCGTGAAGATGCCACCGTCACCGTTCCCCTGAATGTTTGGAAAACACAGACTTCTCTCGGCCACGGACGTCTGTCCTGCTCTCAGTGGGCCTTCAACATGCTCATTTGAAGATTATCAACACAAAGCAAAAGCTGGGAACTTCTGCCCCCCGCCCCCCACCCCGGGTCACCTGGGCTCAGTGTCTCAACATCCCGCCCTAACACTGAACACGGGAAACACGTGCCTTCACGGCCTCGTGCCGCCGGTGGGAGCTGGGGACACACACTCACCCACAAACAGGGACACGGCGCCGCAGAGCGGGGACGTCACCAGCCGCGAGACTTCCTCCACGGACAGCTTCTCGGCCGTGAACCTGATGATATCTTTAGGTTCCTCTTCGTCGTCACCCACCGCTGCCCTGGGAGTGAGACAGTGACAGACCTCAGCGGTGGTGCAGGGGCAAGCACCCGGCCGCAGGCTGCACGTCCAGGCGCGTCTTCCTGCATTACAGGTGTTAGGAGGAGGACTGGATCTGAATGATGCCAATAAGTGTGAAGTTAAGGAAAAAAAACAACAACACAGTGTTTTTTTATAAATAAAAACCCCGAATGAGTAAGCATGGCATGAAAAGGAGTCTGCCACGAACACGATCACTTAACGCAGGGGTGGGCAAACTTTTTGACTCGAGGGCCACCATGGGTTCTTAAACTGGACCGGAGGGCCAGAACAAAAGCATGGATGGAGTGTTTGTGTGAACGAATATAAATTCAAAGTAAAGGAGCGGAGGGGAGAGCAAGAGAACCGGAGAGAACAGCCAGATCCGGCCCGCGGGCCGTAGTTTGCCCACGGCTGACTTAACGCATCAACGACCCCTCACGCCCGCCCACGTCATCCCTGCGCTCGAACTGCTCCTTGGATGGCTCTCCCATCACCATCCCGGGAGGGCCCAGATCGCGACGCGTCATCCACACGCACGTCACTCTACCTGCTGTCACCAAACCTCGCCTAGAACCGCCCTTTCCTTTAGCCACATGGGCTCGGGGGGAGCAGAGATGGTGCCGCCGCAGGGACTGGTTCATTTCACCGCGGGCGCGACCCGCACAGGCGCCCAGGAAATAGAAGGGCGAAGTGCCCGCCTGTGCACAGCCTGGGTCCTCGCCGAGCACTGCCCATTCCATCCAGCACATTCCAGGCCTGCTCCCGGCGGGCGGGGACTGACCACGCACTAGACGCGGGCCAGGGAGCGGGGCCGGGGGCGGGGCAGGCAGGTCGAACCTTGCAGGCCGCGAGGAGTCTGGATAAAATCCTAAATGCTGGGGGTTTCCCCCGCATGAAAGGTGAGGAGTTAGGTGCCAAAACCGGTTTGGCTCAGTGGATAGAGCGTCAGCCTGTGGACTGAAGGGTCCCGGGTTCGATTCCGGTCAAGGGCATGTACCTTGGTTGCGGGCACATCCCCAGTGGGAGGTGTGCAGGAGGCAGCTGATCGATGTTTCTCTCTCATCGATGTTTCTAGCTCTCTCTCCCTCTCCCTTCCTCTCTGTAAAAAATCAATAAAATATATTAAAAAAAAAAAAAAAGATGAGGCGTTAGGGAGCCGCTCAGGGCGATCCCAACCAAGGACGCTTCCTAAGCCCAGTGTTCCCGCGCCGTCTCCTCCAGCCCCTGAGAGGAATGAGCTCTAGACCAGTGGCTCCAGCATGTCCCACCTCCCGGACACACCTGAGCCCCGCCACCCCCTTTTCTGGCAATAAGATACAGGTAAGCCAAAGCGTCTCTGAGCTTCAAACCGTGCCGCTTCCCGCCCTGGTTCTGTAAGGACCTAAAACTGGATGCTTCAAACCCCGGCCAACACACCAACCAGGCACCGTGCTGCTGAGTCAACTTCCACATCTTCCTAAGGAGCAGCTCTAATCATCACACACACGTGCTCACACACGTACATACACATGCTCACACACGCACGCACATGCACACGCATGCTCACACACATGCACACACGCACACGTGCTCACACACGTACATACACATGCACGCATACACATATGCACACCCGCGCACACACACACCCCTAACTTCAATGGCAGCCCGTTATTTCTGAATAAATTCCAAACTCCAAAAAATAGCACTTTTCTAAAATCACGGAGGTGATAAGGTGACCACGTTTCCAAATAAAACAGAGACACATGTGTAGCAGGGAGCCCCTCTATCATTCCTGAATAGCAGGACGGGGAGCCCATCTTTGCGGCCACGGCGGGCGATCTGCTTTGCAATGTTGATTCTTCACTTTGGGGGCGCTGGCTTCCAGAAGAGCGTGGGGCAACGCGGGTGAAAAAGTAATCGGGCCTCCGTGGCTTGTTCCTTTCCGTAATGAAACCAAGGATGTACCGCTGCGTATGGCAGTCGCTCCTGATTCTGGAGAGAAACCCTCGCAAGTTGAGACGCTCTCTCCCGTTCCTGACTTTACCGAAGCGTTGAACGGGCATGACTGTTCGTCTCTACGTCATTTCCTCGCCAGCGGACAATACGTTAAGCCTCAGTCTGTCCGTGCGTCCAGACTACACTGAGAAACGTCTTCCACGCCCTCCACGCGGGGACGCCGTGTTGTTTGGGAAGACGGAGGGAGGGCATGGGTCCGAGGCCCACCTGCGACAGCTCATTAATAAAGCTGCCTTTTCCCATCCCTGGGAAGTGGGAAGCGCCCTTTCCAGGCTGTGACCTTTCACTTCCTGGCTGCATGTTACTGTTCCCGCACCCTCCGCGCCGGGGAGCTGTGACCCAGCGGGAGGAAGCGCATTGGTGAAAAGGCACAGAGTCCAACCGGCTGCCCGCGGATCTCGGCTCTGCCACTTGCTGGCCACGCGATCACAGACTAGCTTTGTACCTTCTCTGGGTATCGGTTCTCCCTCCCGCAGCAGAGGGCCCGACGCTGTGCCTGACGCACGAGAAAATCCCAGTAGACGTGTGAAGTGAAGAGGACGAACACCTCCGCGTGACCGGAAACGAAGCTGCTGGTAGCAGAATGGACGCAGAGACGGCGGGGAGGTGTCCCACGTCCGTCTGCACCGATCCGGGCTGCGCGGTGACAGCGAGCTCGTGCAGACAGACTCACGGAGAGCGCAGTCCACGCCACCGGCACGCAGGTTACACCTGTGTGACCCTTCACCACGGACAGGAACACTCACCTCACAGACTCCAGGGGCCCCCCAGCACTAGCCTCCACTAATGGGGGGGATGACGGCGACTTCGTCTCCTGCTCGAAGCAGAAGGAGCTGATCTCCAAGCTCGACATATTCCTGACGCACAGCCAGGATCACCTGGTTCCTGACATCAGCCAGCCTGGAGGGAGGGAAGCAAGGAGAGTGAGCAGTGTCAGTGCTGTGCTAGGCCTCCAAGGTCTTCAGTGAAAACGGTGACATAAGCCCTGGCCCGTGTGGCTCAGTGGACAGAGCGTCGGCCAGCAGACCGAAGGGTCGCAGGTTCGATTCCGGTCAAGGGAACGTACCTCCGTTGCAGGCTTGATCCCTAGCCCTGGGTGGGGCCCGTGTGGGAGGCAACCAGTCGATGTGTCTCTCTCACATCAATGTTTCTCTCTCTCTGTCTCTCCCCTTCCCTTCCACTCTCTCTAAAAACCAACAGAAAAATACCCTCCGGTGAGGATTAAGAAAACAAAAGAAACATATGACGTAAATATTACTTTGTAGCATCGCCTGCAGAGTTACTAATTAAAGTAACTTATATTCTGCAGAGAAAGGACGCATCCATTGGATAGCATACTCATTCACCACCAAGAACATAGTCACCTGCCAACAACTCTTATTGGCTGCTGTGTGTCTTAGAGAATTAAATACTGACAAGATAAAAGACTGAAGATAACATTCAGACCAGGTCAGAAACAGAAAGAAAAAAGAACAATTTCCTAGTTCCAGGAGCCTTCTCAGTGTACAGTCTCCTAAGCATACCTCAGAAGTCCCCCACAAGACAGGTGTCTCCCGGCAGGTGAAAGGTTAAAGGTAAGGTGGGACAGAGGCCCTGCATGTGTCATACATTATCAGGGCACTTTAAGAGCAATTTAAAAGATATAAAATAAAAACTGAGTCGTTTTTTGAACACGCGTTGCGGAGTATCTTTTACATGGTGAACATCTCTGTGGACTAAGTGACCCTGTTAATATTCCTGAACACCTTCTAAGAAGCCACTTTTACAATTTGTCCCCAAAAGAACTTGAGGTAGGGACAGCAGCAGGAACGTTACATCGGCCATCGCCAAACGCAAATTCAGCCGCCCTGGGGTTTGGCCTCTCTCATTTTTCTCTTCATCTTAGAAATTTCTATTTTGACTTCTCTGAAGACGTGGCAGGACGTAAACGTTTTAAGCACACATTTTAACAGAATGTGTAACCATCTCACTTAATGCTATAA
Organism: Plecotus auritus; assembly: GCF_963455305.1. Classification (NCBI taxonomy): domain Eukaryota; kingdom Metazoa; phylum Chordata; class Mammalia; order Chiroptera; family Vespertilionidae; genus Plecotus; species Plecotus auritus. The sequence continues at coordinate 176,494,753 of NC_137774.1, forward strand.
AAATGCAGAATCTGTCAAAACCGGTTTGGCTCAGTGGATAGAGCGTCGGCCTGCGGACTGAAAGGTCCCGGGTTCGATCCCGGTCAAGGGCATGTACCTTGGTTGCGGGCACATCCCCAGTGGGGAGTGTGCAGGAGGCAGCTGATCGATGTTTCTCTCTCATCGATGTTTCTAACTCTCTGTCCCTCTCCCTTCCTGTCTGTAAAAAATCAATAAAATATATTTAAAAAAATGCAGAATCTACATGTTCGAAATCTTGAAATTCCAAAAGCAAGTATGAGCCCGTCCCTCGGGGCGCACCCAGCTCACGGCGTTCTCGGTGAACCACCCCGACCTGCCTCGAGGGACTGGGACTGGCCTCTCCGGTGCGGTTCCAGAAAAACAGAACGAGGGACCCTCCCCGACGTTACGGAAAACAACGGGAATGCTTTCACTTTGATCGCTTATCCCTTTACACATTTTTCAGAATGCTAGGAAGTGTTCGTCGTCGGCGTTCGCCAAATGTTTACCCCGGATGCCGCGTTTCTATCTCACTCCACAGCTGCGACGCCTTTATTTCTTGGGGCACAGAAATGGTCTCCGAACGAATCCCTGTGATTTCAGCACTTTTCGCAAAATACAGCACTTGGACCTGAAAGGAGAGAACATGCTCTTACTAACGACTCCCGGCCCTTGTCTGACACATGTTTACCTTTTTATCAGAGACCAACTGGGAGTTAGAGAACATTAACCGCCCAGCATCTCTGCAAGTCCACATTTTGACAATGTTTATGTGTCCGGCCCATTCGCACTCATTTCTCGGTGCTGTTTAGCTCTACAAACGCCGGAGAGCCACCGCCAGCACCCCATGAGGGCCACCGCCAGCACCCCAGGAGGGCCACCGCCAGCACCCCAGGAGGGCCACCGCCAGCACCCCAGGAGAGCCACCGCCAGCACCCCAGGAGAGCCACCGCCAGCACCCCAGGAGGGCCACCGCCAGCACCCCAGGAGGGCCACGGCCAGCACCCCAGGAGAGCCACGGCCAGCACCCCAGGAGGGCCACGGCCAGCACCCCAGGAGAGCCACGGCCAGCACCCCAGGAGGGCCACGGCCAGCACCCCAGGAGAACCACCACCGGCACCCCAGGAGAGCCACCACCAGCACCCCAGGAGGGCCACGGCCAGCACCCCAGGAGAGCCACCGCCGGCACGCCAGGAGGGCCACCGCCAGCACCCCAGGAGAACCACTGCCAGCACCCCAGGAGAGCCACGGCCAGCACCCCAGGAGGGCCACGGCCAGCACCCCAGGAGGGCCACGGCCAGCACCCCAGGAGAGCCACGGCCAGCACCCCAGGAGAACCACCACCGGCACCCCAGGAGAGCCACCGCCAGCACCCCAACGCTGGCTCCTCAGACAGGTGACCTGAGGCGGGCCTCCAGCTGACCAGGGTCGGCCCCTGCTATACACAGGTGAACAGGGGCCCGTGTCCCAGTGCAGCTGACAGACAGAGTGGACGGCCGGGGAGGTAGAGACTGCCTTTCAGGGCGGCCCTGGCCTGGCACCCATGCCTGGCACAGGGCTGAGTTATGCAACCGCCGCCACAGGGCGCGGAGCGGGCGGGTCTGCCACGCAGGCCAGCGGGTTCCCAGCACCTGCACCTGCACCTGCACCGGCCCACCTGCCCGGCGCGCCACTCCCCACCCACCCGCCACTCCCCACCCACCCGCGGTTGCACACGCACGGAGGACGCGTTAGGAGGATTCTTAAAATGCTGACCTTCGGGGCGGCCGCCCGGTAAAGTGCGTGAGCGCCCACCCGGCGCCCTTACACGCAACACCCACACAGGCCCCGGTGGGAGCTGCGCTTGAAGCTAGAACGGGGGGGCGGGGGGGGGGGCTCTGGGAAGGGGAGGGTGCGGATCTTCTAAAATGAAACTTGTCTCCGAGAGAAGGAACGACCTAGGACGGGGCAAAGGTCAGGGTGCCCCTAGGGAGGGAGGGTGCCCCTAGGGAGGGAGGGCGCGGGCGCCCGGCCAGAAGGTGCCCTGGGCTGCGCACAGCCTCCGAGGCCGGGAGGGGCGCGGGGCCCAGGGCCGCAGGCAGGGGGCTGGGGCTGGGGCTGGGGCTGGGGCTGGGGCTGGGGAGGGGCGGAGCGGGGCGCGCGCCCGGAGAGGTGCCCACCTTACCTGGCAGCGCCGCACCATCCCGCCCGAGCGCGCGGCTCCGCGGTGCCAGCCCGGGGCGGAGACAAGGTGCGCGCACGGCGCAGGCGCACCTGACAGCCGGGCCCGCACTGCGCACGCGTCCCGCTCGCCCCGCCTCTCCCGCGGCGCCGCTGCGGCCCGGAGTCTGGTTCCCCCGGTGCCGGCGGCGCCGCTGCGGCCCGGAGTCTGGTTCCCCCGGTGCCGGCGGCGCCGCTGCGGCCCGGAGCCTGGTTCCCCCGGTGCCGGCGGCGCGGCCGCGGCCCGGAGCCTGGTTCCCCCGGTGCCGGCGGCGCCGCGGGACCTAAAGGGGCCGCAGGTGGCACGGGGCTGGCCGACGCGCCTGCGCAGAGAGGCGAGGGGGAGGGCTGACCCGACTCCCCTGGACACTCGCCACCTGCTGGGCTTTCCCACCGCTCACCTGCAGCTTCTCGTTCTTTCTTTATTTTAAATATATCTTATTGGTTTCGGAGAGGAAGGGAGAGGGAGAGAAGCATCAGTGGTGAGAGGGAATCGTGGACCGGCTGCCTCCTGCACGCCCCCCACTGGGCATGGAGCCCGCCACCCGGGCCTGTGCCCGGACCGGGCTCGAACCCTGACCTCCTGGTTCATGGGTCGAGGCCCAGCCAGGAGCCACCTGGCAGCGTGCGGGCGGGCGGGCGGCTCCTGAATAACCCTTTGCTCGGCCCGCCGCGGGCGCGATCGCTGCTCCTTAAGGCGCGGAGCATCGCGATGGAAGCGACCCTTTTCCTGCTCGCGGCCGCCCCGCAGTTGGTGCCACGGGTCCGTCCCGCCGCCCCGCCTTTACCGACAAGGACTCCGTGCCCATTGCCGGTTGGTTCTGTGGGGAGAAAGGGGGCGTCCGTCCCCTTGGCGCGCCTAGTCCGGGTGTCATACAGCGTTCATGGTCACTGGGATACCAGGTGTCATACAGGGACCCGGGTCACATCCATGGGGGCGGGGGGTGGGGGCGGGCCGCTCAGCTGAGGGCTGGCCCCAGGAAGGCCTCACCCACCGGGAGGCGGGGCTGGAGCAGCGCAGCGGGGAGGGCGGGCATTTCACTGGCCCCGCCCGCCAGAGGGGTACCAGCCGCAGCTTAGGGAGGCCACAGGGGGAGGACAGCTGGCCAGGCGGGTGCCCCCAGCGAGGGGTAGTGGAGGTGAGGCTGGAGGTACCAGGGAGTGACCCAGGGCAAGAGAAATGGACAAGGACCCACAAACAGCAGCATCTGTGCTGGGAACGTGGTGAGCATCAAGGATAAAGAATCCTAGTCACATTCAGACAGAGCCACGGGGTGATGACAATGACCTCAGCCTGGTCGGTGACGTCCAAGGTCAACCGGTGGTGTGAGCAACGTCTCAAGAGCCTCTCTCAGACACCTCCCTGGGCAGGAACGCCGCCGTCCAGAGAGAAAGCACCCTAAACACTCGGCAACAAAGAGGCGAATGGCAGTAAAGAAAGGAAGGAAGCGAGATTTTACCCCCTTACACATAAAACAAGAGCATCAACTGTGGGATTATGGTTATGGGGTGAAATATAATTGATATCAGGATATTTTAAAAACATAATAGAAACGGCCCCAAATTGGGACTTGTGTTTACAAAACATCTATTCAAGCCTCAATATTTTTCATAATCGCGTTTCTTCATTTTAGAAGGCTCTACCTACCAGGAGCCATGAGAAATGATGCCTAAATAAAAATGTGGCGATTTCTAATTCCTTCCATTTCATTGTTGTTAAACTCAAGCACAGCTAGTTAAAAGCTTACAAATAATAAATAATGTGCAGTTTCATCGCACTTTGTAAAAATGACATCATGCAGCTGTAATGCCCAGAGGAAGGGGGATCGCGTTCACCACGTGATAACGGGCACTGTGTGGGCCAGGCGTCCTCAAACTACGGCCCGCGGGCCACATGCGGCCCGCCGAGGACATTTATCCCGCCCAACGGGTGCCGCTGCCTGTCCTGCTTAGCAGCCGACGCGTCCCGGGCCCGCAGTGCGCATAGGAATTTGTTCATAGTTTTTTTTTTAAACTATAGTCCGGCCCTCCAACGGTCTGAGGGACAGTGAACTGGCCCCCTGTTTGAAAAGTTTGAGGACCCCTGGTGTGGGCAGTGGAAGTGCGGATGATTGAAGAACGACTTGCTTTCCTCTTAGTCGATTTCTGTGCTGCTTGATTTTTCAAAGTAATCGATCTATAAACACCTTTGAGTGATTATTGCTCGGGAGCACTGGGGCCACACACAGACACATACACACACAGACACACACACACAGACACACACACACTGGGGATACACCCGCCAACCATAAAAATAAGGCCCTCGCCCCGAGTTGCTTACTTTCTGGTTAGGAAGACAGGTAGGTCCGTACCTGCTGTACGAAGAGGAACAGGGATGGTGCTCCGGAGGCAAGGAGCCAGCGGGGAGCGGGTGCCCGCTCGCTCGGCAGGGTCAGAGGAAGGAGCCGGCCTGGCTGAGCCGAGACCTGCGGGGTGAGAGGTGGCCATGTGCGGGGCGGGGGCGAGGGGTGCTGGACACCGCAGCCTGGCTGTGGGGTGGACGGCACCCTGTGTGTTCAAAGAGGAGGAGAGGAGAGAGGCCAGTGTGGCTGAGATCAAGAAGAAGGAAGAGAGCCCTAACCGGTTTGGCTCAGTGGATAGAGCGTCAGCCTGCGAACTGAAAGGTCCCAGGTTCGATTCTGGTCAAGGGCACAGGCCCGGGTTGTGGGCTCGATCCCCAGTAGGGAGCGTGCAGGAGGCAGCCGATCCATGATTCTCTCTCATCATGGATGTTTCCATCTCTCTCTTCCTCTTCTTTCCTCTCTGAAATCAATAAAAATATATTTAAAAAAAAAGAAGGAAGAGATTAAGATTAAAGGGAACGGAGTGTACAGATCAGGGGTGGTCCTGAAAGTCAGTTTGGATTTCTTTCTACTTTCATTGGGAAGACACACACACACAGACACACACACACAGAGACACATAAACACAGACACACACACACACAACACACACACACAACACACACAACACACACAGACACATACACACAGACACACACAGAGACACACACAGAGACACAGACACACACACAGACACATACACACAGACAACACACACACACAGACACACACACAGACGCACACACACACACAGACACACACACAGACACACACACACACACAACACAGACACACACACATACAGACACATACACACAGACACACAGACACACACACAACACACACAGACACATACACACAGACACACACACAGACACATACAGACACACACACAGATACACACACACAGACAACACACACAGACATACACACAGACACACACACAAACACACACAGACACACACACACACACAGACACACACCCACACAGACACACACCTTTCAAAAACCTGGTTCTGCATCTGCTCTGAGCCGTTTTCAGGCTCCTGAGCACACACAGGACAAGAGCCGACGAAGCTTTACCCGGACGTTTCCGTTCCGTGAGCGGGTGTCTTCAGCCATCGCCTGCAGCTGTGCCAGAGGACCCGGTCCGGGCTCCGGTCACGCGTGCGGCCCACGGTCAGGGTCCCCTCATGCCGTGCTGCTGCTTCTGGGCCTCTGCGACCACGCTGCAGCCTAAGCGCACGCCGTGGGCCGAGGAGGAGGACACGGACCCTCACGTCTCAGCCCACGTGCCCCCTCGGGCTCCACGGGGTGGGGGGATCCTGCCCAGGAAGTCCCCGCCGTCGTGTCGGATCCGAGGACGTCGGACTCGTGTCTCACGTATTTCTGTGGCGTTTGCATTTCTCGTTAAAAACTTGGTGCAGGGTTGTTTTACGTCGCCCCTCTGGAATGCTCGTTCACCGGGAACGTAAGACTTTTCCGTGCAGGTGGCCTGTGAAGACGGGTAGCTCGGGATTTGTGGATTCGGTTTATGATGGAGTTAAATCACAAACTATCACCTTCTTCTGGTGTAACTTTATTCGTTGGTCGTCTCCGATTCACACAAACAAACAAACCAACAAACCCACCTAAACTACACACACTTGTTACTTTACTTTGCAAAGAAATCAGGAGAACACTCCCCCTGGTGGCTGGCGGTTCCAATTGCAATCCCTTCGCTCCTGGGGAGAGAAGTACAGGAGCTTCGGCAAAGGGGCTCTTGGCTGACCCCGTCCTGAAACCATCACCCATCACCCACCCACCGTCCCGCCAGATGGCAGAAGGGAGCGCGGCGTCCCGATTTTATTTCTGCAAAATCATAGAGGCGCGCAGCAAACAGGTTACAAAAGAGAGAAATACACCCCCGAGGGTCGGTGCCCAGTGAACAAGGAAGCTCTTTTTAGGAGCCTGCTGGGGGCTCCAGAAAGCGCCCCATTCCCTGCCCTGACACCCCAGCCTGAGGCTCATGGAGAGAGAGGCTGCGGAGAACAAAACCCTGAAAACCTCACCCCAGGGCACCGGGGACGCAGAAGCCCACCCCCCCCCCACCCCCCAGGAACCAACAGCTGGCCTGAGGCAGGTGCAGGCGAGGGAGGGGCTGTGCCCACAGCCCAGCTGGTCTCCCAGGTAAAGGCCTCCGGGTCTCTGAGGCACGCCCCCCCCCCCTTCCACCTGGCGGGAGCTGGGCGTGGAGTGACCGATGCCTGAGCACAGGCAGGACCACAGCGGCTGCGTCTCCTCCAAGTTCCGGCGCCCCAACCTAAGTAGATGTGGAGGATGCTGCGAGGCCAAGGTCGCCGGCACCGAGAGGATGCCGGGCTTCAGGAAGGCCCAAGGCCGACACCTCGGAAACACCGGAGGAGCGAGAACAGAGCCTCGTGGCCGGTGGAGGGTGCAGACAAACCTGCCCAGAGACACCCCTCCCCCTGTTCCCGCCCACCCCATGCCCTCCCTCCGGCCACAGGTCATTCCTCCTCCTCTGTGCCTCCAGAGTGGGCAGACTCTTCTGGAAAAGACCAGTTCGTCAGCATCCAGGCACGCAGCCGAGCGATCTCGTCCCAGCCACTCGGCTCCCCTCGCAGCGTGGGGCGGCGTGTCGGCCCCATGGGCGATGGGGCCGGGAGACGGGCCTCTGTCCGGGGCCACGCGTGCTCGCCCTGGCCGTGTTGTCCGTCACGCAGGGAGAGGAGGTGGGGGTTCCTCAAAGAAGAGCTCAGCCACATCTCACCAGCCGCAAGGAGGCCTGGAGAATCTTTCCGCGTTAAGCAGCAGTACAAGGAGGAACAAACAGAAAGTCTATTCCAGCAGACATTAAATAAATAAAACTAACATGAAAAAAATGTGATATGAAATGTCAGAGGAAAACACGGCACTGTAGGAAGCCAACCCCCTCGCCGCGGGGAGCGCCCAGAGCTTCCCTGGGAGGGGACCGGTCAGGACACACATCTGTCGGACCGCAATGTGCCACAAACCCACACTGTGGCCTGGCGGCTGGCTCGGGGGCTGAGCGTCCACCTAGGAACCAGGAGGTCACGGTGGATCCCTGGTCAGGGCCCAGGCCCAGGTTGCGGGCTCGATCCCCAGTGGGGGGCGTGCAGGAGGCAGCCGATCCAGGATTCTCCCTCATCATGGATGTTTCTCTCTCCCTCCTTCTCCCTTCCTCTCTGACATCTATAAAAATATATTCAAAAAACTCCAAAATGGAAATGGTGTTTGGAAGGAAATACTGAGGACTAACATGTGAACAGAGCAAAGCCACTGATACGTAAGGAAGGAAAGGCCGCGGCTGGAAGCGGGACTTCCCGGCGGAGAGGGCCGTTGGGCCGCTGGGCCGTCTGTCTGAGGCCGACCCCATGCAGCAGCCTCGGTGCCGGGGACGCCTCACCTGTGGGTCCTCAATCAGGGAACTGAATGGTGGAACATGAGCATTTTTTTTTTTAATTAACTGAGACTCAAATAGCCACATTGCTAGTAGCTATGCATTGAATGGCAGGTCTAGAGCAGGGGTGGGCAAACTTTGTGACTCGAGGGCCACCATGGGTTCTTAAACTGGACCGGAGGGCCAGAACAAAAGCATGGATGGAGTGTTTGTGTGAACGAATATAAATTCAAAGTAAAGGAGCGGAGGGGAGAGCAAGAGAACCGGATAGAACAGCCGGATCCGGCCCGCGGGCCATAGTTTGCCCACGGCTGGTCTAGAGGTAACGCGGGGGACAGGGACAGCGCCGCAGAGGAACGCGGGGAGGTTAAGCAGTTTCGGGAACACAGTCAGCAGAGAACAGGCATGAAGACCTCGGAGCACAAAGGACTCGGTGTTCCTGCACGAGAATTCACGTGGCCCCGGACATGGCTGTTACATCACCATACAAGGTAATTGTCCCAGACACAGCTTACACCACCGCGGCCAAGGACACAGTGTATTCCAGTAAAGTCCTGGAGCGTCGTAATGGACAGGAAGTATCTCCTATCTCGACTGAGCTTCAAGGATGACATTTCTTCAGGTAGCCAGGAAGAAAAAAACGTGACTTAAAAACTGAGCTAGGTTTTTTTTGTTTGTTTTTAAATATTTTAATGATTTTTTTTTTACAGAGAGGAAGGGAGAGGGATAGAGATTTAGAAACATTGATGAGAGAGAAACATCGATCAGCTGCCTCCTGCACACCCCCCATTGGGGAGGTGCCCGCAACCAAGGTACATGCCCTTGACCGGAATCGAACCCGGGACCCTTCAGTCCGCAGGCCGACGCTCTATCCACTGAGCCAAACCGGTTAGGGCTGAGCTAGGTTTTTATTTCTCCGGAGCAGCATTCAGCATGGAAGGTATGGACCAACGTCTACAAAAGGCTGAGGGGAGAAACCGGGCCGGAAATGCTTCACAGTCCCACCCGCTGTCATTCAGTCTAAAGACTGCAGGCGAACACGGAGGAATCTGGGAAGTACAGTCCACACACACACACACTCACACACACCACATCACAAAACCTTCCTCATGATAAGACCCAGTTCAACTGGAAATGACATAGAAGCCAGAGCAAAAACACTGGTGGAAAACACTGCATCCATTTCAATAGACAACCAAGTTTAAATAATCATGAGAACAATGCCTACAGAATACTAGAGGCCCTGTGCACGAAATTTGTGCACTGGAGGAGGGGGGTCCCTCAGCCAGGCCTGCGCCCTCTCACAGTCCAGGAACCCTCGGGGGATGCCTGACTGACAGCTTAGGCCAGCCGTGGGCAAACTACGGCCCGCGGGCCGGATCCGGCCTGTCCGGCTGTTCTATCCGGCCCGCGGAGCCGAAAGAGCGGAGGGTTCTCTTGCTCTCCCCTCCGCTCCTTTCCTTTGAATTTATATTCGTTCACACAAACACTCCATCCATGCTTTTGTTCCGGCCCTCCGGTCCAGTTTAAGAACCCATGGTGGCCCTCGAGTCAAAAAGTTTGCCCACCCCTGGCTTAGGCCCACTGTGGGGAGCGGGCCTAAGCCGGCAGTCGGACATCCTTAGCGCTGCTGCAGAGGTGGGAGAGGCTACTCCCACCACCGCCACTGCGCTCGCCAGCGGTGAGCCCGGCTTCTGGCTGATTGGCGCTCCCCCTGTGGGAGAGCACTGACCACCTGGGGGCAGCTCCTGCATTGAGCGTCTGCCCCCTGGTGGTCCTTCCGCTGTTAGGTCGATTTGCATATTAGCCTTTTATTATAGAGGGTAAGCACATTTTAACTCAAGATATAATTATCACAGTGCAGTCCATTACCTCAGACCTGGCCCTGGAGGCACAGCCTGAAGTGAGGAGTCATGTAAAGTGAGCGAGGAAGGAGCCCTGGGTTAGGAAGTGGGGGAACCGACAGGCAATTTCAGGGGAAACCCCAGCAGAGTGGGGGCGAGAATCGGGTTCCTGTGGCGGCTGGAGCAGGTCAGTACCTCTTCTCTCTCTGGAAAGTGATGGTACGAGGAGGAAAAAGGCCTGGCCCACAGGATGAGGAGAACAGGAGAGACCGCATAGGAACATGTTGGAAACGAGAGACTAGTTGGGTGTGTCAGTTCTGGAACTTTCCCCTCACCCTCGGATATGGCTGTTGATTTTGGAGAGGGGCAGGGGCGGGGGGCAGGCAGAGAAAGAGAGAAACATTGATTGGTTGCCTCCCATATGGGTCCCAGCCGGGATCGAACCTGAACCTAGAACCCAACCCTGAACCCTGGCGTGTACGTGCCCCGACCTAGAACCCAACCTGAACCCTGGTATGTGCGTGCCCTGACCTAGAACCCAACCTGAACCCTGGTATGTGCGTGCCCTGACCTAGAACCCAACCTGAACCCAGGCGTGTGCGTGCCCCGACCTAGAACCCAACCTGAACCCAGGCGTGTGCGTGCCCCGACCTAGAACCCAACCTGAACCCAGGCGTGTGCGTGCCCCGACCTAGAACCCAACCTGAACCCAGGCGTGTGCGTGCCCCGACCTAGAACCCAACCTGAACCCAGGCGTGTGCGTGCCCCGACCTAGAACCCAACCTGGAACATTGGGTGACCTCCAACCCCCGAGCCACGGGAGCCGCTGCTGCGGGCTTACTTCTCCCCACGTGGTCTGGGCTGGGACGCGCCACGCCGCTGCCAGAGGTGCCGCTGGGAGCACTCGGTCCCCGACGGAGGGAACCCGGGGCCTCGCCTTCACTCAGGTTCCTGTGAGGGCGTTCCCACGCCCCGAGACAGAGGGGAGCCCTCAGAGCCCAAGGGGCAGATGGGAAGACACTCTGAGAAACAAGACCCCAAAGAAAGAACAAGGCAGACCTCAAGGCAGCGAGGGTCCTGAGATAAAGGGTGGCAGCGCACCCCAGAAAGGGTCCGGGCAAGAGAGGGGCAGCCACTCCCGACTGGCACATCCCAGTGACGCGGCTTCAGACACAGACAGCGACCGCCACAGAGCCCACAGCAAGGGGTGACCCGCAGGGGCAGGGGGCCCCCGCGTCTCAGCCGCTGGCAGGCAGGCAGGCACCCGAGTGGACACAGTGGGCAGGCGGCGGCTCGGATGCGACACTCATCACACTGGTCCCACCCGCACACACGACGCTGGATCCGACGACTGCCCGTCACGTCCGCGGCTCTTGCTTGAGGCCCAGAACGCGCGCTCCTGCAGACGCATGAGGACCCGAGCACCGTGGCCTCCGCAGGGACCCCGAGACCTCCACCTCCCGCCCCAGGGAGCCCCGAGGACAGCCAGGAACCGGGGCGCCCTGCACCAGGAGTCGGCACCGCCCGCAGCCAGACCGCCGGCCCCTCGGCCTTCTGGGCTCTGAGGGGGTGTCCCTTGTCCCCACCCGGCCGCTCTGCCCGGCTCCCTGCGCGTCCCCGGAGCTGCCCTCCCGCCCAGGACACCGGGCAGGGCTGAGCCAGGCTGGTGCGATCCTGAGGCTCTGTCCTCCCAGGGGAGCAGCCAGGCTTCGGGGCCCGGCGACAAGCCCCCACACGCGGCCCCGCCTCCATTCCCGGGCAGAGGGTGGGAGAGGCCAGGGTGCGGATGGACTCCTGTCTCCGGGAAGCAGGGTTATGATAACAGATGACCCACGCCCTTTCCCAGAGAGAAGAGGAGGCGACTCCTGTCCCCACGGCAGTGAGGGGAGGCTCCGAGATCCAGAGGCTCAGGGGTAGGGGGTGAGACCGCATCTTAGTGGGAGGGAGGGGTGTCCTGGCGGGGGGGGGGGTGTCTGCTGAGCAGGGAGCTGCTGGTTTGTCCCTGTGCCTACCGGTGGGAGAGGAAGCACCTACAGAGAGACGGGGTGGGGGGAGGGGTTGGGGGAGGGGACAGACTCCTCCACCACGTGCAATGGCACAGATGAGCCGGGCGGGACCACAGAGGCCCAGGCTGGGCGTCCATCCTGCGCAGTAGCGACCTCCTGGCCAGGGGCCCAGTAACAAGAAGTGTGTGTGTGTGGGGGGGGGGGGGGCGGGGGGAGGGGGGTTAGGGAGGAACAGTGCAAGGTGCCAGGGGTGGCAGGAGGCGGGTGTCCGGCCGGGCAGTGCAGTGATGGGTGCTTCGGGGCCTCGGGGAGGCTTGTTCCTGAGCCACAGGAATGATCCCAACGCAGGGGAGGGACTTTGCTTCAGAGCGAGACTTTACAGTACCTGGCTTTTGTTTGTTTGTTGTTTTATTTCAGAAACGAAGGGAGAGGGAGAGAGAGAGAAACATCAGTGATGAGAGGGAATCATGGATCGGCTGCCTCCTGCACGCCCCCTACTGGGGATCGAGCCCACAGCCCAGGCACGTGCCCTGACCTGGAATCGAACCATGACCTCCTGGTTCCTAGGTCGACACTCACCCTCTAAGCCACTCCGGCCGGGCAGAAACCCATCTTTACAGCCACTGGTTTGCGCCTGCTCGGCAGCTCCCTGGGGCCTGGGTCCCCCTCCCCACAGGCCTCTGACGATGGCCCAGAGGACAGGCACTCGGGCTGCAGGTCAGGCGTGGCGACGGCGCCAGCCCCAGCGTCCCTGTCCGCCGGGGTAGGAACTGCTGGGCTTCCTCCACGTCCTGTGGCAGAGGCTTCGCTGGGGCAGCCTGGGCTGGCCGGGCCGGGCCAGGGGAGGACCAGGCGTGCGTCCAGCGGCCACCGAGACGCAGTGAGCTGGACCGCTAGCCCACACCAGCTGGACTCTTGGTTTGGAACGATCGGGACTAGTTACTCTCTCTCATTGGAAGTATGTCTCCTTTTCCCGATCCGTGGGAGATGGCATTGTTTTTATCCTAAGGTCTCATTTTGAAAGATTATTCTCGTCCTGAAAAATCCCCCCGGGCAGCGGGGACCTCTAGGGTAATTCTGGGGAGGCCACTGGGGAGGAAGTAGAAGGGGAGGGAAAGCATGGGTCTTGTGCTCAAATGTCTGGCAGGAGCAGCAGCAGGGGCAGCAGCAGGACGGCATGGAGCACGGAGCCCTGCCTCCGCCCCCACACCCCCCATTCCCCACCGCTGCTGCTTCCTCCGGCTCATTGTCGCCTGCACCCCCAGGTGAGCCAAGACTTCAGTGTTTCAAGAGAAATGAAACATTCAGGTTTTCACATAAATCTCATCACGTTCAGTGTTGGCGATTTTTCAAGATTTTCCAGCAGCCCTGTGTGGGCCAAACGAAACATCTGTGAGCGGCTGTGGCTGGGGGGTGGCCAGCAGCCTCTGGCACAGGTAACGGGGAAGGCGGTCGGAACGGAACACGGCATGAAGCTCAGGGGCTGTCAATCATGGTTGCGTGAAAATGAGTCCTTGGGCCCGCACGTCTGAGGCTGGAAATGAAACTCTGTCGGGGGTCTGAGGGTTCCAGGAGGGACAAGTCCTGCTGATGGAGAAGAACGAAGCCCTGGCCCCTGCGATGATGTCACCTGCCATGGGGCATGTGGGACAGCGAGACTCATTTCTGTGGGTGCAGGGAGGACGCGAGGGCCGCTGAAGCCACCTGCCTCGGTGAACACACAGCAGAATGTGCTCCAGGTAAGACCCTCCTCGGTGAACACACAGCGGAATGCGCTACAGGTAACACCCTCCTCGGTGAATACACAGCGGAATGCGCTCCAGGTAAGACCCTCCTCGGTGAACACACAGCGGAATGCGCTGCAGGTAACACCCTCCTCGGTGAACACACAGCGGAATGCGCTACAGGTAACACCCTCCTCGGTGAACACACAGCGGAATGCGCTACAGGTAACACCCTCCTCGGTGAACACACAGCGGAATGCGCTGCAGGTCACACCCGCCTCGGTGAACACACAGCGGAATGAGCTACAGGTAAGACCCTCCTCGGTGAACACACAGCAGAATGAGCTACAGGTAACACCCTCCTCGGTGAACACACAGCGGAATGTGCTACAGGTAACACCCTCCTCGGTGAACACACAGCGGAATGTGCTGCAGGTAACACCCTCCTCGGTGAACACACAGCAGAATGAGCTACAGGTAACACCCGCCTCGGTGAACACACAGCGGAATGCGCTGCAGGTAACACCCTCCTCGGTGAACACACAGCAGAATGAGCTACAGGTAACACCCGCCTCGGTGAACACACAGCGGAATGCGCTGCAGGTAACACCCTCCTCGGTGAACACACAGCAGAATGAGCTACAGGTAACACCCGCCTCGGTGAACACACAGCGGAATGCGCTGCAGGTAACACCCGCCTCGGTGAACACACAGCAGAATGAGCTACAGGTAACACCCGCCTCGGTGAACACACAGCAGAATGCGCTACAGGTAACACCCTCCTCGGTGAACACACAGCGGAATGCGCTGCAGGTAACACCCTCCTCGGTGAACACACAGCAGAATGAGCTACAGGTAACACCCGCCTCGGTGAACACACAGCGGAATGCGCTGCAGGTAACACCCGCCTCGGTGAACACACAGCGGAATGTGCTACAGGTAACACCCTCCTCGGTGAACACACAGCGGAATGCGCTACAGGTAACACCCTCCTCGGTGAACACACAGCGGAATGTGCTCCAGGTAAGACCCGCCTCGATGAACACACAGTGGAATGTGCTACAGGTAAGACCCTCCTCGGTGAACACACAGCGGAATGTGCTCCAGGTAAGACCCTCCTCGGTGAACACACAGCGGAATGCCCTACAGGTAAGACCCGCCTCGATGAACACACAGTGGAATGTGCTACAGGTAAGACCCTCCTCGGTGAACACACAGCGGAATGAGCTACAGGTAACACCCTCCTCGGTGAACACACAGCGGAATGCCCTACAGGTAACACCCGCCTCGGTGAACACACAGCGGAATGCGCTGCAGGTAACACCCGCCTCGGTGAACACACAGCGGAATGTGCTACAGGTAACACCCTCCTCGGTGAACACACAGCGGAATGTGCTCCAGGTAAGACCCGCCTCGATGAACACACAGTGGAATGTGCTACAGGTAAGACCCTCCTCGGTGAACACACAGCGGAATGAGCTACAGGTAACACCCTCCTCGGTGAACACACAGCGGAATGTGCTACAGGTAACACCCTCCTCGGTGAACACACAGCGGAATGTGCTACAGGTAACACCCTCCTCGGTGAACACACAGCGGAATGTGCTACAGGTAACACCCTCCTCGGTGAACACACAGCGGAATGCGCTACAGGTAAGACCCGCCTCGGTGAACACACAGCGGAATGAGCTACAGGTAACACCCTCCTCGGTGAACACACAGCGGAATGTGCTCCAGGTAAGACTCTCCTCGGTGAACACACAGCGGAATGTGCTACAGGTAAGACCCTCCTCGGTGAACACACAGCGGAATGTGCTCCAGGTAACACCCTCCTCGGTGAACACACAGCGGAATGCGCTGCAGGTAACACCCTCCTCGGTGAACACACAGCGGAATGCGCTGCAGGTAACACCCTCCTCGGTGAACACACAGCGGAATGCGCTACAGGTAACACCCTCCTCGGTGAACACACAGTGGAATGCGCTACAGGTAACACCCTCCTCGGTGAACACACAGTGGAATGCGCTACAGGTAAGACCTGCCTCGGTGAACACACAGCGGAATGAGCTACAGGTAAGACCCGCCTCGGTGAACACACAGCGGAATGAGCTACAGGTAAGACCCGCCTCGGTGAACACACAGCGGAATGAGCTACAGGTAACACCCTCCTCGGTGAACACACAGCAGAATGAGCTACAGGTAACACCCGCCTCGGTGAACACACAGCGGAATGCGCTGCAGGTAACACCCTCCTCGGTGAACACACAGCGGAATGTGCTACAGGTAACACCCTCCTCGGTGAACACACAGCGGAATGAGCTACAGGTAACACCCTCCTCGGTGAACACACAGCGGAATGAGCTACAGGTTAGACCAAGAAGATTTTTAAAAACCCTTTAAGACCAAGGGATGGGAGAACACCTCCAACCTTCAGGTCTGCGCGACGCTTGGAGGAGAAGAAAGTTACAAACACAGGTTCCTGCAAACGCAGCTGAAGCCCCGAGGGAGAGCCTTTGGGAGCCAGGAGGCCAGTCTTCCTCCCTCTGAACCGCGTCGCGGAGGCTGACCGGGCGGGTGGACTGGGGACATGTTGGTCCGCGGACAGAGATGAGGTCAGAGTTGGTTGGGAACAGTTCTGAGAAAATGCTACGCCCCGAAGCTGGCCCCGAGGTGAACATCTTGGTGAAACATGTAACCCAGATAGGGCTGGGGATAGAGACGTCCAAGACAAGAACTCCTCTAGCATCTGAGTGATTGTACGAGCCTCCCAACGGGCCTCCTTGCCTATGACCTTGACCCCTACTGCCTGCTCTCAACACAGCAGCCAGCGTGACCCTTTGCAACTGCATCCCTCCTCTGCTGTAAAGGACCCCATGGCTTCCCACATCATTTGCAGTAAACGCCAGAAGCTCTAACATGGACAACAAGGCCCTGACCTGGCCCTCGCTGTCTTATCTGTCATTCCCTCCAGCCCCACGCACCGCCCGTCGCGCCCCGGCCACCAGCCCCACACACCGCCCGTCCTGCTCCGGCCACCAGCCCCACGCACCGCCTGTCCTGCTCTGGCCACCAGCCCCACGCACCGCCTGTCCTGCCCCGGCCACCAGCCCCACGCACCGCCTGTCCTGCCCCGGCCACCAGCCCCACGCACCGCCCGTCCCGCTCCGGCCACCTAGCCCTCTGCTATCCCTGAATGGGCCCAGGACCTTTGCACGTCTTATCTCCTCCACCGGAGGCTCTTCTCCTGGGTCACTGCGTCGTGCACCCCCATCCTGCTCAACGACACCATCGCAGCAGCCTGAGTCACTGCCCTCCCCGCCCTCCCCGCACAAATAGCAGCCTCCCGCCCGCGTCCTCTCTCCCCCTCTGCTTATTTTTCTCGTGTCACTGGTCATTACCTGGTAGATTGCTTTTATTTGTTTATAATCATCTCTTCCCACTAGAATGCAAACTCCATTATAATTCTGTCCACTGACGTATCCCCAGAGTCTAAAACAGTGCCCAACGCGGAGTAGGTGCTTGATAAATATCTGTTGAATGAAGAAGTGAACAAAGTAAGGAAACTCCCAACCCCAGGAGAAAACTGACAGCCATAGACTGAGGAACAGCTTATGTGAAAGAAACTTCCAAAATTAAAAAAACACACAAAACCACGTTGATTCCCAGGGTCTCTTCCTCCACTGTGATGAGTAACGGTGCCATGAAGTTCAGGGAATGGGTGTTTGCTTTCTGGGAAGAAGGAAGGCCGGCTCCTTGAAAGCTGTTGAAAGATCAGAAGGGAGTCAACGGGGCTCCAGCTCATGAAGAAGTTGGCTCTGACCTTGGCCAGGGACGGGCCCATGTGTGGGTTGATGACCGAGCGGAGGACATTCTGTCTAAAAACTGTCGCCGAGACCGTGCCAGACTCTAATCAGGACCTAGGACTTTCCTGGATTTCTTCACTTTTTTTTTTTCAGCCCGTGTTTTAGATATATTTCTCAGAAAGCGAGCTGTCATCGGGACCCAGCGGGGACGGCGTCCGCGGGGAGTGGCCGTGGCTTTCTCTCTCTTCTGCTGATGAGTATTTACAAGTGGAGCAGATGAGAGGCATGGGACGGGGAGATTTTTCTCCCCAAGATTTTTTTTCCCCTCTTGATCGGTCTTGAAGGCCATGGGTATGGCTGTCTGTACACATGTGGACGTTTATTCCCCTCCCGGTGGGTTATCCTCAGCCACCCTTTGCTGCTGGGAGTGGATGGGAAGGGCCCGAGGCACAGGATGAGGAACCGACTTCATGACCGAGTATCAGGCATCTAACATCACATTAGTCAAAGGGCCTCAACGGGACGGGACCAAGGCACCACGGGGACTGCCACGCCGCAGCCGTAAATTTCCGTATTGGAGGCGGCGAGCCCTTCGCGTTCTGAAGACTTGCGTCGGCTTGATGTTTTGAATTTTAACTCTATTTGGTTTCAAACATTTTTCAAGTTTCCAGTGTAGAAAACAGAGCTTCGCCTTTAGAATAATTTACTTTAATTCAAGTTTAATAAACTCAAGATGGGGAAATGACTCAAAAACAATGAAATGTGTTTTTTTTTTCTGAGCAGGCCTATTAAGTTGTAATACAAAGAAAACATGGGACTAAAACCAGGAAGGGTACAATTTTTAATTAGAGTATTTTATGGGACCAGTTTTTCTTGAAGAATATATAGAATTGATGAGCCCAGTTCTCATGAAACGTAACAAAGCGGCTCCGCAGTCAACATGTGACCGAGACCCAAGAGTGTCTTCCTTTCTCGCAGTCGGCCAGCACCGCGCCAGGGTGTCCTGTGATGGATGGTCTCCTCGCAGTGAGACAATCCCTGCTCCTTCTCTGCCCGGCCCATGGAGCCCCCGCCTCTCACCACCTCTCAGCTCCGTTACTCCCAACCGGCTGTGTGCTCTGACACTCGGAGTCCATGTCCTCTCCTCCCTTCGGGCCGTGAACACCTGGGTGCAAGCCCTCCCCGAGGGAAGAGAATGACACCTGGGTCCCACTTAGGGGAAGGCTCCACTTTGGAAGCTGAGACGGCAGGTGCGCGAGGGACTGTATTCCGGGGCTCGTGTGAGCTTCCCTGTAGAGAGCCAAGCTCTGCAGGAAGGCGAAGGGGGACACTGTCACTCCCCCTCCCCGCCCCCGGGAAGATGTGTGCTTCACGCAGAGCTTGGGAAGGAGGCTGGGACGGCATCTGGCAGAAGGCGGAGTGGAGAAAGGCCGGGAAACCGGAGTGATGGGGACCAGTACGTTGGCTCACAGTAGGGCGAAGGCAACCCCGTGTGCCCTCAACGGTAAAGCCACGTCTCCTGTAAACAGACCCACGGCTCTCACTCTCCCTGGAAATCAAGCACCTCCTTACTGTCTCCCAGTTCCGGCGCATCCTGTGTCTGCCTACGAGAATCAAAACCGGGGGTCTCACAAACACTCGAACCCGTCCCGAGGGGCACGAAGCATCTCTACACAGCAGATGCACGCACCGTGCCCTTCCGTCGTGGTTTCTGCAGCCGCGATCGGTCACCACAAGGGCAGAAGCCAGGCCTACCTGAGGCTAGCGCTTACAGCCCCGGGCGATGTGATGGCGGCCTCACAGGCACGACCAACCCGCGCAGTTGTCTGTAGAGACAGACATTCCCGGTGCGGACCTGCCCCGAAGCCACTCAGGCGCACAGTTCTCCTGGCATTTCACACCAGTGAGGGTGTGGGAGTGCCAGCCACCTGCTGTTTCTATGGATACTTAGAAACTAAAGACTGGAGGGAGAGGGTATTTTTTAAAAAATATATTTTTATTGATTTCAGAGAGAAAGGGAGGGGGAGAGAGAGATGGAAGCATCAGTGATGAGAGAGAATCATGGATCAGCTGCCTCCTGTACGCCCCCTATGGGGATCAAGCCCACAACCCAGGCATGTGCCCTGACCGGGAATCGATGCGTGACCTCCTGGTTCAGAGGTCGATGCTCCACCGCTGAGCCACACAGAGCAGTCAGAAGAGGTATTTTTGAAAAGTACTTATTTCTCATTATGGTGAATTTAATACGACAAACATGATTTCTGTTGACCTCCGTGCAGCTGTGCGTCTCTCTGCCCATCCTCCTCTCTTTCCTCCGTCATGTCCCCAGGTTGCGCACACTAACATGACTCTCTGGCATCCACGTTCTAATGTAAATGCAAGTCACCCCTGGTCTTTGAGCCAAGGTCAGATGGGCGTCTGCTGGGGTCAGAACCCAGTCGCCTGCCCATCACTGGCACGTCCATTCAAGCCACCCTTCTGACTTGAGTGGCTGCCAATCTCTCTGACCACAGTTTAGAAAGCAGCCTTCACTTGGTCTGTTCTTAGAGACTCAAAGGCTGTACCCTTCTCGTGGGGTAAAGTCAGAATTGTCCATCACCCGTGTGAGAGCAAACAGCTCCCCCAGCGGGCTGTCTGGGGAAGGCCACGGCGCTCTGAGTATTTGGGGTTCTCTTTGGACAGCGGAACAAAATATGGGAGCAGATGGTCAGAGTACTGTCCCGCTTTTTCTATGAGGTCTAAACAGCCACTCATTCATCCACTCAGGAGGCATTTTTATGTAAAGTAGGTGTGGCTTTTTCTTTAAACATCTACACACGCATACATAAGCATATACTGAAACGTTAATCCAACCTTGGGCACGCAGACTTTCCATGGAAGGGAGCGACTCGGGACATATGTATTTACATGTAACACTCACATGGACTTAGAACATATTTGCAGAGTTTATTAGTGTCATTTACCAAAGACTGGCAACTGTTTCATTGCTAATTAAGGGAAAGGATGTTCCAGAGCAAGCCGATGCCCGAGGGGCCACCTGGAGCTTTTCTGCATCTCAACAGAAATAGCAGTGCCTGGGAGTAGGGCGGGCAAAGGGCGAGTTCGCCATTGCTGGAAGGGAAGCAGAACCCACGTTTATTCCAGAATCCCTAGAAACCCAAGGTATATTTCCTGGTCCCCTGGGTAGTCCACGCTATTAAAATTCACTCCTGCCTGGCCTTGGAGTGCATCTCCGTCTTGGAGCATATAGCACGCCGGAGTCAGAAGAAGGAAGCCCGGGAGAGAAGAAGGCGTCACGGCTAAAGTGTCCGATTCCGAGGAAGAGGGAGGCGGCCTTTACCGGTCCTGGCAGTGGGTTTTCGCCTCTATTTTTTAAAATGTTTGAGTTGCTTGGATATCAGCTAGCAACCCTGGTCATTCTCCTGCTGGGAGTTTGTCCTGTGACACCAAGCATGTCACCAACAGGTAACCTTGGAGGATAACGTACGGACTCGCGAACTCTTACAGCGCCAGCTCGCGGTGAAAGCCTCATTTCCTCCACGTTCCCTCCGGTTTCGAGCAGTTTAGGACTCCAGCTGAAGTGGGGTTGGTGCTGGGCGCATTTCTTCTCTTTATTGGGCAGTTTTCAGAGGCTGCAATTTTTTAAAAAATATATATATATTATTGATTTTTTACAGAGAGGAAGGGAGAGGAAGAGAGAGTTAGAAACATCAATGAGAGAGAAACATCCATCAGCTGCCTCCTGCATACCCCCTACTGGGGATGTGCCCGCAACCAAGGAACATGCCCTTGACGGGAATCGAACCTGGGACTCTTGAGTCCGCAGGCCGACGCTCTATCCACTGAGCCAAGCTGGTTAGGGCTGGACGAGGGCTTCACGATCGTTCTGAAGACCAGTCTCTTAACCCATCATCACAATCCTTTTTTAGAATTAAATACAGATAACGAGTATGGACTTCTAATCGCCCGGTTAATTATAGCACTCACACTGTGCAGGGGGAAAATAATACAAGAATAAAGTGAAGCCAAAGCCTGTCAAGAACTTTTTAAAAATTTCCTCGAAGTATCAACAAGAGCTGCCAACAAGTAGAAAGCAAAAAGAACACAGGCAGAAGGCAGCGCACGGCGCCGCAGAGCAAGCTGCTGGTGACAGCAGGGCCCAGGGCTGCCCGGTGCACTTGTCTCGTTTGTTCTCAGAAAAGGGCAGAAGGGACACGTATTACAACGTAAAGATCCAAGGGTGACCGCTGGTGGCCCGGGAAAATATTTACGGAGTGGTAGATTTAAAGTAATGTTCTTCATTCAACGTAATTACTGATATTTAAAGACTTAAAAGGAGAATCTGCTCATCCATAAAGAGTATTAAGCTTGGATAATTGCATGTAGCCCTGATTTTAAATTATTCTATTTCTTCCAGAAGACAATCAACACAGTTCTCTATAGGAGCCCTTCTATTATTATTATTATTATCATTATTATTTTAGAGAGGGAGGAAGGGAGAGAGAGAGAGACATTGGTGTGAGAGAGATACATGGATCGGTTGCCTCCCATAAGCTCCCCGACCAGGGACTGAACCCACAACTCAGGAATGTGCCCTGAGGGAAAATCGAACCCGCAGCCTTCCAGCACACAGGACGATGCTCCAACCAACCGAGCCACGGCGGCCAGGGCTATGGACGCCCTTCGTATTTGCACACTCCATCCGTCAAGCTGTCCCAACAGGAATGAACTCGGCAAATGTTGCTTACTTACCACATCGAGGACCACTGGGGACCGCTCGTAGAGGAAAGGGGGCTAGGCCAGTCTCTGGCCCCACAGGGTGGACAATCTAGTAAGGAAAGATGAAAGATCAAGAAATACTTAGCTAGCAAAGCCAGTCAGACCGAAAAAGTTAAGAACCGTATGATTTCACTCATACGTGGGCTCCTGGACTGAAAGCGACAGATGAACAAAGACTCATAGACACAGACAACAGTATGGCGGTGGCCAGAAGGGAAGGGGGTGAAGGGTAAAAGAAAGGGTTGGGGGGTACTGAAGGGTAGAGGGGGTCAAGGGTATGGGGACGGAAGGATATTTGACTTGGGGTGGTAAACAGACACACAATGTACAGACGATGTATTATAGGACTGTACACCTGAACTCCCTATAATTTTATTAACCAGTGCCACCCAATACATTCGATTTAAAAAAGAAAGAACCACCGCCCTAGCTAACTGTGATTTGAGTCACCCGAAATTCCTTCTGGAACAAGATGAGTTGTAAGTTACTCTGAACTCCGTCCGTCCATATAACTTCATGCCTTTAACTCTATTTGCTAAAAATGGAACAAAAGCACAAATAACGCCCCAAGAGATTGTCCAAACAGTGCTCAAGAGACGTCACAGCGTTTGTCTTCAGGCCAATGTCTGTCTTCCAGGTCCTCTTGCCGTCCAAGTCCTACATGGATCTAGAAGATCACCCCCTATGGAGGGAAGCCACACACAGAAGGTGACGTTTTCATGTGACCAAACATTAAATCTTACTGAAGAAAGATCGCTCCTGGAACAGTAAACGCCCGATGCAGACATTTTAGCTGCTGTTGAGGAAGCTGGCACTTCGCAGGGGGCAGTAGAAGATACGCAGACTTTGAAGCTGCTCCAGGTCCAAGCCAAGCTCTCCTCCATTACACACAGGCTTGGAGCAAATCTCTGAACTCCTGGAGGGTTCGTCTCTTCACCTATAAAATCCAGAACAAGGACATGGTAGGTATTCAATAAATGGAACTTATTCCACTCAATCTACTTCTGCAGAACTCTCAAAACAACACCAAGTGACAAAAAGGTTCCTGCACAGAAAGAAAATAAGGCACGTAAAATATCTTTCCATCTTTGTACTCCATCTCAGCCACAGTAAGGGAATGAGAGTGATACCCCAGCATGCACACCACACCAGATCCCCAGCCCCCAAGTGCTCTGAGGGTCCTGAAGCCACGTGCTGTCTCCAACACCATCATTTCCCCAGCGTTATTGAGGTATGATTGACAAGGAGAAAATGCATATATTTAAGGTGCACAATGTGTTCTCATATGTGTGTACACTGTAAAATGATTACATGATCGAGCTAATTAGCATATCTACCACTCACATAGCTACGTTTGTGTATTTGCAGTAAGGACACTTGAGATCTAGTAAATTTGCTAATATGCTAGCAAATCTCAAGTATGCAGTGTCTTAACTCTAGTCACCGTGCTGTATAGCAGATCGCCAGAATGTATTCATCTCACACCTGAAAGTTGGTACCGTGACCAGCATCTTCCCATTCCCCTTCCCCCAGCCTCTGGTAGCCACCATTCGACTCCTCGTACTGCGAGCTGACCTTTTTAGATTCCATGTGTGAGATCCCCAGTATATGTCTTTCTGTGTCACTTAGCATGACGTCCTCCAGGCTCACCCATGTTGTTGCAAATAGCAGGACCGCCTTCTTTTTAAGACTGAATAGTACTCCATGACATATTTAGAAAGCATGTTTTCTTTATCCACTCATCCTTTGTCAAAGTTAGCTTGTTTCCATGTCTTAGCTACGGTAAACAATGCTGCCATGAATATGACAGTTCAGCTCTCTCTGATACTGGTTTAATTCCCTTTGGACACATACCCCAAAGGAGGATTGCTGGATAATATGGTAGCTCTATTTTTAATTCTTTTGAGGAACATCCATGCTATTTTCTATAACAGCTGTGTTATATTCCCACAAACAGTGTATAAGGGTTCCTTTTAACCACATCCTCACCAACACGTATGTTTCCATGTTTGATAATAGCTGTCAGGTTAGGATCTGTTGTTGTCTTGCTATAGGGTGTGTGCGTTTTTTGTATATTTTGGACATTAACCCTTATTGGATATGTGGTTTGCAGACCTTTTCTCTCGTCCCATAGGTTGCCTTTTCCCTTTGTTAATGGTTTCCTTCCATCGCTACTATTCGGTGCCTCCCTCCCCCTCCTCCTCCATCATCCTGCCACCTGGCCGTGTCTCTACCTGGCCTCTCCCTCCTTCCTGTATGCTTCCAAGGCACCTACAGGTACCCAACTGGTCACTTGGGATGAACAAGTTTGCTGATCTTGGCAGAAATCTCAAGACTCCTCTTTCTGAGTCCACAGCAAGTCAATGCCCTTGAACATGAAGTTGGTCCACTGTTAGAGCAGGACCGGCCTTTGTCTTGATGCATGTCTGATCCCCCTTGGCCTGTGGTCCCCTCGCCTGGTGCAGGAAAGGCCACCCATCCATCCATCAGCCATCCTGGCAGCGGGCGGGCGAGCTCCTGAGGAGATAGGGGCGCTAGGGCCATTTCCCAGGCCGCCTCTCTCTCCTCCCATAGTCACAGTTTCCCCTTTTATTTAGAAAAGAAAAAGAAAGAAGGAAATTAAAACAGAAAAAATAGGAAATAATGTCTGTTGACTGTAACTCCCAGGACCCACGAGGTATTCGGAGGGGACTTGCGAACCCCTGGCTTCAGGGTTCAGAACTGCAGTGAGCTCGGCCCCGCTCTCTCCGGGGGCACGTGCCTGGTCCTGCCTTCCCTCTGAGCGGGCCTTTCCTGGCACTTTAAGGCCGTGCCTGTGTTTTCATGTGCATTAAACTTCACAAACGCACAAAGTCTCAGCTGGAAGAGAGGATCTGAGCGCTTTAGGAGGCGAGGTTTGTTTAGCTGGAAGCAGAAGAGAAATAAGTGGTCAAAGCTGCAATTGTTTAATGTTTTCTTGCCGAGTAACTGCAGAACTACAGATGTCTCCTGATGCAATAAATTAATTTCATCATGCTTGTTTATTTGTACACATGCTGCCAAAGTAGAGGCCGGATCCAGAAATTAATGATTGGAGACTCCGCTGGGTATTCTGCTGGCCCCGGTTCCACCGTCTTCCACGTGAACGCAGACGAACTCTCCAAGGTGAGCACGCAGCCCTCGGGGTGGATGACTGGGCAGCGAACGCATATCAAGTCGCCGTTAAACTCACGGCTTCGGGCTCAGGCTGAAGCCTCACTCCTCCACGCCGTCACTTTACATGCAATGCAGCCCCCTGGCCCCACTTAGGGAGCCAGGACCGAGCGGAGCTGGTTATTCAGTGCAAACAGCTGCCTGCAATCCGCGGACTGGAGGAATGAAAGCATCCAGCGGAAGAAACTTCGTGTTAAGAAGAATCAGATGCCGTGTTATTGACTTTTTACAAAGCATAACCAACTGTTTCATAATTTGCCAAATAGGAACCAGCTACGTAAGTTAATAAAAGTAGCAATGTTTAGTTTGGGGCGAATCGGATCGGGACACGAGTGGAAAGTTGGATGCACTTGGCTAGTGGGCATATTTCCTCTCCATCCCAGCATCCTTTGCATACTTAGTCATGTGATCCAGAGGGGGCACCCGCCGCTCTGCAAACAGCATCGAGCATTGCTGCAGCCACTTCTGTTGCAGACCCGAAAGGAAGAAGTCGTGGCAGCTGCCCGCCCCTGCCCGCTCCCCTGAGGACAGCAGCCACGGTCACGTGAGGTGGGGAAGCCCCCTTGCCCGACAGCACACAGCACCCTCAGTCTGTTCCTTCCTGGGGGACAGTGAGAGTGCCAGAGTGTTTTCAAATGTGCTGCCCTGCCCGGCCGGCGTGGCTCAGCGGTTGGGCTTCGACTTATGAACCAGGAGGTCACGGTTCGATTCCTGGTCAGGGCACATGCCCAGGTTGAGGGCTCGATCCCCCAGTGTGGGGCATGCAGGAGGCAGCCGGTCAACGATTTTCTCTCATCATGGATGTTTCTCTCTCTGCCTCTCCCCTCCTCTCTGAAGTCAATGAGAATATGTATATTTTAAAAATGTGTTGCCTTCAGCCAGTGGTCACCCAGGCTGGTGACCTCACGGTGGACATTCCCGTCACCTGGAATGATGGCCCATGGAAACGAAACATCAACTCCGTTTAACCCTGCCCACAGCCGCCCCCCCTCCCCCCCATCTCTTTCCCTCCCTGGATTCCAGAACGCCTGGTCTCAGACACCCAGGCCTTCCTCTTCCACCTACACCAGTGGTCGGCAAACCACAGCTCGCGAGCCACATGCGGCTCTTTGGCCCCTTGAGTGTGGCTCTTCCACAAAATACCACGGCCTGGGCGAGTCTATTTTGAAGAAGTGGTGTTAGGAGAAGTTTAAGTTTAAAAAATGTGGCTCTCAGAGGATATTTCAGTCGTTGTGCTGTTGATATCGGGCTCTGTTGACTAAGGAGTTTGCCGACCACTGACTTACTCCATGCCCTGGTCATGGCTTCCCTTCCTTCCCTCCCACCATGAGGATCACACTGTAACTTCACCCGCCAGGAGCTGTGCATTGCGGCTCTCTTTCCTCCCAACACCCACTGGAAGGCCTTCAGCCCCACGCCAGCTCTCAGGCCACGCCCACCTGCGTCCTGGACCCGCCCCGGAAGCCCAGCTCCACAGGGCGGGAGCACGGGCCTCAGGGATGGCTGCGTGCACACGTGTGGCCTTGAGCCTCCGCTGGTGTCAGCTCTGCTGCGTGATCTTTAGCCCCATGGCTGCCCTTCCTTCCTTCCTTCGCATTTCCCATGACAGCTCTTTCACATCTTTACTCTTTTCCTCTTTTTAAAACACATTTTACCATTTAAAACATATTTTTATTGATTTCAGAGAGGAAGGGAGAAGGAGAGAGACACAGAAACATCAATGATGAGAGAGTCACTGATCAGCTGCCTCCTGCACGCCCCACACTGGGGATGGAGCCCACAACCTGGGCACGTGCCCTGACTGGGAATCAAACCCTGACTTCCTGGTTCATAGGTCGATCCCCAACCACGGAGCCACGCCGGCTGGGCCACTTTCCTCTGTCTGTACCTCTTACCTGTTCTCCCCAACCAGGGCGCTTCCAGACTCACCCACCGCACTGCGCTCCTCTGCACCCAGCCACACTGCTCCCGGCTCTGATTGGCCCAGAAGTCGCTCCAGCCAGTTTTCAGTCGCTCTCTTTGCTACTTCATCTGCTTGTACCTCTTTCTTTACGAAGCTCCCCGCCCGTGGCTCGTGACCTGTTTCTTCTCACTGTTCCTCTCAGCCTCCCTTTCCAGTGTTTCTGCCTTTGCCTGTCCATTAGCCACTGTCACTCCCTAAGCTTCACCGTCGTCTCTGCCCTTGCTCCCAGCCCACCCCCCACCAGCCCCGAGCCGGTGAGCCCTGCCGGGGAGGAACCACTGTGCTCTAGCCTCCCGCTTCCGCCGCCGGTCTGCCAGTCAAACACCAGGAGGCCGATCAGCCAGAGGAAGTACCGGGCTGCATACATGCATGTGTGTGTGGGGGGGCCTGCATCCTGCCGGGAGGTAGTCAGAGGCCCCACAGGCAGGAGAGGGCCAGAGCTAGAAGGGGACATGGGCACGTCAGCCATCCGGACCCAGGGCTGAGCCAGGGCGCCTGGGGGCGAGGGCCATGGCAGGCGGTCAGAAGGGCAGGTGTTTAGGAAGCGCACGGCCCTGCCTAGAGGCGGAAAGGTTGAAGGTCATCACCGGGCATCTCCCAGGGGCAAGGCCTCTAATTCACCTTCTTCTATCCCAGGGGTCGGCAAACCCATTCGTCCACAGAGCCGAATATCAGCAGGTCAACGACGGACATGTCTTTGGAGAGCCAAATTTTTTTAAACTTAAACTTCTTCTAACGCCACTTCTTCAACATGGACTCGCCCAGGCCACGGTATTTTGTGGAAGAGCCACACTCAAGGGGCCAAAGAGCCGCAGGTGGCTCGCGAGCCGCAGTTTGCCGACCACGGTTCTAAGCAGTTGAGGGCGGGGCGGAGGTTTTCCTGAGCCGCGCTGTAGTTGCTTTTAGCTTAAAATCATCGGCATGTCACAGAGGCACGGCTTGGGGTGACGCCCCCGGTACCAAAGGCGGACCTCCGGCCTGCCCTCTCTCCCAGACCCCAGACCCACACATCCCACAGTCCACCGGGATTCGGCACTGCTGTTGGCTGTTAACGGAGGTCCCGCCTTGGGAACTCGTACTGTGGGGCCGAGCCATAGCTCCCGTCCTGGCCGGCGTGGCCTCTCTGTTCCCTGACCATTGGGACGGCGTTGGGGGCCAAGGACAGAGTCTGGCTCACGTCTCCTGCCGCCTCATTTTCACGACTTTCTGGTGCCTCTTCTGTGAGAGGTGCTCTCTGGTGGATGTTAAACATCAGGTACAAAGATATTCACACTTTCTGTCCACGGTCTCTAGCTTGATCCTTTCTCATATCCAGGTTCCCGAAGACCGAGCCAAACCATGTGGCACTGCCAGCAAGCCCATCGCACGCCCGTGCATCCATGTGGCACTGCCAGCACGCCCATCAGCACGCCCATGCATCCATGTGGCACTGCCAGCAAGCCCATCAGCACGCCCGTGCATCCATGTGGCACTGCCAGCAAGCCCATCAGCATGCCCGTGCATCCATGTGGCACTGCCAGCACGCTCATCAGCACGCCCGTGCATCCATGTGGTACTGCCAGCACGCCCATGCATCCATGTGGCACTGCCAGCACGCCCATCAGCACGCCCGTGCATCCATGTGGCACTGCCAGCATGCCCGTGCATCCATGTGGCACTGCCAGCACGCCCGTGCATCCATGTGGCACTGCCAGCAAGCCCATCAGCACGCCCGTGCATCCACGTGGCACTGCCAGCACGCCCGTGCATCCATGTGGCACTGCCAGCACGCCCGTGCATCCACGTGGCACTGCCAGCACGCCCGTGCATCCACGTGGCACTGCCAGCACGCCCGTGCATCCACGTGGCACTGCCAGCACGCCCGTGCATCCACGTGGCACTGCCAGCACGCCCGTGCATCCACGTGGCACTGCCAGCACGCCCGTGCATCCAAGTGGCACTGCCAGCACGCCCGTGCATCCATGTGGCACTGCCAGCAAGCCCATCAGCACGCCCGTGCACCCATGTGGCACTGCCAGCAAGCCCGTGCACCCATGTGGCACTGCCAGCACGCCCGTGCACCCATGTGGCACTGCCAGCACGCCGGCACCTGATGCACAGGCTCACCTCCGCTGCTTCGCTCTCTGCATTAGGGGATGGCCAGGCTCTGCCATTGTGAAGACTCCCTTTACTGTGGGCGTCCGAGGGCACACCTGAGCAGGTGGCACTCACACCCCTGATCTGATCTACCCAGGAACCAAGTTTGGCGCTTCCCTCCCTGGTTTCCTGTCCTCAGGAGGTCCCCCCAGAGGCGTGAGCCCAGTGAGGCAGCACGCAGCAGCGGAGGGACGGAGGGACGACTCAGGCCGGGGATGCCCCGCATCTCCTCACTGTTCCCTGTGCTTTATTGGGCACCGCCTCTAAGAGCACCGATGCTGGGCTCCCTGGCTTTCGGGCCGGTGGGCTGACAGTCATCGTGAGAGGACTCTGGTCATTTGGGGCTCCCGGGTCACTGTCTCCAGCAGGCCCTCCTGGGAGGGGCGCAGCAGGCCCGCGTGAGACCGCTTTCTCCCGCGGAGGTAAGCCCGCGGAGGCTGGGGCCAGGGGCACACTCGGAGGCCAGGGTCATCCTCTTTATTCCTGACTGGGAAGTGGCGGGGCCTCCGAGCCTCCACCGCACGGGGGGCGCCTGTCTCAGGCCAGACCAGGCCTGGCCGCCAGCCCTGCCACTCATGCCCTTTCCAAAATTAGCCGCAGGCGGACTCTCTGGAGGGCACCCCACCGTCTGATCCGAGCGCTGGGGGGTCAGGGAATGGAGAGAGTGGAGGGAGCAGCTGAGGTTCAGGCCGGGGACTTCCAGGAGCAAAGCAGAGCTCCCCCCACTTGCTCTCCCGCAAAGTGCAAAGTGCATGTTCCCCCAGCGCCCCGCAGCCCGGGAATCCCGCCTTAGACGTGTCCCTGCTCTCTGCTCCGAGGGCGAGAGGAGGCTGGCGGGAGGCTATGGGCCTTCCTGCCTGGAAGGGGGCCTGGCCAGTCCCGTCTCCCTGTCTCCCTCGGGGTGGGCCCAGGGGCCAGGACAATGCTCGTCGGAGCCTGTGGCGCAGGGTGGCCTGGCTCAGGAGCGGAGTCTGAGGGGCGCAGAGGCACAGCTCACTTATAAGAGGGCAGGGTGAAGGCCGAGGGGTGGTGTGGGGAGCGCAGGAGCATGGTCCTAGCATGGGGCTCCCCACCCCTCTCAGGGATGTGGTCTCCTGGGCCCTAACCCCCAGGCAGTGAGGTTGTCCTGGTGCATGCCAAAGGCCGGACCCCGAGGTGGAGCTGAGCCTGTGCCCGCACACACTGGAGCAGAGCCGCCCCCGGAGATCCAGGGCAGCGGGACCTCCCTGGGGAGCAGAGCCCAGCACCAGGGAGTGGCTCCAGTGACAGGATTCGGGGCGCTGGCTGGGGCGGGGGCGGGGGGGGAAGGGGGAAGGTCAGCACCAGGACTCCTCTGGCTCTGCTGGGGGTGAAGGGGTGCTGAGTGAAGCAGGACCCCCTGCCTGTCTCATATCTGACGTCAGGGCAGCTGCGGCCTGGAGAGAAGGAGGTTCCAGTGCCTCGTCTCACATGCATCACGGGGACAGTCCCGAGACCTCCTAGGGCGGCAGTCAGGGCTGGGCTGGGGCAGGGGGGCTGGGCTGGGGCAGTCAGGGCTGGGCTGGGACAGGGGGCTGGGCTGGGGCAGGGGGGCTGGGCTGGGGCAGTCAGGGCTGGGCTGGGGCAGTCAGGGCTGGGCTGGGGCAGGGGGGCTGGGCTGGGGCAGTCAGAGCTGGGCTGGGGCAGTCAGGGCTGGGCTGGGTCAGGGGGCTGGGCTGGGTCAGGGGGCTGGGCTGGGGCAGTCAGGGCTGGGCTGGGGCAGGGGGGCTGGGCTGGGGCAGGGGGCTGGGCTGGGACAGGGGGCTGGGCTGGGGCAGTCAGAGCTGGGCTGGGGCAGTCAGGGCTGGGCTGGGTCAGGGGGCTGGGCTGGGTCAGGGGGCTGGGCTGGGTCAGGGGGCTGGGCTGGGGCAGTCAGGGCTGGGCTGGGACAGGGGGCTGGGCTGGGGCAGGGGGCTGGGCTGGGCTCTGCAGCTGGGAGGGCCTTCACCACACCCTCAGGGAGCATCCTGTCCTGACAGGGCTGCTGTCACGGGACTCGGTGTGACTGAAAACCTCCCTGTGATCACCCAGCCACCCCACGGAGCACAAAAACAAGATGGCGGCCCCGCTCCTGGTTCCCGTGAGCCCAGAACTTGGTGCGCCCTGCAATAATTGCATCATCGGGAGAAGGGACAGAGCTTACCGGGTCCCCACCACCCCTGACCCTGACAGTGGCCGAAGCAGGCTTGAGGAGGGGGCTGGAGTGGTTCTGCACGGGTGGTGGTCACCCTTGGGCTGGGTCTGTGCCACTGACAGTCAAGTCCCAGGTCTTAACCCAGTGACTGTCAGAGTGGGAGCTTCTGAGTATTTCCATGGCAACAGGCCGGGGTGGGCGGGAGGGAGGGGGGACCTCTGTCTCTTGTGTGCCTCTGGACCAGGGGGTCCTCAAACTTTTTAAACAGGGGGCCAGCTCACTGTCCCTCAGACCGTGGGAGGGCCGGACTATAGTTTAAAAAAACAACTATGAACAAATTCCTATGCGCACTGCGGGCCCGGGACGCGTCGGCTGCTAAGCAGGACAGGCAGCGGCACCCGGCGGGCCGGATCCATGTCCTCGGCGGGCCGCATGTGGCCTGCGGGCTGTAGTGTGAGGACGCCTGCTCTGGAC
The DNA here is from genome assembly GCF_963455305.1 of Plecotus auritus. NCBI lineage: Eukaryota > Metazoa > Chordata > Mammalia > Chiroptera > Vespertilionidae > Plecotus > Plecotus auritus. The sequence continues at coordinate 176,526,830 of NC_137774.1, forward strand.
CCTGGGTAGCTTGGTGAGCATTCGCACCGTCGCCCTCCGCTCAGTACGCATTCCTATGAAAACGGGAGACTTGCTCTTTCTTTCGTTAGCACGTTTGGAAGTTTATGGCACTGTGTCTACCGGTGATGGCAAAGCATCTGCAGAAGGTTTGAGGCATTCAGCTCCTCATCTGTTCCTGGGCAGCGATGACTTAATTACAGGGCGCGAGACTCGCTGGTCACAGAAATGGACTAATTGAGTCCGGTAAGCTTGCCGTTCCAGCGACAGGCATCTGATTAGATGCGGCTCAGGCTAGCTAGCCTCTGGTCTCAGTGCTCTTGTGGACAAACAGCTCTGCAGTCTCCGTATGCTGGGGCAGGGGCATGGCCCCCAGCGCCGACCTCAACTCCGTTTTCTCTGAACTCTGCCCTTTGGGAGAGGAACCAGGGTGGGAGGTCACGGCCACGCGAAGGTCTTGCCTCTAAACTGTGAATGAACACCTGGTGGAAACCCAGGAGTGGATCCTGCGCTCGGTTCGGAGTGAGGGGTGGGCTGGCGTCATTCCTCCCCACTCCCCAGAGGCTGAGGGAGTCAGGCCTCTCTCCGTCCCCCGCTGACCCAGCCGAGGAGGCAGGTCCGGCTCCCGCTCTGACTGGAAAAGGTAGGACCGCATTCTGCTATGAACTCGTGTGTGGTATCTCTTCCTTTTATTTTTCAACTAGAGGCCCAAAATTCATGTGAGGCGGGGGGTGGGGGTGGGGGTGAGTCCCTCAGTCTGGCCTGCACCCTCTCGCAATCTGAGACATCCCTCTCACAATCCGGGACCCCTCGCTCCTAACCGCCCTCCTGCTCGCTCCTAACCACCCGCCTGCTCGCTCCTAACTGCCCTCCTGCTCGCTCCTAACTGCCCTCCTGCTCGCTCCTAACCGCCCGCCTGCTCGCTCCTAACTGCCCTCCTGCTCGCTCCTAACCGCCCGCCTGCTCGCTCCTAACCGCCCTCCTGCTCACTCCTAACTGCCTTCCTGCTCACTCCTAACTGCCTTCCTGCTCACTCCTAACTGCCTTCCTGCTCACTCCTAACTGCCTTCCTGCTCACTCCTAACCGCCCTCCTGCTCGCTCCTAACCGCCCTCCTGCTCACTCCTAACTGCCTTCCTGCTCACTCCTAACTGCCTTCCTGCTCACTCCTAACTGCCTTCCTGCTCACTCCTAACCGCCCTCCTGCTCACTCCTAACCGCCCTCCTGCTCACTCCTAACCGCCCTCCTGCTCACTCCTAACCGCCCTCCTGCTCGCTCCTAACCGCCCGCCTGCTCGCTCCTAACCGCCCTCCTGCTCACTCCTAACCGCCCTCCTGCTCGCTCCTAACCGCCCTCCTGCTCGCTCCTAACCGCCCTCCTGCTCGCTCCTAACCGCCCTCCTGCTCGCTCCTAACCGCCCTCCTGCTCGCTCCTAACCGCCCTCCTGCTCGCTCCTAACCGCCCTCCTGCTCGCTCCTAACCGCCCTCCTGCTCGCTCCTAACCGCCCTCCTGCTCGCTCCTAACCGCCCGCCTGCTCGCTCCTAACCGCCCTCCTGCTCGCTCCTAACCGCCCTCCTGCTCGCTCCTAACCGCCCTCCTGCTCACTCCTAACCGCCCTCCTGCTCGCTCCTAACCGCCCGCCTGCTCGCTCCTAACCGCCCTCCTGCTCGCTCCTAACCGCCCTCCTGCTCGCTCCTAACCCCCCTCCTGCTCGCTCCTAACCGCCCGCCTGCTCCCTCCTAACTGCCCTCCTGCTCGCTCCTAACCGCCCTCCTGCTCGCTCCTAACCGCCCTCCTGCTCGCTCCTAACCGCCCGCCTGCTCCCTCCTAACTGCCCTCCTGCTCGCTCCTAACCGCCCTCCTGCTCGCTCCTAACCGCCCGCCTGCTCCCTCCTAACTGCCCTCCTGCTCGCTCCTAACCGCCCGCCTGCTCGCTCCTAACCGCCCGCCTGCTCCCTCCTAACTGCCCTCCTGCTCGCTCCTAACCGCCCGCCTGCTCGCTCCTAACCGCCCGCCTGCTCCCTCCTAACTGCCCTCCTGCTCGCTCCTAACCGCCCTCCTGCTCGCTCCTAACCGCCCTCCTGCTCGCTCCTAACCGCCCGCCTGCTCCCTCCTAACTGCCCTCCTGCTCGCTCCTAACCGCCCGCCTGCTCCCTCCTAACCGCCCGCCTGCTCCCTCCTAACTGCCCTCCTGCTCGCTCCTAACTGCCTTCCTGCTCGCTCCTAACCGCCCTCCTGCTCGCTCCTAACCGCCCTCCTGCTCGCTCCTAACCGCCCGCCTGCTCCCTCCTAACTGCCTTCCTGCTCGCTCCTAACCGCCCTCCTGCTCGCTCCTAACCGCCCCCCTGCTCACTCCTAACTGCCTTCCTGCTCGCTCCTAACCGCCCTCCTGCTCACTCCTAACCGCCCTCCTGCTCGCTCCTAACCGCCCGCCTGCTCGCTCCTAACCGCCCTCCTGCTCACTCCTAACTGCCTTCCTGCTCACTCCTAACCGCCCTCCTGCTCGCTCCTAACTGCCTTCCTGCTCACTCCTAACTGCCCTCCTGCTCGCTCCTAACTGCCTTCCTGCTCACTCCTAACCGCCCTCCTGCTCGCTCCTAACTGCCTTCCTGCTCACTCCTAACTGCCCTCCTGCTCGCTCCTAACTGCCTTCCTGCTCGCTCCTAACCGCCCTCCTGCTCACTCCTAGCCGCCCTCCTGCTCGCTCCTAACCGCCCTCCTGCTCGCTCCTAGCCGCCCCCCTGCTCGCTCCTAACCGCCCTCCTGCTCGCTCCTAACCGCCCTCCTGCTCGCTCCTAACCGCCCACCTGCTCACTCCTTACCACTTGGCTCGCCGCTCCTTAGCACCACCACTGGCTTCTGGCTGAGCGGCACTCCTGCTGTGGGAGCACACTGACCACCAGAGGGCAGCTCCTGCATTGAGCATCTGCCCCCTGGTGGTCAGTGCACATCATAGTGACCAGTCGTTCTGGTTATTCTGTCATAAAGGTTGCTGGGCTTTTATTATATAGGCTAGAGGCTTGGTGCACGAAATTTGTGCATGGGGGGGGGGTGTCCCTCAGCCCAGCCTGCATCCTCTCCAATCTGGGACCCCCCTGGGATTGGGCCTAAATGGGCAGTTGGACATCCCTCTCACAATCCAGGACTGCTGGCTCCCAACTGCTCGCCTGCCTGCCTGCCTTCCTGTCTGCCCCTAACCGCTTCTGCCTGCCAGCCTGACCACCCCCTAACCACTCCCCTGCCAGCCTGATCGATGCCTAACTGCTCCCCTGCTGGCCCAATTGCCCCTAACTGTCTTCCCTTGCAGGCCTGGTCCCCCCCCAACTTTCCTCCCCTACTGGCCTGGTCACCCCTAACTCACCTCCCTTGCCAGCCTGGTTACCCCTAACTGCCCTCCCCTGCCAGCCCGATTGCCCCTAACTGCCCTCCTCTGCCGGCCTGGTCACCCCTAACTGCCCTCCCCTGCTGGTCTGGTCCCCCCCAACTGCCCTCCCCTGCTGGCCTGATCGCCCCTAACTGCCCTCCCCTGCCAGCCCGATTGCCCCTAACTGCCCTCCCCTGCTGGTCTGGTCCCCCCCAACTGCCCTCCCCTGCAGGCCTGGTCCCCCCTAACTGCCCTCCCCTGCTGGCCTGATCGCCCACAACTGCCCTCCCCTGCAGGCCATCTTATGGCAGCCATCTTGTGTCCACATGGGGGCGGCCATCTAGTGTGTTGGAGTGATGGTCAATTTGCATATTACTCTTTTATTAGATAGGATTACAGTTGACATTCAATAAAATTCTGTATTGGTTTCAGGTGTACAGCCTAGTGACTAGATAATCATGTACTTTACAAAGTGCCCCCCCCCCCGCCCCGATATTTCCAGGACCTGCTGGCCCCATACACAGTTATCACAACAGCATTGACTGTTCTTCCTATGCTCTCTGCCCCCCACTCCCTTGCGTGCAGAGGGGAGTCCTGCACTGGGAATAACAGGCAGTTAGGTCTTCTAGGTGACGGACTGGGCAGCTGACCTTCAAATGTCCTTCCAGAGCTCAGGTCCTCTCACTCTCTAAAGCGGAGGCTCCACGCAAGCACAGACGTCCCCATTCATTCCTGGAAACCCTTAGGGCAACCGTGGGGGATCCCCGGGGCAGGGCAGGTGAGGCAGCTGCTCTGTTCTGCGATCGCATGTCCCAGCTCCCACCCAGCCTCCCACTCTGTGGTTTGGTCCATAGTCCAGTCTTTTCTGCTCATGTACCCAGAGGGCTGAATCCCTCATCTAAGTGCTAAGACTCGGGTTAACCTGAGCCTGCCTGGCTATCTCAAAGGCATGCCGTTTGCATATAAAAACTGAAGGTTATCCACTCACCTACGATGGGCACCTTAGCTATTGTACACTTACTCCACGGAATACCACACAGCAGTTAAAAAGAAGGCTCTCCCACCCTTTGGGACAGCAGGGAGGGACCTGGAGAGTATCAAGCTGAGCGAAGTAAGCCCATCAGAGAAAGACGAGTATCACCTGATCTCACTCATACGTGGAACCTAACGAACAAAATAAACTGATGAACAAAACAGATCCAGAGACATAGAAGCATGGAACAGACTGATGAATCTCAGAAGGAAGGTGGGGGAAGGTGGGTGGATGGGTGGGAAGAGATTAACCAAAGAATTTGCATGCACATATGCATAACCCATGGACACAGACAGTAGGGTGGTGAGGGCCTGGAGGGATGTGGGGACAGGCTAGAAGGGGTCAATGAGGGAAAAAGGGGGGGGACATCTGTAATACTCCCAACAATAAAGATTTAACAAATGTAAAGACGAAAAGAGAAAGGATCTACAGCCAGCCTTTTAGACAGCGTGATGGACATTGGAAATAATTTAGACTCACCTGGACGTTTCATATGTGAAGGACCTGGGGCTTTACAAGGCCAGCTGTCCACCATCAGGTCTCACAGCTCTAGAGTCAGAGCCAGGAGCAGAAGGGGTCTCTCTCGACAACCTCCTTAGTGCTTTCTCTCCTTGTAATTCTGCTTCACACGCAACATATAGTCTCAGACAAAGCATGTACCGGAACCAGGTGCAGATTCACATGCACTTATACATGGATGCACTAGGGGGCCGGGGAGTGCTGCCCTTTCTGCTGGAGGGTCCCACAGCTGCTTCCCCTGTGCACCTGGAGCAGGGGGCCCAGGCGCACTCATCCCTCTTCTCAACCAGTCACCAGCCCCGGCGGGAAGGGGGCCTCAGGCAGCCTCGGAGGACCCGTCTGCATTAGCACAGGTAATGGACTCCAACACGAAAACCTCCCTGAAGCAGATTTACTCGGATGGGAGCCCGTCACGTGGGCTGAAAAGACGCAAGAGGACAGGACCGCGTCCAAGAGTCGTGATAAACGGCCTCCCCGGACAGGGCCGGGGTCCAGGCGGCCTGTGGGACACTGGAGTGCAACCAGGTTGATTTAATGTCTCTCCGTGGTCCGAGGGGGGCGGAGCCATCCCCGGCTGGCTTGATCCAGGTGGCAGGCTGGCAGCTGCTTCACATGCCAAGGACAGGAGGAGCGGGGCTGGAAATGTGGCAGCCGGTCCCGAGATGGGATTCAGCTTGGAAAGGCAAACGCGGGCCCACCTGGGAATTGCGATAGGAAAAGGGAAGTTGTCCAAAGCCTGCCTGGAGGGAGCAAGCGAGCAGGAACAACAATCACAGCGCTTTCCATTCCCAGATACCGTCTGCCCCTTCCAAGAGCGGAGGTGGAACTTTACATGTTTGCAAACACTGGACAAGCCGGAGCGTGCAGCTGACAGGGCTGCAGCCAGACCGCGGAGGCACGCCGTGTCAGCGGCCCTGGGAGGTCCCCCGCACCAGCCGGTGCCCGTGCGGGAGGGCCGGGCGCCCGGCAGGTCTCTTAGACGGCGTAGGTGACGAAGCCCTGGCAGGAGGAAGGTCGCTGGGCCCCAGGAAGGCCAAGAGGGCAGCAGGGGGCAGGCGTCTTCATGGGCTGCCAAGCCTGCCAACAGCGTGCAAAGAGGAGGCAAAGCCTTCGAGTGGAAAGGGTAATCCCTCCAAGAGAAGCCGAAGATGAACGCTCAGCCGGCTGCTTCCCCGGGCCCCTGGGCAGCATCCAGGCCAGCAGAGATGTTTTTATGACTCAGAGGCTGCATCTTCCAAGGAGTGCTGCTCGTGGGCAGAGGCGCGCGGGCCTCCAGGAAGGCCTAGAGTCCAGGGGTGGGCAAACTTTTTGACTCGAGGGCCACCATGGGTTCTTAAACTGGACCGGAGGGCCGGAACAAAAGCATGGATGGAGTGTTTGTGTGAACTAATATAAATTCAAAGTAAAGGAGCGGAGGGGAGAGCAAGAGAACCGGATAGAACAGCCAGATCCGGCCTGCGGGCCGTCGTTTGCCCACGGCTGGCCTAGACTGAGCATGTCAGACGCATGACCGGTCTGCAGGCTGCAAGTTCGTCATGCGTGGCCTAGACGCACGGCCTGGCCGGGAGAACAGGGGTTGTTTTTAAACCCCCTCCCCAGGACCTTGAAAAGTTATTTGGGGCCATTATTTACTTTCTGATTTTATTTCCCACAAGCACCCACTGTGAATCGATCCAATCCAGGCTGGAATCCTGGTTTTACCTCTTCCTATCAAGGCGACGCCGGACGTCTCCTAACCTTGACCCCTGCAGCTGTGGAAGGTGGATGGCAGTGCCGCCTGCCAGGGGGGCGCAAGGGCTCGGGCTGAGCCAGGAGCAGCCCTGGCAATGCCTGCCGGAGGGTGTGCTCACCAGGAAGCCCCAATGTCCATCCGGAGTGGCGAAGTGCAGTAGGTAAGAAGTGCCTCGTTCAGGTCCCTGATTGGGGGCAAACTGCTGAAGCACGCTGTGCCTGTTTTCCATGGTGAAGAATAGTATAGAGCCTGCCTTCTACACGGTGGTTGTGAGACCTAAATAAGAAAATATATGGAGCCCTGACCGGTGTGGCTCAGTGGATAGAAAGTCGGCCTGCGGACTGAAGGGTCCCAGGTTCGATTCCGGTCAAGGGCATGTACCTTGGTTGCGGGCACATCCCCAGTAGGGGGCGTGCAGGAGGCAGCTGACTGATGTTTCTCTCATCGATGTTTCTAACTCTCTGTCCCTCTCTCTTCCTCTCTGTAAAAAATCAATAAAATATATTTTTTAAAAAAGAAAATATATGGAAAGCCCTGGTGCCTGGCACATTGCAACTACACGAAAACACATCAGCTACTACTGTAAAGTCATATGCTAAACTCACAAGGCTCTAACCTCCAAATGTCCTCGCTAATAAAAGGCTAACATGCAAATGGACTGAACAGCCAAACACCAAACAACCCGTCGCTATGATGTTCGCTGACCACCAGGGGGCGCACACGGACCACAGTGGGCATTGGCCGCGGTGGGATGGTGGAGCAGGTGAGCGGGGGCGCCAGGCCAAGGCGGGGCACCAGGCGCTGTCATTGGGGCGAGCCTCTGGTGGTTACTGAAAATTCTCTGCTCCCACGTGTACCATTGCTGAGACAGATGACATGCCCTCCAACCATTCAAATCAGTTAGGTTTTATTTAATATTAGGGGCCCAGTGCATGAATTCTGCCTGGTGTTCCCACCTGCTGCTGGAGCCAGCCCCGCTTGCACCCGCTGTAGGTGCCCAGTGCTGGTCCCAATTGCTCGGTGCCATCAGCGGGTGCAAGCAGCGGCTGCTGGCCCCAATCACCCCCGAGGGCTTCTCCACCTCCCCCTACTCCTGAGGGGCAATCGGGGCAGCAGCCACTGCTTGCACCCACGGACAGCACCAGCCCCAATTGTTCGGCACTGTCAGTGGGGGTGAGCGGGGCCGGCACCATCAGTGCGCGTGAGCGGTGGCGGTGGGAGTGAGGCTGCCGGCAGACAGGGGACCAGGAGCTGCGGCGGGAGGGGCTGGGCAGGGGCACGGAGGATGGGCTGAGACCCATCCCTGTGCCCCCCGCAGCCTCGCAGCCCACAGTTCCTTTCAAGGTGCACGAATTCGTGCACTGGGCCCCTAATATTAAATAAAACCTAACTGATTCGAATGGTTGGAGGGCATGTCATCTGTCTCTACTGGCGAATGTGAACGTCACCAGCGCTGCTCATACCTGGGGGAGTCTATCCGGAGATTCAAGGGGCTAATGCCCATGAGGACAGGGGAAGGCCATTGCTGGGAGTTCCCGGGGTCCCTCGGTGACCAGATGGCCAACGGACCTGAGGAGCCAGGAGGCCCAGGAGCCTCTGCTGGGTTCCTGTTGCCTGTAGGGCAGCTCCTCCTGGCTCGCTCCTCACACCGGGAGCAGTGCCAGGGCCAGGGCTGCAGCTGAGGACACAGCAGAACTGAGACAGAAGTCAGGGACAGTGGAGATGCGGCCGTGGCAAACTCGGGTCCTTGTGGATGGAAGGTGGCTGGACCTGGTGTCATGGACAACGGCCCTGGGAAGCACCAGACAAACAAGAAAGAGGACACAGGGTTGAAGACACAGAAAAGGCCTCCGGCTCGAGAGGGACACGGTGATCTAGAGTGGGTCTGGGGTTGGCTCCGCACAAGTCTCCGTACTCTAGCTGGCATTTTCGCTGTGTTACTGGGAGTCCATATGAGTGGGAGACGGTTTTCCAAGCACTGCTCTGCCTTCACTAACAAGCTGTGGTTTTCGCCCCATCACCCAGCACCTTGACCGTAAGTGCAATCAGTCCACACGCACCCTTTTTTGTCCTCCGAGACCATCGAGTTTTGTTGTATACCGTCCAGATGAGGAAGTCCGGATGAGGTCACAGAAGAGAAATCTGTTCACATTAAATATGTCTGCCCCGCGGAACACTGTGTTTTCTCAGCCCATGGGAAGGGAGAAGAACAGATATAAATTTTGTCAAAAGAAAACAAAATATCTCCCTTAAAAGGGGTTAGAAACTAGAAGGAGCACAGCGGGTTCCACAAACAGTGGATGTGTAGTTGATGTTACTCATGATGGATGACAGCGTTCGCGATAATGGGATAAAAGTAGGCAAATTGAAGTTAACTCTAACCCTGTAAATCAAGAGAGAAAATATGAAGCGTCCACGGAGATATTTATGAGTCCACTCGCCGTCCAGTCTACGGAGTGGATGGAAGTTGGCCGGGTCTTGTGTCATTGGGCAACGACCATGGGAAGGAACGCACAAACAAGAAACACGACCTGGTCTTAAAGATACAGAAACCACCTTAGAATTAAAAAAGAAAAAAAAATAAGTGTTGATCAGAGGACCACACAGATGGAAACCAGTGCCTCCCTGTTCATCCGTCACCGCCTGGCAGTCAGGTAGGTGATTTTAGAACGGTTTCAACTCCAAGGTGATTTGAGAGCTATGGATGGGAGAGTGAGTTGGCTAACTGATACCCTGAGGAGCTTGTGAGAATCAGGATGGAAGTGACTCATGCACTTGGAGAATTTGCCGAGAGTAAGATAAATAGGGGGTAGGACGGATCCTCCTGTGACTCGGACAAGTCAGAAGCAGAATCCAGATTTCCATTCCCTCCCCCGGGGGTCCTCACTCCCAGTGAGTTGCAGGTGGGACCGAGGAGTCTCTACCTTGACTAGGGAACCGGGTTCCCGGTATGGAGACAGACTCCCCAGGGAGGACCCGCAGAGCACTCGCATTCCCATGCCTTTGATCTGTCGCTGGAGTACCGCGTGTAACTTGCAGGCATGCAACCCTTCTAGCTGTTTTAGTGGAGCACTTTATCATTATTAAAGTCATCTGGTTTGATCACGGAAACTCTGTTCTGGCTAAAAGATGCTATGCCTGGCAGAATCCTTGTTAAAAAGGCAATCGTTATTTTTTTTAACAGAATAGGGCAGTTTCTAATCATAGCAACCACGGGCCTTCCCTCGCCGATCAGTTGATGCAATGCCCCATAGCTCTCGCGTCGAGCAGATGGGAGTCATATTTTGAGCTGACTTTCGTCTTGGACTGTCAGCACGCTGGCCACGCCACAGCAGTCCCTCCCTGACTGGATGGAGATTCTACCGGGTCACTGATCTTCCTGCCCACGTGCGCACGCAGCCGCGAGACATCTACTCAGAGCACAGAGTAAGGGCACTAGATGTTTGCTGAATGACTCAATGACATTGATCACTTCTGATCCTTCAACACACAGGAAAACTCAGCAAAGCCCACAAGAAGCAAGCGTTAGCCATGTGTTCAGGAAATCTATACAAGACATTTTCCATAATATTTTTTACGGAGCCAGTTTAACCCCTGGCACATGTTTTGATATAACTTGAAAGGCCGATGATACATTAGTTCGTTATTCCCTGTGAAGTCTGGGGTGTTGAGGCAATCACGTGATAAATCCAGCCAGGCAGTGGCTGGCCTGGGAGTGTTTCAGCCTTGGACGCTGCAACGAAGCCCAGGCCTTGGCAACGGCCAACGAGAAAGGAAAGCAGCTCTGGTTTTGATGTGCCGGGGTCCCTCCGAGGCCCCCGGGCCTGCACTGGGGCTGCTGCGAACAGTTGGGGTGACATTTGGGACATAAAGAGCAGCGATGGCAGCACTGTCGTGGGCCTGGGCGTTATTTGCACTTTTCCTGAGGGATGGTGGATTTCGAACAACGCCAGCCTTTGACATCGGAGCGCCTCTTACTTAAACACTGGCCTTGGGACCAGGGGCTGGCCCCTCGGGCTCTCCATCAATCAGAATGTGAAAAAAGCCTGCTCAGCATCTTCTGAAGCGCACCTAACCTACGAGTGGTTTTAGGGGCCTCTGAGGTGAGCTACACCCTTTACCGTTCCGTCAGAGGCTGGAACGATGACCCCGACAGGTAAGCGTGAGGGGAGGGGCTCTGAGGACCACCCAGGCCATTCTCCCCTCAAGCGGTCAGCACCCTTCGCCCACTACCCTCGACACTTAGGCATCGGGCTAAAGATGTAGAAATGTGCAGGCCAGGACACCGTTATTCCATTCTTTCTCTCCCCAGCCTCAATCCACGGTCCAACCTCTGCATACACCACGTGGGAAGGTTACCTTTAGCATCTCGGGAAGGTTTCTATGGGATCCTTATTATTCTGTGATGTCACTCAAGACATTCAGAGGCAGTTGCAATGTCACTGTTTCACTATAGTCGCCTCAAATTCGATTTTGCATGAGCTGTTTTTTTTTTGCTGGGTTTAGACATTCTAGACTAAGTACCCGCCCCCTCCTCTGCCTCCCCCAGGGCAATCCAGTTCATTCTGGACCAAAGCCACCGCATGGAATGACGTGCCCCATGGTAATACTCTCCCCAAGGGTGCAGGGACTCCACCCTACAGCCCTGCCATTGGGGCAGGTCTCCAGTGGGTGGCAGTGCGTGCTCAGAACAACCTCGCTGGGAGTTGAACATTCCCTTTCTCAAACCCTACTAAACATCTTTTTATGAAGGCAATTCATTGGCCCTATAATTGGTAGAAGAGGATCAGGAATGAAGCCATCTTGCAGATGCTTATACACTTTAATTCATGATTTCAGAGATTTCATATATGGCTCACGGAGAGCTGGTTCAGCGCCTGGCAAAGAGCAGGCATTCAAGATGTTCTTTAAAAAAGTAACTTCATGCCAACATAGGCATCTAAAGACAGCGTGAGGTTCAGAAAAATTCGTTGTCCTGTCTGTCCAACCAAATGCCCAGGTTCATCCCACGCTATGCCATCCTTGGTAAGGGAACTGGAGCACACGCCGTGGACCTCGTTTCCGTCTGGCCCAGTTTGGAGAGAGGTGCGAGCCCTGTGTGCGCACAGCACCGGCGGCAGCTGTCCCAGCCGCCAGGCCCGGCCCGGCCCCTCCACTCACGCATCGAGTCACGCAATCCATTTTCCACTTCTCACACGTGCGTTCTCCGGATCGCACTTTTTACAGAGGACGGCCAGCGAGGTGGGAACAGCCAGCTCTCGTTCCCTTAGGGGCTTCGTTTCTTGCTCATCTCTATTCTGACTGTTTATTTTCATTAAAAATGCTTTTTAAAACTAGTTTATGGAGCGAGGGTGCACTTTGGAACGTGTTTTTGGCTATGGACAGATACCATCTGTAATAAAGTAAACTTGGACTTATTTGTAAGGGAAAAAAGATTCCTAGTACAAACCGAAAACAGAAGGGATCCCAAAATGTGTCCTAGGAGAAAACCAAGAATATGCAGGTTTTGTTGAAAACATTTACAGCAAGTGGATTTTTCAACTAAATAACTGTCACTTAACATCGACCAAGCCCCAGTAGTAGTTTCAAGGTTATCTGTCTTGCACAATAACGGCTCACATGATTTTCAATGATGGTAATAGACAGAAAAATGACAGTTCACTTAGAAGAAGCTGAGCTGAAATAAACAAACATATTATTTTAACATACTTAAATTTTAAAAGTTTACGTTCATGAGTAAGTGGATACTTTTACATATCAAAGGATTGAAATGTAAGATTCTGTTTGATATTAATAGTTACAATCAATTTTTCAGAAGTATTTTTAAAAGCTTCTCCTAGTTTTGTACAATTCATGTTAAATTAAATCACAAATGCAAACTAAACCACAGAAATCTAAATAATCTAGTCCTGTCCTACTATCATTTGTGTAAGTGGAATCAGCACAGAACACAATGTGAAGACAGTTCGATTCTCCTGTCACCGTATCTCAGGATCCTTCTCCCCCACAGGGAAGATCCGACTAGGGGCGGTGGGCACGCGGTGCAATATACAGACCTCATACCGTAGAAAGCCACACCTGAAACCTAGATGTTCATGTTGACCAATGTCACCCCAATCCATTTAACTTAAAAAATTAACAAGCAAAAAAAAAAAGAGGAAGTTAAATTTTCCTTGGAAACAAAGCAGTGACCGTGGGTACCACGGGGATGACACGCAGGACCTAACACACAAGAGCAGGTCCCGCTGGTGACAGGACATGAGTGGGTATGGTTTTTGTATGTTTCTTTTTAACAAGCAATGGAATCTTAGGCGCCGCAGAGACACTGGAGACAGTTTTGTAAAAATACGATTATGGGTCCTCTGATGGTGAAGGGGACCAGCAGGACCTCACAGGACGGGAGCGGACGCCTCCACCCCGAAGGCGGGCGAGGAGCTGCTTCTGCTAAGGAGGCCAGCTGCTCCTCACAGAGGCCGGTGACGGGGAACGGAGCAGACGCCGCGCCCCGTTCATTCTCCATGCACCTTCCGCTGGACGGTCATGAAGTTGGGGTGTGGTTGGATACATGTGGGTGTGGTTGGATACATGTGGGTGTGTTTGCATACATGTGTGGTGTGGCTGCACACATGTGGGGCGTGGCTGCACAAAAGTAGGGCATGTCCACATACATGTGTGGCGTGGCTGCACACATGTGGTGTGGCTGCACACATGTGGGGCATGGCTGCACACAAGTGGGGCATGTCCACATGCATGTGGGTGTGACTGCACACATGTGGTATGGCTGCATACATGTGGGGCATGGCTGCACACAAGTGGGGCATGTCCACATGCATGTGGGGTGGGGTGTGGCTACATACATGTGAGGCATGCTGCATACGTGTGGAAGGAGTCCAGGGTTCCACAGTCTCCTTCCCGCCTGGAGCCGTCTCGGCCCTGGCCTGGCAGCAGGACTGCGTGAGGAAACAGTGGGAGCCCCCGGGAGACCTGGGCCCGCGCCCAGGAGGAGTCTGGGAGTATCTTCCGTTGACTTAGAAAGACTGAGAGTAAGAATCTCCCTGGACATCAGCCTGGGCGACCGCTAGAGCCCTCGGCGGCCCCTTCCTTCCCGGTGGACGGGGGTGGGGGGAGCTTTGAAGCCTCCATCCAGGGAGCAGGCCGGTGGCCACCGCCTCGGGGGGCGTCCCCAAAGCCACCCTCCCCTGAGGCGGCTCTGAGCGAACAGGTTCTGGTGGGAAGAGCGGCTTCGGGTGGGACTCGAGCTGTGGTCCCGCCGCCCGCGCCATCAGCCTCCTCTCTCGCCTCCCGCTGAGCTCCGCAGACGCCCGTCCGGCGCGGGAGGGCCCGCGAGCAGCCAGCGGGGACCAGGGTGGCCTTCCGTGTGCGCACCACCGAGGGCTCTCCTGCCGCCTGCGGGCTCCTGGCCTGACCACAGCTGGCAGGGAAGTGCTCTCCCCTGTGTCCTGGGCTCACCACCCCCTGAACCGGGGTCAAACACGCTTCCTGGAAAGGGCCGCCCGCACACAGTGTCAGTGCGCGACCACGGCGCCCCTGCCAGCCCTCGGCCACTCGCATAGCACGCGTGTGGCTGCACTCAGCGTCATGGACACTGACGTTTGATGTCACATGAATCTCACAGTCACAACATAGTGTTCTTGTGGGTTTCCCCGATGATTTAAAAATATTGGAAGCAGGGAGCGGGGTTGAGCTCCTGGGCAGAGCTGTGTGACCTGCTCTGGACCTTCCGCGTCTCCTGCTCGCCCCCCTGCCAGGTGCCCGCCCTCCATCTCTGTCCCGGGTGAGACCGCGTGTGTCCCCTGCCCTGGGGGGCTGGTCGCCTCGGCTGCTGGCAGCTGCATGACCGACACGCTCCGGAAACGCTGGGCGTTTGTGGGCCGGGCAGTTTGCTGGTGGCCAGGATGGGGTCCGTGTCCTCTTGCATCTTCCTGCATTCTACGTGGAAGCACAAACTCCACTCACAGTTTTGTAAAACGTGCAGAATTAAGACATTTTCATCAAGGTCAGTGGAGGTCACTGACTCCTTCCACTCCTCTTTCCCCTCTGGCTTCGTCTGCCTGAGGCTGTAACGGGCCTGGGCGGCTCCGACCACAGAGACTGGCTTCCTCACGCCGCCGCAGGCCACGAGTCCCAGGGGAAGGGGGGGCAGGCTGGTTCCCCTGAGTGTCCCTCCCGCCCTGCAGGCGGCCACTGGGGTACCGATGGGTTTGCAGGGGGGGGCTGGTGTCCCTGGTCGCACGCACGAGCTGCCGTTGGCCGCCGGCCTCCCCCGCTGCCCCTGGGTCTGCGGTAACCCACACCCCCCCTTCCTCAGGAGAAAACAAGGAATGTGCCTCAACCCGGGGCGCTAACATGTTAATCGTGTATCTACTACTGCTCTGCAGTGATATGCTTTAAGTAAAGGTAAAGTTATACACTCATGCCTTGGTATTCTTCTTAAAAAAACTAACCTTTAAAACTGGGAATAAAAGTTACCCAAGCAAAGAAAACCTGTGCCCGTCTGAGAAGGAAGAGACGCCCCTTATTCCCAGCGAAGAACCCCAGCAAACCACTGGAGGGCCAGGGCGAGTTCTGTGTCTAGTCCAGGGGTGGGCCAACTTTTTGACTCGAGGGCCACCATGGGTTCTTAAACTGGACCGGAGGGCCGGAACAAAAGCATGGATGGAGTGTGTGTGTGAACTAATATAAATTCAAAGTAAAGGAGCGGAGGGGAGAGCCAGAGAACCGGACAGAACAGCCGGATCCGGCCCGCGGGCCGTAGTTTGCCCAAGGCTGGTCTCGTGCCATTCAGCCACTCCTGTGTCCCTTCTCTCTATATGCTGAGACTCCCGGAGGCAATAGCTCACACCCTTTTTTTTTTTACTTTAGAAACTCCTCTCTTAAAAAAAAATAAAATAACCCTTTGTGGGTGTGAAGGGTTGGTGGGGGAAGACGGACGGAGAAATAAGTAGACCTTCATACATTTTGGAGAAAGACATCACTTTCACCCGTAAATTTTAACCAATGAATTGTAACTTCTCTGGCGAAGGTGGATCACACGCCCCCATACACTCTGGAGGAAGACTTTTTATCTGAACCAGTAACCTGAGCTGACTTGGCCAGGAGGAGAAGCTGGGTTCCCTGGCCAGCTGGAAATCAAACCGAGTGCGGAGTTTGCTCTTCCACCCCCGCGAGGCGAGGCTGTGGGGCAGGAGCTCAGGGGCGACTCGCTGATGGAGAGCTGGGGGAGAGGCCAGGTCACAGGCCACTTGCTCACAGATGGCAAAGAGCACGCCTCACGCTGGGCCGCGCGTCCCGCCAGCGCTCACACGTGGTGGGTGTTGCGTGTGAGGGGATGAGGACAGGGCTGGCCTCGGGTGGGAGCAGATGGGACCCAGAGGCACGCGGATCACGCAGACACGGTTCAGCGGGAAGGTGACGCCGCTCACAGAGTCGCTCTTCTCGCTCCAACCACGCTCTCAGGCCGGGGCGGCCAAACTCGGGCCTGCGGCGTTCAGTGCGGTCAAGCCGTCCCAGATGCAGTGAAATCGCCCCTCGGGAAAGGCTGAAGCCACTCGGGAGCAACTTTAAATTCCCAAATCCCCTTCCCCATGGTTCTCCCGTGAGCAGCGCATGTCTGAGACCGCCCCCCCCCCCCGCCCGCCCCCCAGCTGAAACAAACACAGTGCTTTGCTGAGCACGCCGCCCTCCTCTGCCCGGAGCTGTCCTTCCTCTGGAGGTGGGGGCAGGGGGGCACGGTGCGTTCCTTGTTTAAAATAAACAGTGCTGTTTCAGAAATCATGTTCAGGACCTTCCTGCTTCTACTGGAGTAACTGGAGATACATTAGATGACTCTACGTCAGGTTTGAGGATTGAAAACCGTGTCTCTAAAATCACTTCTTTTGGGGGGGGGCAATGGTAAGATATGTACACATATAATACCTTAATAAAAAAAATAAAAAAATAAAATAAAATCACTTCTTTTGCATTGAATTTTAAGATACAACAAACAGAATGAGAAGTGTGCTTCTCGAGGCTCGGCCACAACACGCACCTCTACTTCTGAGAGAAGGTTCCAGATGCCATCACTAGCGTGCTGGGGGGGCGTGTGCCGTGCTCTGGGCCGAGATGGGGCAGGAAGAGGTAGGTGGAGACTCGCTGCCGTCAAGGCCTCACACCAGCTTGTTCCATGGCTGTGGATCCAAGACAAGAGCCCCATTTCTATTTAGCTTCCCCTCCGTAGATAGAAAATGTCAGATTCTTGCTTCGCGTGTGACTTGGGGCTAAAGCAGTGACCATCCAATACGTCTTCCATGAGACGGAGGCCCTAATATGATCTGCTCGCGTGGTTTCAATCACCCGTGACATGTGAAGAGCAAAGCGTGCCACGGGGCCGGGGGCCGGGACTGCGCGGCCCGGTCATCGCTTCCTGAGCGTCCAGATGTCGCTGGTGAGGAACAAGGCCCGGACAGCAGGGCAGGTGCATTTCCGGCTCACGCCCGGGATCTGGGACCACAGCGAGGCTGGGAGGATGGCGCTCCTTCCACGCGGCGCCCTGAGTCAGCACAGCCATCGCCACGTGCCTGCCTGACCCTCTGGCCCTGCTCGGCTTTGCTTGAAATGCTGTTTGCACCCCAAGTTTACTTTTAAAAAATATGTGGTTTTTTTTTTTTTAATTGATTTCAGAGAGAGGAGGGGAGAGGGAGGGAGAAGGACAGAAACATCAATGATGACGTTATTGGCGAAGACGTGCCAGAGACAGGGAGTGCATTGGGGGCTCGTTGTGGAGCCCTCCGGGACGGGGTGTTCAGAAAAGCTGCACTGGAGCGGGTGGGCCTCAGGCTAGGACTTGGAGGAGGGACAGGCAGTGCACATCCGTTTCCTCGAGGGAAATGAGCATCGTAAGGGCATCTGCTTCCCGGAGTGAGTGTGACTGTGGAAGGAGCCCACGAAGACCAGACCGGCGCAGAGGCGGGGCTTCGCGAGCACTCTCTGCTTTACTTCCCACCCCTCTTTCGTTGTTAGTCACCAGAGAAAGCTTTGCTGGAAAGTCAGTGAATACATAGTCGAAGGAGTTCTCAAGTTACACCTCGTTTTTTACAATTGTGTGATTTGGTGGAAGGCAGAACCAACCTCAAGATGACACATCTAACTTGGGCATGAATACTTATGACATTAGTCATCAGGTGAAACTGGGAAGGCCGGTGCCTTCAGCCCTCCACTCGCCCCGAGCACAGGAGAAACACATTCCAGAAACACTAGACCAGGGGTGGGCAAACTTTTTGACTCGAGGGCCACCATGGGTTCTTAAACTGGACCGGAGGGCCGGAACAAAAGCATGGATGGAGTGTTTGTGGGAACTAATATAAATTCAAAGTAAAGGAGCGGAGGGGAGAGCAAGAGAACTGGATAAAACAGCCGGATCCGGCCCGCGGGCTGTGGTTTGTCCTATCAGTCTTTCTTTCTTTTTTTTTTTTTTTAAATATATTTTATTGATTTTCTACAGAGAGGAAGGAAGAGGGATAGAGAGTTAGAAACATCGATGAGAGAGAAACATCGATCAGCTGCCTCTTGTACACCTCCTACTGGGGATGTGCCCGCAACCAAGTTACGTGCCCTTGACCGGAATCGAACCTGGGACCTTTCAGTCCACAGGCTGACGCTCTATCCACTGAGCCAAACCGGTCTTGGCTGTCCTATCAGTCTTTCAACCCTTCGGCGTTTCCGGACCAGCCTCTGCGGGGGACTCGGGCCCCTGCTTCCTTCCTCACTCAGAGGTGCACTGACCAACGGGAACCCGTGGAGGAGAAAGTGCACCTCTTCCGTTGCCCACACGAGACCATTGCTTTTAATGAATTCCCAAGGGTTAGATCACAAGTGGAAACCAGGCTTTCCGGAGATGTTCAGATGAAAGAATAAATACATTAAAGGGTATGGAGGCTAGTTTTTTGTTGTATCTTCATTTGTTCCTGGTTTCATGAAGTAAACAGACTTTTTTGCAATGAACACTATCGAGCACAAAGATGTCAGATCTTAGGTAACCCAAACCCCCTGTAACTCATGGACATTGGGAAACAGATGGCAGCACTGCAGCCCGATACCTTCGCTGCTGCCCTCAGCTGCAGGTGAGACGCAGGGACAGAAAGCGCACCGCCCCTTCCTCCCCCCAGGAGGGTCGCTGTGCACCAAGCCCTGGACCAGGGCCTCGGGGAAGCGTCCGTACTTTATTTGAGGGGAACTTCGGTTGGCTGAGATGTATCGTGCCTGCACACTCTGAGGCACATGGTTACATTGGAAAGGACTGTAAAACCTGGTCTGCCTCGTGTCCCACAGGCTGTGTCCACAGGCACGCCCAAGGGAAGGGCCCCGGCCTACCCCGCAGTGAGCCGCAGCTGGTGTGGAGACATCACCCTGTTGACAGGTTGGGAGAAGGAGGAAAATGACCAGGATCGGGACAGGGCAGAAGAGGAGCAGTCTGAATGGAGGGGCGGGTGGTTCAGAAGGCGTTTAGAGGGAGAGACACAAACTGAGTAGACGACGCCAGCAGGAGGTTCGGGGGAGATGAGGTAGAGATCATGCGGAGGCTCCCGGTCAAGGAAAATGGGTGGAGGGTGGTGCCAGGAAGGGACAGAGAAATGCAGTGGGCAGAGGCCAGGGCACGGGGAGGGAACTTGCTTCTGGAAACATGCACGTTGAGAAGCCGGGAAGACAGCCATGTGCAGATCAACGCGAGCACAAGGTGGGAATCCAGGTCTGCTGCTGAGGGAGGACGCGGTCGGCGCTCCCGTTCTAGACGGGGCTTCCTCCTGATCTTAGAGTGATGCTTCGGCAGGTCTGCACTTCCTCACCACCCTCACCTTCCACCCGCACTGCCGCTCTGCAGAGCACATTTTATTTCCGTTCTACATAAAAAGAAAACCAAACTCAGAGGCGTGAAATAATTGGCCCCAAGGCCACGTTGGGAGATAGCGCCAAGGCCTGGACCAGACTTGGACCCTCTGAAATGTAGGCTGATATTTCCTGGACACTGAGCACGGGGAGGCTGGAATCCTTCACCACTGATTGTAAATAGGAATCTGTCTGTGGCAGAAAGGTGACACAAAGCCGGGCAGGTTGACAGACTTCCCTCGGGGACGCTATGTAATGGGCAACTGGAGGAAGAGGAGCTGGGGAAGGAAAGAGAGAAAGGGGGTGGGAGAAGCAAGGAGAAGCAGGAAGCGGGGAGTCACGGGAAAAGGATGAAGAAATTCAAAGACCACGGGGTGCAGGGCTGTCCACAGTAGCAGAGATGGTCTTCCCTGGCCCCGCCCACTTGCCATGCCAGGCCCTACGGAGTGGGGGTGATGAGTCCCCTCGCACTCAGAGGACCAGGCGTCCTGCACCCCGATGAACTACCTCTGCCCGTGGGCACAGAACAAGTATTTCTACCCTCAGCTCCTTGCCCACAATCCTCCAAATTCTCCTTGAGAGTCATTGGAATGGATTTTCCGCTCTACCTCCCGGTGATAAAGCCATCAGGAAATTTCACAAGATTCCACGTGTAACCTTTAGTCATAGATCAACATGTAATAACATACTTTTAAATGCAGATCACATCAGAGAGGCCATGTCCACACAAGATCAGACAGATGTTTTTGCAAAGAGAAGAGCCTCCATATGTGGATGGGCGGCAGCATCTCTTGGCGAGGACGGGTCCCCACCCTTTCCTCATCTATGTTGTCAGTTTCATGCTAAAACATTCGTTTTCCAGACATCAACCCGGCTTTCAAAAACGAAGGTTTCCTCTTAGATAGGCCAACGATATACAAAAGGAAAGCAAAATGGCTCGAGTCAAACCACTCAACACATCACTATGACAAACATTCACTGAGTGTTTGCCACGACAGAGTGCTATTCCTGGCGCCGTGGGGGAATACACACACAGAGATGCAGTCCTTACGACGGGTCTTTTCTGGGACAGATAATGGTGCCCACAAAACATCTGATCTCCCCCTTGGAGTCAGGCATGACCGTGAGGCCAGCTCTGCCAGACCGAGAGTGGGCGGCGGCTCTGCCTTGGCGATCAAGGAGGCTGCCTGGGATGGTGGGGCCACGACCACAGAGCCCCTGCCACCTGGAGCGCGGAGTCACCGAATGCACTGGACCTTCCCATTGCTGCACCCTGGACTCAGAGATGAGAAACGCTGGTTTAATTACGCTGAAGTATAAACCTGACTTGTGCTGACCAACACACTTGGTGTTTCCTGAGCTCCCATTCTACTCGGAGCAGATAGGCGAATGTGTGTTAAACACTCAGCATCGTGCCTGCAGTTTTTGTTTTCTGGGTTTTCATTAGAACCGGCTTGAGCCTCCGTCTGCAGAACATGGTGGCGAGTCCAGTGTCTGTCATTAGGAAAGTCCCTGCCAGGGGACTGCGTGACCCCGGCAGCTCACACGGCCTCTGCTTCCAGCTAACGGTGCCCGGTGACCGTGACACGATGCCCGGTGACCGTGACACGATGCCCAGGACCCAGGTGCACTGACATGTTTAGAAATGAAATCGTAAGTTCTGACTGAGAGAATACAACTGTGTCTTTGATCTTCTCTGGGTTCCAATTCCACGTTCACACTGCATCGCCCACGTCCAGTGACACACCACCTGTGTTTCCTAGCTGTTGCCCGTCCGTCCGTCGTTCCCCCGCGTTACTGAGGGCTCCTGCCAGGAGGGCGGAGCTTGGCCCTGTGGGCGGCCACACAGATGCCCGGATGCAGGTGAGACTGGGTCTGTGCCGCCTCCAGCGTTGGCGCTGGTGCTGGGACGGGGCTGCCAGGGAAAGGGGTGCCTTTTCCAAATTTGCGCAAAGCATCTTACAGGCAGCCCCAATAGGAAACACATGTTTGCATCCTCTTACAGTTTCACAGGGAGGAACAGAGCTCCAATCACGAGTTGGAGGGGAGAGGGCTCTACAGAGAGTGTCCCCCAAATAACATGCTTCACTTGTTGTTTGAAATGTTTCCTGGTGAACAGTAAAACAAAGTGGGTGTGATATAGGGGACTGCTATAGACCAAATGCTGTGCCCCCCCAAATTCACATGTTCGAACCTAATTCCCAAGGTGATGGTTGGAGGTGGGCCTTGGGGAGGTGAGGAGGTCATGGGGTGGGGGTGTCATGGATGGGATGGGAGCCCTGATAAACGGGACCCCGGGAGCCCCTCTGGGAGGACATAGCAGGAAGACCATCTGCGAACCAGGAAGGGGGGTCCAGCAGACACGGGCTCTGTCGACATCTGACCCGGGGCTTCCCCGCCTCCAGGGCTATGGAAACTCAACAGCTAGCATTTAAGCTGCCCTGTTGTCTATGGTATTTTTTAAAAATATATATGTTTATTGATCTCAGAGAGGAAGGGAGAGGGACAGAGAAATAGAAACATCAATGGTGAGAGAGAATCATGGATCGGCTGCCTCCTGCACGCCCCCTACTGGGGATTAAGCCCGCAACTCCAGGCATGTGCCCTGACCAGGAATTGAACTGTGACCTCCTGGTTCATAGGTTGACGCTCAACCACTGAGCCATGCTGTCCAGTGACCTAAGGTAATTTGGGTGCAGCAGCTTGAATGGACCGAGACAGGGCACTGTTACAGGACTGGGCGGTTCTTACTCAGCTCCAAGACACAGAAGACAGAGAAAATCGGGTTTTGTGGAAAAAGCAAACTCAACATGTTGTGTGATAGCATGAAATGTGTTTCTGTTCATCTCACATCTGCAACATGTGAGCGGAGCCCGGGGTTATAAATTATTCAGGGTGATTAAGATTTGCCACCTAACGTGCCGCGACCCCGTGATCCACTATTAGAAGTCTCTGTGGGCTTCCTTGCCAACCCAGTCAGCAGTCAGTCAGTTTGCTCTCGCTTTCTCTCGGTGTTCCTGGAAATGAGATATCTTCTCAGTGACTTGGCAGGAGAAATACAGTCATCAGTGAATCTTTTTCCTCTCCCTCCACAACACTGATGAGGGCGGGTGAGAGGCTCCTGGCCCCATCTTATCTGACACTTCCCTGCATGCAAACAGGAGAATGACACAGACATGGTACTGAGACACCGGGTGGGGAAATGAGTTATTCTGACTTAGCTGATGTAATAAAAGTCGTAATTTCTAGACGTGGCCTCTGTACATACTAAAATTGGGCGGTCCTTACTCATCCCTCAGGCACAGAAGACAGAGAAAATTGGGTTTTGTGGGAAAAGCAAACTCAAAATGTTGTGTGATAACATGAAATGTGTTTCTGTGCATCTCATATCTGCAACATGGTCATTCGAATTCTCCATTCTCAAACCACCTCTCCACGCCCCTACCTGCTCTCATTCCAATTCCGCCCACTCACAAAACCCAAGTCAAATACTTAAATAAACGCCATCTCCAATGTCCAGCGGATGCACGTTGTCGTGGGCAGTTTGGATCTGCACTTAACCAGTGTTCCCTTCTCATCCTCTTTGTCCTGAGACATTTATGACTATCACAATGGTCTGTGCTATGACCAGATGAAAGGAACTAGGTCTATAGTAGACAAGACTATCTTTGTGCAGACTTTGTCAACATTTAGAAAGGTTCCAAGCACGACGAAGGACGTATACTCGACCTGATTTACTATTTTTAGTTTTTTATGTTTTTCAGAATTTGTATTGAATTTATTTTTGAAATATTTTAACTAAGAGCAGGCTGCTGGTTAATAAAAGCTCAGAAGGAATGGATTGCAGGCAGAATGGAGATTCAGAGGAGTCAGCTGATGCGAATTTAAAATTGGGGGGGAAATGCAATTATTTTTTTCTGTTGAGAATGATTTTGTTTTAAAGATCAGAGGCATTCAAACTAAACACTAAGACCTATATTGTTCATCTAAAGAAATAAAGTAAGAGGAAGGGTTTGGAGAAAAAGCTGTCACAGAGAGGGTGTAAGAGCTGACGATCTGGCCTAAATGGAGACTCCAAGGTCATAGGTGGCTGGGCAGACCTGAATTTGATTACAATTCCATCTTAGGGGCTATTGTAACTGACTCCATGTATACTGAGTCTAACGTGCATACAGAGTACGTTTGAAATAAGATTTTAGAAAGCTTTTTGATACTTCCAAGTGCATATAAAGTTTTCATCCACGCATGCACAGTGTTTAATAAAATACGGAAACGCCTCACATAAATGACTTGACATTTACAGAAACATTAATTGACTAAGTGTTGGTATGAAGACCAATTTGAAACCCAAACAAACGTGTCAATTTCTCCTCTTGAAGGAGACTCTGCATAAATGGTTCACGTGAAGCCCAGAGGGGAACTCACTTGGTCTGGCATCCCCCGAGGGTTTTCTCATGGAGCTACTCCGGGGAGGACACGCAGCAGAATCTGTGAATCATCGCCGGAGAGTTTCAACCGCAGCAAGCATCCTCGGACACGGGGTTGGAATGGCGGCTGGGAATGAGAAGAGGGAGGCGGGGGAGGAAGGGCCCAGTGCATCTGCTCACTCGGCCGTGTGCACGCCGGCAAGTCCAGGCCGGAGAGCCGGACGGGGCCTGTCACAGCGTCACCCAGACTCACGGGACTCGACGACGACGGAGGACCTGACGCAGGCGGATCCTGTTCGAGCCACGGCTGAAGGGCTCGGGCTCCCGAGAGCAGTGTGCGTACACACGCCTTTCCCCGCTTAAAAATGAAAAAGAGGGAGGGAGCCCTGGCTGGCGTGGCTCCGTGGATACAGCGTCGGCCTGTGGACTGAAGGGTCCTGGTTCGATTCCGGTCAAGGGCATGGACCTCGGTGGCAGGCTCGGTCCCCGGCCCTGGTTAGCGTGCATGCAGGAAGCCACCAATCAGTGTGTCTCACCTTGATGTTTCTCTCTCTGTCTTTCCCTCTCCCCCACCTCCCCTCTCTCCCTCCCTCTCTTAAAAAAATGGAAAAATATCCTCTGGTGAAGATTAACCAAAAATAATAATAATAAAATAATAATAATAACTAAGAGGGAGGCAAAGAGAGAGACAGACTTGAAATTCAACCACCAAGTGACTGAGGACAACAGGAAGTCACCCCCGTGAACACCTGCTGGGCGCATCGCCCACCCCGTGGCTGTCCGCTGGCGGCTGGAGGGGGCTCTCTTCCAGCTGTGACCGGCGGCGGGGGCTGTCATGGACACCCGGGTGCCCGTCACGGAAGACCTGCCGTGCCAGCCGCTGAGTGGCGTGCCCCTCACAAATGCCCACAACGCTCGTCTCCACAGAGACCGTCTCAGATGCAGGACGCCTCCTCACCAAGGCCGCCTTTTTCTGGAACAGCTGGCATCGCACGGTGCTGGTGTGGGATCACAGAAGCACGGAACAGACTGAGCCTCGGCGGCAAGGTGGGGAGGGTGAGTGGGAGGGAGGAGATCAACCAAAGAACCTGGATGCAGAGATGCATGGGCCACGGACACCGACAACAGGGTGGGGAGGCCTGGGGCGGGGGAGGGGGAGGGTGGGCTAGAAGGGGTCAATGGGGGGAAGGAAGAGGGCATATGTAATGCTTTCAAGAATAAAGAGTTTTTTAAAGATAAAATTTTATGTGGGGGAAAAAATAAAAAATAAAAGAAAGACAGGCGTCGTGGGCCTGTGTCGGAACTGGCCATCTTAAAGGAACGCAAAGGTAGTGCCACGGGCCGTCCTGGGAAACCAAACCAGGGCCAGCAGGAGACGCGGCCGAAATCAGGCGCCTCTGCGGGTCCCAGCACGCGGCTCCCGACCTGGTCCACGCCCTCGTTTAACATTTCACCGGTATCGAGGACACGTCCCGTTACTGAGGCGCAGCACTGGTTTGCGGTAGGATATATTGCAAAATGATGGCCACAGTCAGTCTAGCTCAGCCGTGGGCAAACTACGGCCCGCGGGCTGGATCCGGCCGTTCGGCTGTTCTATCCGGCCCGCGGAGCCGAAAGAGCGGAGGGTTCTCTTGCTCTCCCCTCCGCTCCTTTACTTTGAATTTATATTAGTTCACACAAACACTCCATCCCTGCTTTTGTTCCGGCCCTCCGGTCCAGTTTAAGAACCCATTGTGGCCCTCGAGTCTAAAAGTTTGCCCACCCCTGGCTAGCTAACGCCTGTCACCCCGATAGCTGCCCATCTCCTTGTGATGGGGACGTTCCAGACCTGCTCTTAGCAACGTGCAGACACCCTGCGGGGGGCACCTGCTCCGTCCGGGATGTAGATGCCCGGGTGGCAGCCTGCTGGCCCCAAGCCCGGGAGCTTGCCACCTTTAGACACGATTCCCACAACCTCTCCGACAAGGCGGCACACTTCCTGCTTCCCCGGGGCCCGCGCGAGGCTTTAACCGTGTAAATGGAAACCTTCGCCAGGGACAAACAAGTTGCATCTCCGTGCGAACTGAACATGTCTGTCTGCGATTATTCCTTCCATCGCTGCTGAGCAGTGCACTCCTGGTAACAGAATAATGTCTGCACGAGGCAGGGGACCGACAAGGCACCGCATGCCACATGCATGTGTGGGCTCAGTGAGTACACACGTCTGTGTATGCACCCAGCACATGTCCACACACACACACACACACACGCGGAGTGCATGGATGGCCTGCTCCTATTCCCGGCCTCTCTCGGGCCCCCCCTGAGCACCTGCAGCCTCGGGAGCGCTCACTCAGGACTGTCGGTTCATAACCAGCTGCTGTGAGCCGCCGCCTTTCCCGTGCGTGGCTGGGCCCGCGTGGCCATGTGCTCACTGCCTGCGTCAGCGTGGGCAGGGCAAGTGTTTCCTGGGATCGCGGGAAGCTTCCTTCTGCCAAAGGGGGAGAGCGGAGCCTGACCGCCCCGCTCGGGCTCCGGGAAGTGAGGGTCTGGGCGAGGCGGGCTGCTCTGGGAATGCCGCTGGTGTGCGTGCGCCGAGCGGTCCCTGCCTGCTGCTTCCTCAAGGACACGCAGTGGAAACCTCTCTCCCCCAGCCCGCCCGGCCGGCCCAGGCAGCCGTTTACAAAGAGCAGTAATAATGCCGACCTGAGCAGCCGTCCCAGTCCCGGGATTCAAGCTGTCGCTGGAACTCACCTTCCGCCCGGCTCATCAGGGCACCGCAGCCACATGCTCATTCCCCCCTCGTCCTTCACCCTTTGTGCGTCGTGACGACGTCTGTGTTCCTAACATGTCAACAACTAACGGACACAGGATGAAGGGACCTCACATAAGCAGTGAAATGGGGGCGGGGGGAGCAGGGGAGGAATTACAGGGAGAGTAATGCATGGATCCACGCATTTACTGCTTTAACCCTGCCCCAGCCTGTCACGTCGCCGCGGGAGCGTGGAGTCACTTGCGTTACCTCTTGATGTGTTTTTATTTTATTTTATTTATTTATTTTTTTAAAATATATTTTATTGATATTTTACAGAGAGGAAGGAAGAGGGATAGAGAGCTAGAAACATCGATGAGAGAGAAACATCGATCAGCTGCCTCCTGCACACCCCCTACTGGGGATGTGCCCGCAACCAAGGTACATGCCCTTGACCAGAATCGAACCTGGGACCCTTCAGTCCGCAGGCCAATGCTCTACCCACTGAGCCACACCGGTTTTGGCTTGATGTGTTTTTAAAACCATTCCGCTCCCAACTTTAAGGAACACTTAAACCCGGGCCCCGGAAGAGCAAGATGAACATCCGAGCCAGTTCCAAACCCGTCTGCTCGCCTTTCCTTGTGCAATTGCATCCCGACCTTTCAGCTGCTGAGTGGCAGCCACGTCCGCAGCGGGTTCCAGTGGGAGTGACACACAGCCTTCAGCCGGCAGACCTGGCCCTTTGGCAAGGGGCACACCGAGCCGTGAGGCTGCAGGCCCGAGCCCGGCGGCCCTTCGCGTCTGCTCCGTGGCCGGTCTCGGGCGGGCAGTGGGTTTTGCTCACAAAGGGAGCACAGGCAGGTCTCCCTAAAGGGAGCGGCTCCGCTGCACCGGCACGCGGGCACACGAAGCGCCTCCTCGGTCCCATCGCCCACTGCGGGTCCTGGCCCCGGGCCGGGCAGCACGGGCAGCGTCACCTCGGGCGGGGCGCCCGGTGCCAGGCCGGACACCACTGAGGACCCGCCTTCCCTCGCCTCCCGCCATCTCCCCCGCACTCACTCTCCCCTCCCTGGGCTCTTCTTGAAAACCGAACGAAAGAGCAAAAAAACACACACACACAGCACACACATGCACACACATGCACACACAGCACGCACACCTGGTTTTCAGGCAGACCCTCCGTCTGCCTGAAAACCAGGTGTGCGTGCTGTGTGTGCATGTGTGTGCTGTGTGTGCGTGTGCTGTGTGCGTGTGCTATGTGTGTGCGTGTGCTGTGTGTGCATGCGTGTGCTGTGTGTGCGTGCTGTGTTCTGAGATTGTGTTTCCTTCCCTTTGGCTGGCGTCCTCGCACCCCAAGCCATGGGCGATGCAGAACGGATGGGCTCCGAAAGGTCAGCTCTGGCCAACGCGGAGACGGGGCCCGTCCAACAACCGCAGGCACGTGGTCGGGCGCCTGGGGACCTGCGCTAGGGGTCGAGTCCGCACGGCCGGGCCCGGGGCACTGGGTCAGGGAGGTGCTGTCCTTCCGACGAGTGCCATAGGCAAGCGATGGTGGCTGGAGGGCGTCAGAGGGTGCAACAGC
Organism: Plecotus auritus; assembly: GCF_963455305.1. Classification (NCBI taxonomy): domain Eukaryota; kingdom Metazoa; phylum Chordata; class Mammalia; order Chiroptera; family Vespertilionidae; genus Plecotus; species Plecotus auritus. The sequence goes on from NC_137774.1 coordinate 176,555,095, forward strand.
CTTTCTTAGACAGAGACAGCCCGGGGTGTTTGTGAAGGATGCGACTCCCCTTCCTTATACCAGGTAAGGTTCTTCATTAATCTGTCTTAATTGCAGATTTTTTTTGGGGGGAGGAGGGTCCCCTCGTATTATCTCTAAAAGCAGGGCCTTAAAACTTCATGCTTTCATGAGGAAGGAAGTCACTCCCAACATATTAACAGGAAACAAGACTGCTTTCCTGTAATTTTCAGCTTTTTCCGATTTCCTGGAACTCTTCAAGCCTTCAAATGAAACGGAGGCTCCCCCTACCAGATCTAGCTCATGTCCTTGCTCAGATTCCTTTGGTGCACCCCACCCTCGGGCCCACTTCCCTCAGGACCCCACCCTCAGGGCCCCACTGCCCTCGGGGTCCCCATGGTCTTGGGGTCCCCACTGCTTCACAGGAGGCCGCCCTCAGGGCCCCACTGCCCTCGGGGTCCCCACGGCCCTGGGGTCCCCACTGCTTCACAGGAGGCTGCCCTCAGGGCCCCACTGCCCTCGGGGTCCCCACGGCCCTGGGGTCCCCACTGCTTCACTGGAGGCTGCCAGCTGCTGCCGGCCCACCTGCCACGCTCCGGGTTGTTTCAGGCAGCCCCAGGGGAGCGCTGAGCCCAGCATCACCCCGCCAGCCAGCCACGCCAGGCCCCACGGCAGCCACGGCCGGGCAGACTGACCCTCGGCGGGTGCTGGCTCTACCACCTCGGGACAGGAGGCTGGGAGGGAGCCCCGCCAGAGCCGTCCGGGCACTCAGAGGCCCGGCTCCGACCAGCGAGACTCAGGAAGTGGGAGCCCCCAGCAGAGCAGCGCCTCCCTCCGCGTTCCCCAGACACTGCGCTGGTGCTCGTGCACAAGCAGACCCTCCGTCTGCCTGAGAGCCAGGTGTGCTGTGTGTGCGTGTGCTGTGCGTGTGTGCATGTGCTGTGTGTGCGTGCGGTGTGTGCGTGTGCGTGCTGTGCGTGTGTGCATGTGCTGTGTGCGTGTGCGTGTGCTGTGAGTGCATGTGTATGTATGTGTACGTGTGCGTGAAGCTGTGACCAGCTTAGGAGCCTACAACCTTCTCTTTGTCCCCTTCTTCCCTTCTCTGTTTCCCAGACTGTTTCACCTCCCAAACCACCGAAGGCCGGATCTTCATCTCCAGCTCTGCTTGCGGGAAAGCCAGGCGGGGCCCTCACCGGACAGTCGCTGTGCTTCACTGTCTGCACTATGAGGAAAGGCACGTCGCTAACATATGTCCAAGTCAGTGAAGTCCTAAAAAGAGATCGGTACGTTATATAAGCTAACGGTTAAAAATAGTCACAGTGAATCATGAAATGGCCAACATTTGAGTGTTCTCATCCCACAGACATGGACATGTCGCATGGTTCAAACGAATGGCCTCCGTACTGGAAGGATCGAGCGCGGTGACGGGAGCGTGAGCGTCAGCGTGACGACGGACAGCAGTTCTGCCTCTCACTCCTGTCGGACGTGGAACAGGTCGCTAGGTCACACTAGGTCCCAAATGCCTCCTTTACAACACGGGGATCATATCCAGACCCGCCGTGAGAATAAAGGCTACAACTCATCGAAGTAATGAACAGACAGTAGCTATTTTTAACACAAAGTATTCGTCACAGCCAGGATCACTGCTGGCGTATCCGCGGCGTTAACGATCTGTTTCCTACGTCCACTCTGCACGCCCCGCCCAGGCCGGGCAGCTTCTGGAAGCCGATGGAGGGGAGATCATCTTCAAGGTTTGCAAGGAGCTTATCTGCGATGGATGTGGAGAAGGGAACCAGCTCTGGTTTCCTGAAAGCGCCCGGGGTTGGGCCTGAGGAAGCACCAGGGCTGGGTCTCTAGGTCTGCAAGCTGGAATGGAGCTGATGAAGGGGAGGCAGGGAAGGAGGAAGGTAGTTGTAAAACAAACCAAAGGCAGTTGTGGACAGACATAGTAGGACAAGCATCACAGATTCCCCGCTGGATGGGATCTAGTCCAAGGAAACACTGGTGTCTGTGGGTAACAAGAGCAGCTGTGCCTCTTCTGAACCCGAAACCCCAAGTCGGGCGATGCGGGGGGTCTACGCTACGTCTGGCGTGACACCTGATTTCCATTAGCCGCCGGCGGCCCCTTTGAGCACACCCCGGTCCTTTATGAGCTCTGGGCAAAATCAAGACCACTTGTGGCCGAGGCTGGTTTTCCTGCTTGACACAGACCATAGCCACCTGACTTCAAACATTTGGGATGAGGGTCTCCCCAAAGATATCCAGGCGTTTTCACGTGTAACGCCAAACATCTGGGGTATCCGGTTGTTTATTTTAAATGTGGAGTTTTCACATTTCAGAAAGTCTTATTAACACAGTCCGTCTCTAAGGAAGTGCCCGAACTCACTTTTAAAACGTGGGATATGGTTGGGAACACGTGAGGGACAGCTACAGCTGGACAGACAGGGCTGTCAGCACTTCGCGTGCCCAAACAGCACCTCCGGACCGAACTGCCCCTCCGAGGTCTGCACGCTCACGCAGAACATCCACATTCAGAGTGAAAATGAATCGCTGCTTTCAAAGCAGTGCATTGCATACATCTAGGTGGTTCTTCTAAAGACACAGATGCACACCTACAACGTGTACACACACACCAACACGCACACGAGCTGAGGGCCAAACCCCCTAAGAGAGTCAGGCTAGAGCAGCCGTGGGCAAACTACGGCCCGCGGGCCGGATCCGGGCCCGTTCGGCTGTTCTATCCGGCCCGCGGAGCCGAAAGAGCGGAGGGTTCTCTTGCTCTCCCCTCTGCTCCTTTACTTTGAATTTATAGTAGTTCACACAAACACTCCATCCATGCTTTTGTTCCGGCCCTCCGGTCCAGTTTAAGAACCCATGGTGGCCCTCGAGTCAAAAAGTTTGCCCACCCCTGAGGGAGCCCTCACTATTCCTGGGAAGATGGCATCTTCATCATGACCTTGGGCTGCTCCCAAACAAGGGGGAGAGGTCACTGCTCGCTCTGTGGGGAGAGCAGGCAGAGAGCCTCTGCTCTCACTCGGGGGCCCAGCGGGGACTCCTGCTGAGACAGAGGGTGAAAGACCCGCCAAGCGAGCCGCTGGCTGGACAACAGCAGGGAACGACGGTGGGACAAACCCCCTTCCCTTCCGGAAGCGGCGCCCCGGGATTCGTGGAAAGGATCCAGCTGAGCGCCACACACGCCTCGCTGGCAACAGGCTTCCGGCACCGCTGAGCGCACGGGAGCGCAGCACGTGAGGACCGGCGGGGAAATCTAAGAGGAGCGTTGTATCAGGAGAATCCAAGCTTTTCTTTCTTTGGATAAAAAGAAGACGTGGGTTTGAAAAACAGAGCCATCGAAGTCTGCTGTATTATGGCAAAGTCTGCTTTGTTGCTTTATTTATAAATGAACAGTCCACAGCCTTATGCTTGCCTACCCAGCGTACAAGTTATTTTTATAACTAACAGTTTACTTCTAACATCGTAAAACTGGGTGCAGGGGGGCCCAATGTTATACCGCCGGTTTTACTAGCAAGTCCATGTCCCATCTTGGCTTTTAGAATTCCCCCCGAATTATATAAACAGGTAGGACTGCACACGGACTCCGCCGTGGGAGTGAACACACACACACACACACACACACACACACACGTGGGAGAATGGTTTTCACGTGAGGTGCTTTGCCGGTGGGACAGCTTGACTTACGCAAGAGCCGAAGACCCTTGACTCCTCTCTGTTTCAAAGCCCGCCACCCCCTTCCCTCTGGCCCCGGGCCGTTGAAACTGTCCAGCCGACTACACGGCTTCGGTGACTGTCTCAGAGCCCGCCGGCCGTGCGCAGCGTCCCGGGCGCCAGGCGCTGTCACGCCAGCCTGGAGCGGCGGAGAGGATGCTCCCCGGATGGTTCTGATGCCACTCGGTGGGTGCCACTGCCGGTCCCGAGGACAGCGCGCTTCCCGGGGACCGGTGGGGGCGGCTGCGTGGACCCCCTCCTGGCCCCGGCAGAGGGGTGTGGGGAGGAAGAAGGTGTGCTGCCAGGCCCAGCACATCAAAGGGCGTGCGTGGTTTCAGCGGGAACGGAGAGCGGGAGTGCCGTGCAGGTGCGCCTCCGGATGCTTCTGCAGATCGCGGCCTGCCCTGAAGAATGCTCCCTCCCCGCTCGCTCCCTCCTTCCTGTCTCCCTTTCCACCCCCCGCCCCCCCACCCCCGCCCAAGAATGTGGCGAAACCGGGTAGCTGTGACATCGCACTGAGAGAGTCTGAATAACCAGAGGAAGAGACGCACGTGAAGGGGCCCACGGGGCAGACGCAGGCGGTGTCCCTCACACACACGGGAGCGTCCACGTGCCCCGCTGTGTGGTGCGCGAGTGCACGGCCGGACGCCCAGCACCTGGCCCGCGCCCGTCTCCTGGACCGCGACTGCGAGACGCAGCCGAGCCCGCGCCCGCGCAGGGCCCGCAGAGCTGACACGGTGTGTGGTCCGATGCAGGTCCCACGCCTGAGTGAAGGGGTGTTGTTGATAGAGGCAGCTCTTAATTCTCCAGATGATCTTATCACAGGAATGCCAAACGCAGGACGAGAACTCCCTGATCCTCCCCGAGGAGATCTGCTGCCGACACGCGATTCCCCCCCAGAACCGCCACTGAGCGTTCGCTGACCTGTGTCACCCCCTCTGCCCACCAAGTTTCCTTGGACGAGATCTTTCCGCCCAAACCCCATTCAGTTTCCACACGGAGAGAACGTCCACATTCTTTCTCGTGCGCCTTTTTTTTCTTTCTTGATCTGATTTCTTTGTTTGATGAAGTTCACAGAAATTGCTTGGCATTCTCCAAAAATGCCATTCAATTTTAAACGATCGCATTCATAACTGACATTTCTTCCTTCTTCTTCTTTTTTTTTTGCATTTGGGAGATTTTAATTACTATGTTCTAACAACATTTGCTATAAAGAAAATTGCTGGTGAGGGAATCAAGCTCTCTCCAGATTTTCACTTAAAATTAAACACACATCGCAAAAGGTTAGGATTTTTAGGAAACATTTTAAATTACATATCAAGGAGAGAGACTGATTTTGCGATTTAAGACACGGAATAATACTCAGTATTACAGCGTGAGAAAGGCATACGTATATTGACGAGTTATCTACGAGGACTGTCCAGTGGGAGATGCCATTCCAGGCCCCCACCTAGGCGTGCTCCCGAAGCGTCCCTCGTGAACGCCTGCAGCCGCAGCACCTACCACCAGCAAGCCGACAGGGATCTGGACTAGAAGGGGCTCTGCCTCCATGGCCGGCTCTGCCAGCAGCGGGCACGCTGATCTGAGAAAGTAGTTTCGCCTCCACGACCTCCGTTTCCCCGTCTGTAAGACACATCACGGAGCCCGTTGTTTAAGGTTACTTGGCACCCTCTGATCAAGGCTATGACAGCTTTGATGAAAGCCGTAGGCTGGTGGTTATCACGAACTCTCCCAGATTCAGAGGCTTCACCCAGAGACGTTTATTGCGTGGCCATCGCATGACCAGCTTCAACGAGCGTGGTCCGGGCGCTTCTCCCACGTCGCGTGGGGCTGCTGACATCCGTTCCCCAGGCTCTCGTCGCCGGGACTCTTCTGCACCTGACCCAGGAGAAGGCAGCGCAGGAGCGAGGAAAGCCCCCTCTCCCAACCCGCCCCCCACAAAGCACCTTGCCTAGAGGTGACCCAGATGTTTACGTGTTTACCGTCTACTGTCCCGAGCTAATCCTCCCGCCCCACTTGGGCGAGGGGGGCCGGAGAAGGGCCCTGTGCAGTGACAATCTACACCAGGGACGGCGGGACACCAGCTTTGCTGGACGACCTCCCGGATGCTGACCCCATGAGAGTCTGTGATCCCTGAAGCAGTGAAGATCCTGGGACAGTCCCCCCCAGTGCCACCCTAAGTGCCCCCGTCCTCAGCTACACCCCACTGCAGCTCACGGAATCGCCCATTTCCTAGGAAACGTGAAGTCCTGGGAGGAAGTCACGGTGGGAGGGGACCCGCCAGCCGCGCCGCGGAACCCACAGGGACACTGGGTCTGCAGCCCGTTCCCCGCCCCCGTGATGGCGTGCGCCCTGCCATGACCCAGGTGGGGTCCGCTCCCTCCAGCCTGAAGCCCCGCAGCCCCTCGCCTCCTACCAAGCAGGGGCGTCTGGCCTGCCCTCTTCCTGGGCGCGGGCTCACATCCGTGAGGCCCAGGGCCTGTTCCAAATGCGGGGGGCACAGTGACGGGTCCCCGCACACAGCTCTCCCCTCCCAGCCACCCCCTCTCCCCCGACGTGTCATGCTGCTTTCACTGGCTACTCACTGTCACCCTAAATGTAGAGAAATGAGATGTTCAGTGACGGAATTTTACACCCATATTACAGTGTGCCGTGCTGTTTTAAACGGAAACGCAGGACATTTAACCAGGAATATCCACAGAGACAACCCGAGCCACCGGAAGTCACCCTGGGGAAGGCGGGGAGGTCAGGTGCTCACAGACACGGAGCCAGGGGTGGGGGGCGGGGGCGGAGGAGGCGGGGGGAGCGGGCCAGGCCCCAGGGTACTGGGCAGGAGAGCGCAACCGTCCCAGCTCACCCACCCCACCCAGGCCCTGGGGCGCCAGCAGTGATGGGGGGGGGTGCGCGTGTGCCCCATCGCAGGTCCCCCTGGCTGCCCTGGCCCCACACGGGCAGATGTGTGACCCCAGGACCCTCCCCGCTCTGGGCCAGGACTCATTCAGTCCCTGGATCCGGGTGGGCAGGAGGCCAGCTCTGCTGTGGCCAGTGCGCAGGTCAGCAGTGCGCAGCCCTCGGCCGCCACCCCGCCCAGACACCGCCTGACCCAGCCGCGCTCCACTGACCCATTGGACCATTGGACCATTGGACCGCGCTCCACTGACCCATTCCGTGGCTGCTCCACTGACCCAGCCGCGCTCCACTGTCCCATTGGACTTCCCTGGCAAAACACGACTCAAAACTAACATCACCAAGAATGTCAACCCCCGGACACCACACAACGGTAACAACCAGTGCAACCCCGGTCCGGCTCATGTTCCAAAAGCTTCGGAAGTGCAGCCGGAAAGCACAGCGGCCGTGGAGCACAGGGGCCCGGCCCGTGGAGACGGCCCAAACCCCCTCCAGCGACCGCCTCTGCAGGCGAGGTGTCTCCTCCACGGTGACCGGAGACCGGGGCAGGTGACAGCCTCGCACGGCGTCTCACTCAGAGGAGCAGCCACGGAATGAACAGTTCCGCTCCTCGCTTGCATCACGCAGAGATGATGGGAAGAACCGCATCCATAACTCCCAGCAACAGACCCAAACTCCTGGTCTCTGCCCGGCCTGCCTCGCGCCAGCTGCTCCGGGGCTTCATCCTCAGCCGCTCACTGCCGTTTCCCAACAGAAATGTCCTGGACACCACGCCCCACAGCTCTGTGCACATAGCTAGGGCTGGGGGGTATCTTTCGGGGGTTGCCTCTGCCTTGCCTATTGCTAAGCTTCTCTCCCTCAAAAGGGAGCCCAAACTCCGAGGCAGAGGGCAGCATCCCTCCCTCCGGGCGGAGGAAGCAGAGGGAATGAGTTAACTGCGGGTTAGAATGCTTTGTGCCCCAATCACAGGCCAGTCACTTTGTCTCTTCTAAACCGAGGGCCTGCTCTCCCACGCAGCGTCGCTCGTCCCCCTGGACGGCCCTCCACCCGCAGCCTCTGCCTTAACCCCGCAGCCATTCTGCGTCCGGGCTCAGACCAGACGCGAAGGCCTGGCCCGGCTGGCCCTGCACCGCCTGAGTCACCTAGGCTCGGCCTCCTGCTTCCTCTGCGCTGCTGTAAACTATGGTTGGGGGGTGAGCCAGCAGGCTGGGGAGCGGACTCCTCAGCCCCACGAATTGACGACTTGCTTACATATTAACTGGTGATATCAACCGCCCGTCAGAGACCCCGCAGCAGGAGGAGAGGGTGGCCCGCCCGGAGAAGGGCTCCGTGGAAGAGACCTGGGTGCGCACAGGGCATCAGGGTTGGTGCGTTCAGCGGCCCTTCCTTCCGCTTTCCAGTCACAGATCTGCCATGACTAGTAGGCGCCTCAAGTGCATGGGTCCCAGGGCCACGGAAGGAGCCCCAGGGTGAAGTCCACAGACTCCGTGGCGGGGAGGAATGGAGGTGTCCCGTTAGAAACTGAAGTCCAGAATCAGGGATGACAGCCACCTTTTGTGCATTCAGGCGGTGAGTCCTTTACTGATCATTTCGGAGTACACGAAATGACACGGGTTGTTAACGTGTCCAGGGGTGGGCAAACTTTTTGACTCGAGGGCCACCATGGGTTCTTAAACTGGACCGGAGGGCCGGAACAAAAGCATGGATGGAGTGTTTGTGTGAACTGATATAAATTCAAAGTAAAGGAGCGGAGGGGAGAGCAAGAGAACCGGAGAGAACAGCCGGATCCGGCCCGCGGGCCGTAGTTTGCCCACGGCTGTGTTAGACGGAGTCCAGCGGTCCCCCCTTACCTCTGGGGGTCCCAAGACCCCGCGGATGCCCGGAAATGCAGACAGTATGGAACCGTGTGGTACGGTTTTCTCTATCCACACTCTCCTCGGATGGGGTTTAACGCCTCAGTCAGGCGCAGGAAGAGGTGAAGAACAAGAGCCGATCATACAATAATAGAGCAGGCCTAGCACTCTCCCGGCTTCCACAGTACGTGGCCACGGCACTTCAGTAAAAGGAGGAGGACTTGAACTCAAGCCCTCGGTACCAGGACGTGGCTCTGCCAACCACAGGGGAGGAAGCCAACCCTCCGAGCCTCTTCATAGCTGGGTGGGGCGGAGCGGGTGGCACGGGGGGTCATCGCACTCATGATTATTTCTAGGGTTTCCCACTTAATTCTGGGCGGCAGCTGACCCCAGGGGACTGAACCCTGAAGGGTGGCAGCGGAGACAAAGGAGCACTCTGGGCACAACTCGGAATGTGGTGCCCACGGAATGCCACTCACTAGCTCGGTGACACGTGGCACACGGTGCCCGCGCTGCCTGCCGCGCTGCTGCACATATCAGAGGGGTGACGTGCGCCAGCGTCCCCGGCACCAGGTCTCACTCAGGTCTTCCGCTGAACGGTCCCGTCGACACTGCCTGCTCCCGCTTGTCGTCACAACGGCTGCAAGGGCCGTCTGCGCGTCGCTTTGCTTCTGCAGGAAGAACGACAGTCCGTGGTTAGTGCTCTAACCGGGAGAGAACGTCTCCCGTCGCGCCTCGGCTTCTGCAGGGTTCCCGCTGCTGCGGGGGCCGCACGGCTCCCACCGGGGGCCTCTTCGGCGAGCGGGGCGCCCGGACACCTTGCCTCTGGGGAACGGCAGTCACCCCCAGCGGAAAGTCTCTTCTGCTAAGACATGCTCGGGCACGTGCCCCGTTCTGGGCAGGAGCTGAATCCGATCACGTAAAAACGCCTGGGAATTTGGGGGGTGGAGGGAGCAGGCAGAGCGGGATCGGAGACAAGAAGATGAAAGCGCCAACCCCGGAGGAGGTCGGATGGAAAAGAAGAAACATGTGAAGGTAGGAACTTGGGAACCACCTCGGAGCCGTGATGATTCATCGTCTCTCGTTCCGTCTCCACAAATAGACTTGCTGCTGCCATCGCTGTTCGGGCTGCTGTTACTGATCCCGTAGCCTGGGTGGCCTAAGCGAAAACACGCATTCCTCATCGTTCTGGAGGCTGGAGCCCCACGATCCAGGTGCCAGAGTGTCTGGTTCTCAGGGGCCCCTCGTTCTGGCTATGTCCTCACCGCTGTGCCCCCATGGGGCTTGGCCTTGGTGCATGCACGCAGAGAGGAAGCCGACTCTCCGAGCCTCTTCTCATAAGGGCACTAATCCTGCCACGGGGGCTCCATCCCCGTGACCTCGTCACCTCCGAAAGGCCCATCCCTAAACACCAGCATCTTGGGGACTCGGGTGTCAAAGTGTGCGTTTTGGGGAGACACAAACATCTAGTCCGTAGCACATTTCCTCAACGTAGAAGTCTGCTACCCACTCGGCTTTGTGTTATGGCACTTCGGGGAACGGAAAGCGTCCGGGCAGCGTCCAGCGTGGGACAAGGCGGTACGGAGGAGAGAGAGCAGCAGTCGCGTCAGACAGGGTCCAGAGCAGAGGCTGGGAGTGACGGGAAGCAATAACAGCCCGAGATCCTCAGAGATTTGGGAGATAAGGAATGTGGCCAGGATGCTGGCTTCCCAGGTGGCACTGGGCCTGGACAGGGTGACCTCAGTCGTCTGGGAGAACTGGGAAAAGGCGGCTAATAGTTGGACTCGCTTGGGCTCAACGTCCCGAAATGGACAGTGTCCTCATTGTCGCATGATGATGGTGATGATGGCGAAGGTCACGACGGAGCCACCGCTCCAGCTGCGAGCTCCTCTCTTGGGCACCGTGGCCTCAAACCACAGGCCGCAGACCTGCCTCTGCCCACTGCTGGCCTCGCCATGCGCACACCCTCCAGCCGTCACCTCTCCCACACGCAGGACGGCAAACATGATTCGTGCTGGTTTATTTTCAAAGAATTTACTGGCACAGACACACTTCGGTGTTACATAAGAACATTTGTCTACGGTGAATTTTTAGGAATGCTTTTCGATATGTTCCTTTCCTCAAAACATTTTATCTCTGCAAAGCATCTCCCTCTGTAGCCCAGATCCACCAACATGGCTCCGTTGTGGCAATGCCGCTGTGTGATGAGTGAGACCAGGTTTCCTCTTCGCCTGCCTCAGCCCCTGGGTTTGTCACCGCCTCCCTGTTCTTAGGAAATGAAGTCATTATCGGGCCTCTGTCCTTCCTTCTCTGTGAGCTCCCTCTCAGAACCCAGTGTCTCCCCTTTCACTAAACATAGCCCTAGAGCAGGGGTCGGCAAACTCATTAGTCAACAGAGCCAAATAGCAACAGTACAACGACTGAAATTTCTTTGGAGAGCCACATTTTTTAAACTTAAACTTCTTCTAACGCCACTTCTTCAAAATAGACTTGCCCAGGCCGTGGTATTTTGTGGAAGAGCCACACTTAAGGGGCCAAAGAGCCGCACGTGGCTCGTGAGCCGCAGTTTGCCGACCACGGCCCTAGAGCAACCACAGCGCAGGTGAGTCCTCTTAAAATAAATGAAAACAAACAGAAGCAGCAGCCCCTCCTCTCCCCGGAAAGGCGCCGAGACCCTCCCGCTGGCATCTGGGTGGGCTTCCGGGGGGAGGGGTGAAGAGCAGGAGAGCTCAGTTGCTAAGAGGGGTCATGTCAGATGATAGAAACACTCCCGTGTTAAAAACCTAACTGCTCACATCATGTACCAGAGAAAAAATCGTGGAGGACAATCTAGATGCCTGCAGCTTCCCAAACACATCTGAAAAGAGAATGGAAATGTTTAGTATTCCAGTGCTCAACTCTGACATTTGAATTGCTTCCTTAAAAAAAACCCACCCACTTGGTGACAAGACAAAGGGTGATTGTTGTTCACTTGCCAAAGACACTAATTAGAATACAAAGATATATGGTAATTGAGATTACTAAAATGTACTTATGACCAGCTCAAAGCCAAACAATTAATAACCAGATATTCATCTGGCTGCCTCCCCTGAAACACTTGAGTGCACACTCACACACACACACACACATACACTCATTCACGCCCATTCACATACACACACACACTCACACACACACATACACACACATACACTCATTCACGCCCATTCACATACACACACACACTCACACACACATACACACACACACACACATACACTCATTCACGCCCATTCACATACGCACACACACACACACACATACACTCATTCGCGCCCATTCACACACACACACACACACACACTCATTCACGCCCATTCACACACACTCACACACACTCACACACACACACACATACACACACATACACTCATTCACACACACACACATACACACACATACACTCATTCACGCCCATTCACATACACACACACACATACACACATATACACACATACACTCATTCACGCCCATTCACATATGCACACACACTCTCACACACACACACACACACACACTCACGATCGTTTGCCTCATAGTCTCCACCCCGGCCCCTCCAGGCTTGTTCCATTTCATAGGCGACAGGAAGTGAGTGCCGCCTGGGACAAGTCCGAGGAGAGCTCTGTAACAGATCGTGATCTCTGGCTCTCAGCGCCATGAGCTTTGCTAGACTATTAATCATGCAAATTAACACGACTTCGCCGTGTCTTGCGAAACGGAAATAGTAATGAGGTCTAAATTTGTATTAAAATTCTCACCAAAATAACACCTCCTAAATTAAAGCCTCTGACCTCCCCCAGCACATGCAGCTACACCGTCTCGCAGGATGCACAGCCCAGCGCTTGGCATGTGCCGGCTGTGCTGTTCTCATGATCACGCTGTCTGAGCTGGTACTGTACTGCAGGTCTTTATGTAAATGTCTTTTTCTCAGAGGCAGAACCAGTGACGAAATTGGTAAGGCCCCATGCACATGGAAACGCCGGGCCCTTTAATGGAGATCTTTGAGGATTTCCAACCAGCGACACCTGAGCATTAAGCCAAGCGTCGGGCCCTCCCAGGCCACTGCAAAGGTCATGTGAACACGAAGCCAGCCCTGCTCTGGTGGCCGCAACCTGTGTCTTAGTCACCTTTGCAGCCGGGGCTGACCCCCGCCTGAGCAGCACGCCCGGTGAGAGACGGGGGAGGCTGCACTGATGCAGGACGAGGCCCGGGGCTGACCCCCGCCTGAGCAGCACGCCCGGTGAGTGACGGGGGAGGCTGCACTGATGCAGGACGAGGCCCGGAGCGTCCCAGCGGCCGGCAGAGACAGCGGGGCGCGTGCGCAGTGCAGGGAGACCGCGCCCTCGCTGTTCAGTTCATTCCCTGGGCGTCTCTGGTAGGTGAGACGTGGGGTTAAGGACATCAGTTAAAGAGCGCTACCACCGTCACATCTACAAACCTCCTCTTCAGTGATGTCAGAGACTTCTAGAAAGTTCAAAGCCATAAAGACAGATCCCAGGAGATGCCAGTATCCAAGAGACCAGATTCTGACAGGCTGTTAGGGACTCGGGGGGCTGAGCAAGGATGGACTTGTCTGCCCCCCCCCCCGCAACCCCCCGTGAGCCCCTGTGCCCTTTGCATCCGACACTGTCCTTCCTGCTGGGCCCTGTCTTGTCCTGACACCCCACTCCGAGGCCGATGGCTCTGCCCTTTCCAGAAGGCAACCTGAGTCTTAGGTCAGAGTTCCTGTCTCCACGTGACTCACGCTGGCAAGTCGAACCTGCACGGGCCAGTGGCGAGTCTTCATTATACTAATGCTGCCCACCACTGTTCCCTGCAAAGTCCCTTCTCAGCCGGAGGACACTCAGGTGGAGCCCGTCAGCCCCAGGCCCAGGGGGGCCCCCACCTGCAGGGACCCCCTCTTCATGGCTGGAAGGGTGCGGGCTCAGCTGACCAACTCAAGGCCACCCCCCCGTCTCCGGCGGCAGGATCTGCACAGAACTCTCTTGGCCCTTCCAAAATGTCAGCGGCTTCCTTTCCTTCCAGGGTCTCCCCATTCGGAGTATTTGGCTCCCGGTCAGGACCCACCCTGGCCCTGAACCGACGTGCACGGAAGAAGATAGAACATGAAGCGACCAGGCGGTCCTCAGGCACTCAGGCCCCGATGGGAGACGCCAGGCGCCAGGGATCCGGTGGGAATCACGGCGCTCTGAGAGTGCCAGGCCAGACGTGCTCGTTCCCAGGAGCCTCCAGGGGTCGGAGAAGCGTCCGTGAAACAGGCGCTTCCGGAGACCGAGACCGGGGCCCAGGTCTTCTGCTGCCCATCCAGAGCCCGCCCGGCCGGACCCCGCCCTGGTTCCAAACCCACTGCCCTGGGGGCGCGGAGGACAGGGTCTGTGTCACTGAGCTGCCCCGCCTGCCTGGCGACCCTGCTGCCCGAGACCTTGGTCGAGGCTGAACCAGTCAAGCGGGCGGGTGTGACAGGGCCACCAGGCGTGGCTGACAGGTGGGGGCGTGCGACTGCGGACCCCACTGGGCCGGGGCGGGACCTGGAGAGACCCGCCCACCGCGGCTGCTGCAGATTCTGGGGGCAGGAACGTGCTCAGGCGCTGCTCTCGGGGGCCCCCCGCGTCCCCGTGGAGGCTTCTTGCTCTTGCTCCTCGTCAGCCTTCCCACCGCCTTTCCCTCTGTCCCGCTCTCCCCATGCAGCTCGGTGGCAGGCCCGGGACCGAGGCACCCCGCCCTCCTGCAGCAGGGCCAGAGCGGAGCGCCTTCCATCTGAGGCGGTAACATCCATCGTCTAAGTTTTCTGTGGATGTTCTTGGCATCTGAGAGATGGCGGACAAGGCCAGCTTCCAAATTAAATAGTTAATGAAACTAAACCACAAGTACTGAGATGTTGGATCGGATTCACTTCGACATTTATCAGATATTTCAATCACTCCCCCTGCGGCTCCAGTAAAGCATCTAGCATGCAAATCAAGCGGTGGGTGTGTTTTTTTTTCCGTCTGTTTTGGACGGTTTTCAGGTCACATCTTCTGATCTGTGTCGTGTTTATTCCCGCCGAGACGGTGATTTTTGCAAGTCATTGGTATCTTCTCTCATCAGCACGACTGGGGGAGGAGGCCTGCCTCTCTGTCCACAGGCGGCAAGATCTTATCTGTCCTGCGCAGCTCAGCCCCTCAAAAGCGATGGGGTAAGTGTGACCCATCTCTCATCGCAAAAGCGCTCCTATATCCACGTCCCAAGACTCAGACCCGCTCCTGCTCTGAAGGGCTGGTTCTAGCCGGATGTAACCTTCCCAAAGCACGTCTGTCAGTCAAAGGCGCTCACCTGGCGCTGGCTCGCCGGCGGGTTCTCTGCCAGGACGTGCCTGAGGCCTGCGTGCATCCCCGGGCACTCCCAGGCGGGCGCCCGGCCCCGTGCCTTCCCAGGAAGGGGAAGCGTGTGCCCACAGGTCCCCGACGCAGGCCTGCCCGCCAACCGGGGACTCAAACCTCCACTTCTCCCGGCTGCTAACGGGCGGAGGGTCCCACGCCATTTGGGGGAGAGCAGGTGGGCTTGTTCGCCCACTGAAACAGTGTCTGTGTCTCACACACCGACAGGGGAGTGTGCACTGTGTCTGTAAGCGTACCTGTGGGCTCGCTCTTGGGCCAAACCTTCCCATCCCGAGAAATGCTTTGCTTATTGGGTTTGGAATCGGAGCCGTCAGGGTTCTCGGAAACCGGCGCCATTGCCCTGTCCCCGGGTCCCTGGCAGGAGAGGCCGCGGGAGGATGTCCGCGCAGCAGCGTGTGGAGCAGCTGCGATCCGGGGAAGGAGTAGGCTTGCTCCAGAGAACAGACAACCTGAGCTTATCTGTCCGCATCTCAGCTACTTACAAATTACCGTGTCAGCGTGACAGCTCCGCAGCGACGTCCAGGCGTGGGGAGGAGCTTACGCCAAAAAAAGAAAAAAAAAAAAATAGATGCAGTTCAGTTGGTGACTAACTCAGCTGATCCCTGGGGCCCCAAGGCAAGGACTGCGGTAGAACTGGTCCCATCGAAAGACGAGAGAGCCATATTCCTGTCTCCTTCTGGGGGAGAACATCTCCCAGGGGACGGGCAAGCCACCTTCTGTCGCCCTGGCCCATGTGGCTCAGTGGCTAGAGCGTTGGCCCAAGGACAGAAGGGTCCCGGGTTTGATGCTGGTCAAGAGCACCTATCTTGGTTATAGGCTCAGTCGCTGGCTGGGCACGGGCGGAAGGCAACCCATCGATGTGTCTCTCTCACAGCCGTGTTCTCTTTCCTTGTCTCTCCGCTCCCTTTCACGTTCTCCCTCAGGAAAAACACCCTCAGCTGAGGATTAACAAAACAACACCTTGCTTTAAGAGGAGCTGAGCGTGTGACCAACACATCCCCTGTGGCCACCCTCACGGCCACCCCACAGCTCAGGGCCCCGTGTTCACGTCCAGGCTCATCTCCTCCGAGATCCGGATTCCGTACCAGCTCAGGGAGGGCGGCAAAGTGACGTCTAACCGTTCAGACCACAGGCCCAGGCAGTGGATGGCAAGGTTGTCATGGATACCCTCCCCTCCTCGCTCCCCACGGCAGACTTCGCCCCCGACAGCCAGCCTCCGAGACGCTCAGTCCCTGGTGGCCGTGTCCTCGGGGTGGGTGCTGCTGTGGCCTTGACACTGAGGATGGGACACGGCAAAACCACAAGATGCAAAAGGCACGAACGCGGTGACAGAGGTGCGCTCCGTGTCCCCGCGCAGCGGCAGCAGCCCCCCCTCCTGGCATGACTGGGTCTCCTCGCCCTCCGTTGGTACCTCCTCTTCGCCGGAGGGTTTACCAGTGGAGGACCCTCAGAATCATGGCCACCGTGGCTGCTCCTCGGCGGAGAACGCTGTGGGACCGAGAAGCCCACGCTGCCCGCAGGGTCCACGGGAGTGCCGGGGAGGACAGCCCTCCCCCCGCCCCAGCCCAGGCCCTGCAGCGACACTGGCAGCGTGGTTAACGGACACCACTGGCCACGAAGGGTGGCACCCCGTCCTCGCGGACATCGCCTCCAAACTGATACTTCAACCACGCGGAGACAACTCCACTCCTCCGCAGGCCCCCCAGCCCGGGGGTGGCATGCATGTGGCAGGGTAGGGCACCCCGGAGTCCTGTGCCCGCCGTCACACCTGCTCTGCCATAGATGGTTCCTGTGCTCACGGCAACATTACGTAGACCCCTGCTGGGGGTCAAAGACTTTGTGAGCACCCGGTGGTGACTCTGGCCAAAGAGAAGATGCCAAACCCCCCTTTTCCTGGGGTCCAGACCCGGAGTGACCCCCTCGTTTCTAGTCTTGACAGCATCTGCTACCCAGCCCCAGTGCGCAGAGGACGGCCACCCAGCACCTGCCTGTGCCAATGAGGAATGAGTCTTCTCCAGGGCCTCGGGCAGGGGGGTCTTCCGGTCTCGGGAGGCTCCGTCCAGCACGCCCCCTCTCTGACCCCCCTCCACGGCCCACCACAGAAGTGTTGGCACCTCCTTTCGCTAAATGGAGAACAGCAGTTGGCAAAGGCCCCTGAGCCAGGTCCAGCCCCTCCGTTTTGATGTGGGTTTCATGGAGCACTCGATGGACTGGCCATACCCATGAGTCTGTGCAGCGGCCGAATAACTCTCAAGGTCTAAAACATTGGCACCTGGCCCGTGGCAGGAAAAGGCTGCCCCCCAGTGCCCTAGCGCCATCGCAGCAGAGGGGGCGAGCTGCCTGGGGCCCGGGCGGAGTGTGGGGCCTGGTCGCAGAGCAGTCCCCCGGGGCCACGCTGCCCCTGACCCAGCCTCCTGCTGCGCCCGCGGCTGCGGGACCCACTCCACGCTCTGCTCTGGCCCTGCCGATCCAGCAGGCCAGGCCCGCAGCTCTTCCCCGTTCAGTACCTCCTCCCACGAGGAGGAGCGCCTGCCTCCCGCGTGGACTTGCTGAGAGGTGGCTGGTGTTGGGGGGCTGGCAGGCAGGAGAGAAGGGGAACAGTCCCGAGGCAGATCTTCCTCGGACGGCCCGTCCCCTCTGCTGCTCCGTGAGCGTGACGCGGCGCGGGGACTGTCTCCCAGTGAAGGGCATGTCCACGCTGAAGACCGGAGGGGGCGGAGGAATCGGGACATCGAGGTCCTCGGGAGCGTCTGCTGGGTGCCCGCCTCGGCTCCCGCTCCCTCCCCGTCGGAGCTCCGACTGGGGCCGGGAGCCTTTCTGGGCTGCGCATCCGGCTCCCCTAAAGTTTGTGCCACTTGCGATGAAGTCCCGCTTCGCTGCCCTCCGTCTACAGACACGGGGCTGCTCTCGGTGCTGCAGGAGGCCTGACTCACGCGTGGCGTTGGGCACTGATTAATAGGCTGAAAGTGCCCTGACCTCTCTTCCACGTGGACGTGCCATTTGGCGAAAGCGAACCCCCAGCCCGGAGTTCCTCTCTTCCTGTCCTGCCGATCGCCTGGCGCCTTGAATCAGCCAGTGCGCCTCCTCCCGCCTGCAGCCGGGCTGGCTCCCCCAGGTGAGCCCCAGCCGGGCACCTCTGGGCACAGCAGGAACTATCGGGGCTCCCCCTCTCCAGGAGGGGCTCCCACAGCCACCTGCCCGTGAGGGATCCAACTCCAGACCCCCCTGCAGAGTCTGCTTCGTAGGACCATCCCGGGGACCAAGTGCCAGAGGAGCAGAGGCTGGCATGGGAATGCTTCAGGAGCGCTGGACTAAGCGAGCCTTTCTGAGGAGCGGGGGGAGGAAGCGGGACGCCGCTGGAGACCAGCTGCACCTGGGTCACAAGGGGTTCTGGGCATGGACCCACCAGAGAAGTGTTCCTGCCTGGAGGCCCGGGGCCTGCGGGCTGCTCGCCGCACCCCCTCCATCTCCAGGGGTGACGCACGCCTCTAGCTGAAGGTGGGCACTGGGCCTGGGGAACGGGATGTGGGTGGCCGCACGGTCCCCGGCGCCTGCTACGCGGGGGAACTGGTGCTGGTTACTGACGGCAGCGGCCTGGGGCCGAGGCCTGCCTGTCGGACCCTGGGTCCGAGGGGAGGCTGGCTGTCTGGAGTTGCCATCTGGGACCAGGGCCACCCTTGGCTGTCAGAGTGGAGGTCTGGTTTGGATTTCAGAAATGCTAACCAATCTCTTGATTATTCTAACCTAAGTAATCTTTTGTTTTGGCTAACTCGAAGGGCCCTGAAATGTAAACTTTTCAGGATCAAAGTCATCCACGTTTTATTGTGAATTCCGTGATCAGGTCTCTCTGACTGAGCCGGGATCAGAGCAGGTATTCGGGGAGAAGCGGGAGGCAGGAGGGAGGTCTGAGACACAGCCCATAGCATTAAGATGTTGGGCCCTGGAGGGGGACGAGGATGGCAGGAGGTCACACAGGGAAACCGCACCACTGAGAAGGTTCATTGTGAGGCACAGCCCTGCGGGAGGCGGGAGAGGCCAAAGGAAACGCTCCAGATCTGCAACAACAGTGCCCTGGGGTCTGACCCAGGCAGCTGGCCTCGCGACCTCCGTTCATCCCCGAGGCCGGAGCTCTTGCTGATCGCGATCGTTATGGCTAGTGTTCCTGCCACGTCATTACCAGAAGAGAAAGTAGGTCATTCCGGGTTACAGCACCACTGAGCGGAGGAGGAGAAATACCTCTGTCTGTGTCAAACCCAGGGAACTAACGCACCGCCTCTGCGCCCGGACGGGACCAGACAGCAGTGCTGCTGCGCGTGAGCCCAGACGAGAGCAACGCATAGGCGCTCGGGGGAAAGAGTCCTGAGAAAATAGCAAGATGGGAAAAATCACTGGTCCCCGAGTTACAGAAACGTGCTGGACTCAATACTGTGAGCGCGGAGAAGCCAGGGCAGTTCTGGGGGCCCATCGGACCCCAAGGCAAACAATCCTGAGGGCCCTCAGGGGGCTGGGCCTCGCTGGGGGCCTGTGCTGGGTCACAGAGAGTTTCCCAGGTGTACCGGTTAATAATGTGGATGTTTTTCAATAGATGGAGTTACACATATGTCGATATGTATGCAATTTGATATGTATGCTATTTTGTTGTATTGACAGCAAGCTTCAAAACTTCATGTCACATTTTCTGAAGGTGTTAACATCATACATATTTTTACGCTTAAAAATGTCGAATTTCGTGCCAAAAAAAGAACATTTGCGGGAAGTTTTAATTCATTACTTTATTTCGAAGAAAAAGTTGTCGTATACTTTGGGAAGCTTATGCTGAACATGCTCCATCTCAAGATACTTTTGAATGCTGGTTTAAATGCTTTAAAAGTGATGATTTCGATGTGAAAGACAAAGAACGTCCAGGTCAACTGAAAAAGTTTGAAGACCAACAATTACAAGCATTTTTGGAAGAAGATGCATGTCAAACTCAAAAACAACTTGCAGAAAGATTAAACGTTGCTCAGCAAACAATTTCCAAATGTTTACAAGCAATGGGAAAGATTTTAAAGGAAGGAAAATGGGTGCCACATCAACTGAATGAAAGACAAATGGAAAACCAAAAAGTCATCGGGAAAATGTTGCTTCAACTGCATGAAAGAAAGTCTTTTTTGCATCGAATGTGACTGGCGATGAAAAGTGGATTTATTTTGAGAATCCCAAATGCACAAAATCATGGATTGATCCAGGTCAACCATCAACATCGACAGCAAGGCCAAATCGCTTTGGAAAGAAGACAATGCTCTGCGTTTGGTGGGATCAGGAAGGTGTGGTGTGTTATGAGCTTCTAAAACCAGGTGAAACCGTTAATACTGATTGCTACTGACAACAAATAATCAATTTGAACCACGCTTTGATCGTGAAACGACCAGAATGGGCCAGAAGACACGGCAAAGTAATTTTGCTTCATGATGACGCACCATCACACACTTCAAAGCCAGTTAAAGACACATTAAAGGATCTTGCCTGGGAAGTATTAACCCACCCGCCGTATTCACCAGACCTTGCTCCTTCAGATCACCACTTGTTCCGATCGATGGCACACGCACTTTCTGAGCAGCACCTCAAAACGTACAAAGAAGTGGAAAACGGGGTCTCTGAATGGTTTGCCTCAAAAGAAGAAAAGTTCTATTGGGACATATCCACAAATTACCTGAAAGATGGGGGAAATGTGTAGCTAGTGATGAACATTACTTTGAATAAAGCACTTTTGATGTTTCTCTTGAAATTAGCGTGTTTTCTTTGATCACAAAATCCGCATCATTAACCGGTACTTGCAGTAGAAAGGGCCGCCTAGAGGCCACTCAGCAAGGCCTCCAACAGCCTCAGAGGGGGCCCCTGCCAGGCCCCGAGCTCTCTCAGCAGGCCGCACCCCTGCTGCCCACACCCTCGGCCTTCCTGCCTCCCCGCCTCCACCCCCCCCTCCTCACAGCCAGCATGGTGCTATCGGTGCTATCAGAGCCTCGTCTTGCCTGTTACCCTGTTAGGTATACAGACAAGGTCAGAGCCAGTCACCCAGGTGTCCTCCCTGGCCACAAGCAGTTCCCTTGTGGCTAATGTACTAAAGCAACTTCAGAGACAGCGATGAAAGGGAAGTTGTCTCTCCACATAAGTTTGTTTTAGGCTAACCGTCTGGCCATCTCATTTAGAATTTTTGCAATGGGACCTGTATCACTTGCCCCTGGAGAGCCTCAAAGCACAACATTATAATGTGGGTTTGTTCCTTTTTATATTAAAAGTAAAAATTATGAGACTCTGACATAACAGGGACCTTGGAATTGTGGGCTCTGCCTGAGAACAGTGTGTGGCCCGTGACGTCCTAACCCGCGCTGGCCAACATGGCAGTCACTGACGTGTGGGGCTGCGGGGAGCTCAAAGGGGCCAGTGTGACCAGTGAGCTGCATGCTTCACCTGATGGGTTTGATTAAGCGCTTTTAATAAGCCACCTGTAGCCCCTGGATCCTGCGTTGGACAAGGCGGCCCTGCGAGGCAGCAGGTGTGGGCTCCACCCTCAGATTTCGAAGAGCCCTTAATTGATTCTGTAAATGCGCATAAGGAGTGTTTTCTATCAGGATCCACACACACGTGCGTCTTACATGCTGCAGCCAGGCCCGAACAATCCGAGGCCGACGAGTATAACACGGATGTGCAGGACACGCTTTCTCTCCTGCGGCCTGTGAAACCCGGTGCGGTGGTTGCTCTGCATAGTTTTCCGACTGACCTAGAGAATGGCCTAATTCCCTGACTATTTAGTGGTTATTGAACATATAAACAAGAAAAGTAATTGTTGGAAGAGGGGGGAAGGGAGAGGGAGAGAGAGAAGGGGGGATGGAGTAGAAGAGAAAGAGAGAGAAATGGAGAGACAGAGGGAGGAAGAAAGGGAGGAGGGGAGAGAGAGGAAAGGAGAGAGGGAGAGGGAGGACAGAGGGGGAGAGGGAGAGAGAGGGAGAGGGAGGACAGGGGGAGAGGGAGGACAGGGGGAGAGGGAGAGGGAGGACAGAGGGAGGACAGAGGGGGAGAGGGAGAGGGAGGACAGAGGGAGGACAGAGGGGGAGAGGGGGGACAGAGAGGGAGAGGGAGGACAGAGGGGGAGAGGGAGAGGGAGGACAGAGGGAGGACAGAGGGGGAGAGGGAGAGGGAGGACAGAGGGAGGACAGAGGGGGAGAGGGAGCACAGGGGGAGAGGGCGGACAGAGAGGGAGAGGGAGGACAGAGGGGGAGAGAGAGAGAGGGAGAGGGAGGAGAGAGGGGGAGGGGGAGAGGCAGGACAGGGGGAGAGGGGGGACAGAGAGGGAGAGGGAGGACAGATGGGGAGAGCAGGGAAGAGAGGGAGAGGGGGGACAGAGAGGGAGAGGGGGGACTGAGAGGGAAAGGGAGAGGGAGAGGGGGAGAGAGGGAGGACAGGGGGAGAGGGGGGACAGAAAGGGAGAGGGAGGACAGGGGGAGAGGGGGGACAGAAAGGGAGAGGGAGGACAGGGGGAGAGGGAGAGGGGGCACAGAGAGGGAGAGGGGGGACAGAGGGGAAGTGGGGGACTGAGAGGGAGAGGGGGAGAGAGGGAGGACAGAGGGGGAGAGGGGGGACAGAGAGGGAGAGGGTGGACAGAGAGGGAGGGGGGACAGAGAGGGAGAGGGGGACAGAGAGGGAGAGGGGGGACAGAGAGGGAGAGGGGCGACAGAGAGAGGGAGAGGGGGGACTGAGAGGGAGAGGGGGGACAGAGGGGGAGATGGGGCACAGAGAGGGAGAGGGGGCACAGAGAGGGAGAGGGGGGACAGAGGGGGAGAGGCGGGACAGAGAGGGAGAGGGGGGACAGAGAGGGAGAGGGGGGACAGAGAGGGAGAGGGGGGACAGAGAGGGAGAGGGGGGACAGAGGGGGAGAGGGGGGACAGAGAGGGAGAGGGGGGACAGAGAGGGAGAGGGGGGACAGAGAGGGAGAGGGGGCACAGAGAGGGAGAGGGGGCACAGAGAGGGAGAGGGGGGACAGAGGGGGAGAGGCGGGACAGAGAGGGAGAGGGGGGACAGAGGGGGAGAGGGGGGACAGAGAGGGAGAGGGGGGACTGACAGGAAGAGGGGGTGAGGGAGGGAGAGGGAGAGGGGGAGGAGGAGAGAGAAAGATCCCCTTAGGACAGAAGCCGCTGTTTCCCTGCCCTGGTTGGGAGCTGGGAAGGCTCCGCCCAGAAATAAGTAAAGAACTCGGTGTGGGGGCTGGCTCCTGGGCTTTCAGGCTCACTGTGAGCATTTCACTTGGCCTTTGAGGTCAGCAAGCAGCACTGCCGCTTCCCCAGGTCCCTGTTATGTCAGAAGTGACACCACGAACCACTGCTTTGTTGAACCAGAAAGCTGGAGGAATGACTTGAGCCGGCGGCATCAGGAGCATGGCGTCCCGTTATGACCAACCCCGGGACAGAGTCTTGGGGACCCACAGAGGGAATAACGCCCCACGGGGCAAACGGGCGCCTGGGGATGTGCCTGTGTCCGCTCTCCCGCCCACGGTTCCTCTGGACATGAGTGAACTGAGCTACAGAACGCACCGCCGGGGAAGGCCTGCTCACCAGCTTGCCCTGCAGAACAGGAGACGCACACAGAAAGGCGGCCTCTCAAAAGGCTCATGCGCTGTCTTCTACGTCTTCCCCCACAAGAACCACTTACAGCTCCCAGGGGCCTTCGGGTGCCCTACAGCGACACGAGAAGGTCTACAGACACTCCTGACGCGCAAATGCTGAGCAGGATGCGATGGATGATGGGTCTAACTGGGGTTTAGGCCAGGGGTGGGCAAACTTTTGGACTCGAGGGCCACCATGGGTTCTTAAACTGGACCGGAGGGCCGGAACCAAAGCATGGATGGAGTGTTTGTGTGAACTAATATAAATTCAAAGTAAAGGAGCGGAGGGGAGAGCCAGAGAACCGGATAGAACAGCCGGATCCGGCCCGCGGGCCGTCGTTTGCCCACGGCTGGTTTAGGCTATACTGTCTCTTTGTCCAAGATGCTGCCTCCCTGTGAACGAACCTCCGTTCACCACGGGTCCTGGAGTGGGCCTGGCAAATGCAACTGCTGTCGTAGCTCCACCCGGGCTTCCTCTCTCCTTTCAAACGCACCCTCACACAGGAAGAACATACTTAGGGTCACGTGAGTACCTTCTTCCTGTGCGCACGCGGATGCCAAGGAGAGCTTGGCTCCCGGAGACCCCGTCTCTCAGGTCCCCGCAGTGGCACTTTACACGTTAGCTGACAACGCTGCCTGAAAACCAGTGCATTGAGAGAGACGTCTCAGTTCCCAGGAACGACTCAGATCCCACCTCTTCCATTAGCACTTGGTTCGGTTGGACATTTGCGTCACCTCTTGCTCCACTGTATTCCCGGAGATGCTGAGACTGTCTCTGGGACTGGAGTCTGCTTCGGCACTGGAACCCTTACCCAGTAAGTCAGTCCTCCGAACACCCTCGGAGCGGAGCCGGAGCCGGAGCCGAGCGCATTCCTCAGCTCCCAGCAGAGCCTGCTGCCCCATCCTGACGTCTGTTGGAAGGCGACGCTTCACCAGCTGGGATAAGAAGTCTCAGCAACGTGCCTAGGGAATTCCCGGCTTGCCTCAAGTACCTTTCACCCATTTTGAAAGTTTTGGTCGAAGTACAATCCATGGTCTAGTTCAAGAGCCCAGCAGGAATGTGGCGAGGGACTTGGAGGGAGTGTGCAGGGGCCGGGAGGGGCAGCTGGGACCGACGCGCAGGGAAACGCGCTCGCTGTCCTCTGGCAGGAGGCGAGGGCGGCCGGCCAAGCTTCCCGAGTGGGCTCCAAGGACACTGTGAAGGTCTGTTTGGCACCGAGCGCTGCCTGAGCCCCAGGGGCCGCGGCCAGGGCGTGGACATGCTTCTGCTGTGAACCTTTCCACTCTAACGACATGTTTGTAATGGGGTTTGACGGCTGACACAAACACAGTTCCCAGAGCACGTAATACCCCTCCCTGTTACTGACAACACTGCAATCGGTTTTGCTGGTCCCCCCTTTGAGATCTCGGTGCTGCCTCACCAGTGGGCACCCACTGGACTGCTCCTGTTCCTCTGCCTTCTGTGAGGTGGCTGGTCAGATGACCAGTCTCCGCTGGGGCACCGGGAGGCATTTTTATTGGAATGTAAGTTGCTCAAAAAAAAAAAAAATGCAGTGAGCTTCAGAAACTAGAGGTCTGTTTATAAGATTTGGCAAGCTTTTCTTGAATACACAAAATAATGCAGATGAAAATTTAAAATACTCTAGCTTATCCACTTGAGAAAAACAGAGCAGTTGAAGAGGTTACACATGAATTTATGAATTTAGGACTTCCATATCCTGACCTCAGTTCTGAATGCTTTGATTAGGCAACATCCTTACAGGTAAATTGCAGCCTTCATATTCTAACCATTTTATTTAAGAACCTAACTTTGAATAAAATTGCCCTAGGGTGTACATCTCTCTTATTCAAAACTTGTAATTTTATAGGCACACTGGAAAGAAAACGTTTTCTAGGTGAGCAAACATACAGCTTTCCTTTCTCTATGCAGTCATCCCTCAGTATGGTCCCTAGAAGCCACAGATGTTCAAGTCCCTTATATGAAACCAGGGTCCCCCGGCGTGGCTGGCGGGGATCGGGCCGAAACCAACAGTCCAGCCTGCGCTGGGGGAGGTAACAGTGCACAAGGCGGCCGCAGCCAGGGAGGAGCCTGAGCCCAGGGCCGCTCCCGCTCATCCCGGCCCCGCTGTGCCTGCCGCTGCCGCCGCCGGGAGGCTCGCTGCCGCTCCACTGCGGTCTCCACACACCCGTCCCAGGGCGATACCAGTGTGTCCATGACCAAGAAGCTGCCACGGGCTCCCACCCAGGCGGTCCCGATGCCGGTCCCAATCTCGGTCGCAGTCCGGATGGGGGAGGGGCTCCCAGGGGGAGTGTCCGCGCGGCAGCTGTGCTTGCCAGCCGTGCAGCCGTGAGCCCGGGGTCTGGTGCCCGTGTGTCAGCTGAGCGGCGCTCCCACTGTGGGAGTGCACTGACCTCCGGGCGCAGCTCCTGCGCTGAGCGTCTGCACCTGTGGTCAGTGCACGTCATAGCGACCAGTCCAACGGTCGATCAGACAAATGGCTGCTTAGGCTTTTATATAGAGAGACTAGAGGCCCGTTGCACGAAGATTCATGCAAGAATAGGCCTTCCTTCCCCTGGCCTCGCTCCTGGCCGCCCGGGAGCCTGCAAGTCTTCGCTCCCGGCCAGAGCGCTGCTGCTGTAGCTCCCTCTGACCACCCCCCCGCCCTCCCCCTCATAGCAGGTGCCCGCCCCACCCGGCCACTGGCAGCTGGGGGAAGGAAAGCCCCTATAGGCCCTGATTGCCAGCCAGGCCTAGGGACTCTACCCGAGGGGTCCCAGATTGCGAGAGGGTGCAGGCCAGGCTGAGGGACACCCCCCCCCCCACCCCTGTGTACACGGATTTCATGCACCGGGCCTCTAGTTTCTTTATAAACAGAAAAGGCTTTATAAGGGTATATCATTTCATTTTCTTGGGTAGATTTTTTGGATTGTAATTACTGGGTTGTCTTATAAATATATCCATAATTTTATTAAAAATTCTGCCAAACTTTTCCAAAGCGGTTTTATCATTTTGCATTCCCACCAGCAATGTGAGAGTTTCGGTTCCTCCATATTCTTGCCAACACTTGGTATTGTCAGTCTTTTCAATTTTAGCCATTCTACTGGGACATGGTATATAGTGGTATATCATTGTGCTTTTAATTTGCATTTTCTTAATAAATAATGCTGTTGGACATCTTTTCATGTGCCTACTCATCATTTTATAGCTTCTTTTTAAAAGTCTATTCAGATTTTCTCCCATTTTTAATTGAGTTGTCTTTTTTTAAATAAATATTTATTGTTCAGATTACAGTTGTTCCTCTTTTTCCCCCAAAACTCCCCTCCACCCAGTTCCCACTCCACCCTATGCCCTTACCCCCCCCCCCCACACACACACACTGTCCTCATCCATAGGTGTACAATTTTTGTCCAGTCTCTTCCCTCACCCCCACACCCCCGTCCCCCTGAGAATTGTCAGTCCACTCCCTTTCTATGCCCCTGATTCTATTATATTCACCAGTTTATTTTGTTCATCAGATTTTTTATTCACTTGA
Source organism: Plecotus auritus (assembly GCF_963455305.1). Classification (NCBI taxonomy): domain Eukaryota; kingdom Metazoa; phylum Chordata; class Mammalia; order Chiroptera; family Vespertilionidae; genus Plecotus; species Plecotus auritus. Next base: position 176,582,165 of record NC_137774.1, read on the forward strand.
TTTTTAGATTCACTTATTGATAGACATGTATTTGTTGTTCATAATTTTTATCTTTACCTTTTTCTTCTTCTTCCTCTTCTTAAAGAATACCCTTCAGCATTTCATATAATACTGGTTTGGCGGTGATGAACTCCTTTAGCTTTTTCTTGTCTGTGAAGCTCTTTATCTGCCCTTCAATTCTGAATGATAGCTTTGCTGGGTAGAGTAATCTTGGTTGTAGGTTCTTGCTATTCATCACTTTGAATATTTCTTGCCACTCCCGTCTGGCCTGCATAGTTTCTGTTGAGAAATCAGCTGACAATTGTATGGGTGCTCCCTTGTAGGTAATTAACTGTTTTTCTCTTGCTGCGTTCAAGATTCTCTCTTTGTCTTTTGTCCTCAGCATTTTAATTATGATGTGTCTTGGTGTGGTCCTCTTTGGATTCCTTTTGTTTGGGGTTCTCTGTGCTTCCTGGACTTGTAAGTCTATTTCTTTCACTGGATAGGGGAACTTTTCTGTCATTATTTCTTCAAATAGGTTTTCAATATCTTGCTCTCTCTCTTCCCCTTCTGGCACCCCCATAAATCGGATGTTGGTACGCTTGAAGTTGTCCCAGAGGCTCCTTACACTATCTTCATATTTTGGGGTTCTTTTTTCTTTTTGCTTTTCTGGTTGGGTGTTTTTTGCTTCTTTGTATTTCAAATCTTTGACTTGATTCTTGGGATCCTCTAGTCTGCTGTTGGATCTCTGTATATTATTCTTTTTTTCAGTCAGTGTATGCTTAATTTCTAGTTGGTCCTTTTTCATAACCTTGAGGGTCTCACTAAATTTCTCAGAGGTTTCTAGAAGATTCTTGAGTAACCTTATAACCGTGGTTTTGAACTCTATATCCAGTAGTTTGATTTCTTCCACTTCTTTCATTTGTGACCTGTTTCTTTGTCTCCACGTTTTGGCTGCTTCCCTGTGTTGATAAAGTGGCTTTGTGTGCTAGGTGTCCTATAGGGCCCAGTGCCTCAGCCTCCCTAATTACCTGAGGTGGACACTCTTGGTGCACCCCTTTGTGGGCTGTGTGCATAGTCTTGATTGCTATTGGTATCACAGGGAGGAATTGACCTCCAGGCCAACTGGCTGTGAGGATCAGTTGTGTCTACAATGGGAGAACTTCTGAGCTGGAGACACCCTTATGGAGCAAGACTTGCTTCAGTGGGGCTTTGGCGCTCACTGAGTGTGCCCCTGAGTGTATCTCTTATGGATCTGAGGAGTTGTAATCTGGATGGTCTCATTCTGACCACTGGATATACTGGCTCGTGGATCTCCAAGGAGGTGCAAAGTCAGCCACTGCCTGAGGCCACCCAGCAGGAGCTACAGAGAGCTCTGCAGATTCCTCCTCTTTGTTTGGGGTTTGTGAAGCAATGCAAGCTGCTGTAGAGCCTTGGGCCTTCTTTTGGAGGATCTGGGGCTCTCTGACCCAGCTGCAGTTTATTAGGTTTTAGATTGCAAAAGGCCAGGCCATTCATATGCAAAAGCCTCTGTGCACAGCTTGGATGCGGTTGTAAACTGGGTGGGGTGGGGTCTCAGGGAATCACCAGGGTGGAGCAAACAGCAATGGCTGACCATCAGCCCTGCCCCGAAGAGGTTCCCGGGTCTCTGTGTCCCGTGGCACCGTGCAGGAACAATGATCGCTGCAAGCACCTCTGAGAGAAAGCCGCCCTCATGTTCTGGCCCAATGCCAGACAGTCCAGTTTCTTATGAGTCTGGTTCCCCAGAGTCTCGCCCAGAACTGGAGTTCAGAGCAGTCGGGAGCTTGTATCTCCCGCCCCATTGAAAAAGACAACAGCGTACCCAGTTGCCAGCCCTTATCCGCTCGCGCCTCTGTACCTCCGCACTTCACTTCGGCACCTCCGCACCTCCTCCCAGTCTCACTGTGCTTTTCTTTATCCTTCTAGTTGTATAACTTCCACTCAGCCAGCCTTCCCGTGGTTCTGGATGATATCCGTTTTGTCTTTTAGTTGTAGTTTTGATGTGGTTGTGCGAGGTAGCAAGTTCAGGTGTTTACCTATGCTGCCATCTTTGTTGTTCTGAGTTGTCTTCTTATTATTGAGTTGTGAGTATATATTCTGGGAATATATACTTTCTTTCTCATATGGAAATCCAGTTTTCCCAGCACAAGTTTTTTTGTGTGTTTTTTAAAAATATATTTTTATTTATTTTAGAGAGTAAGAGAGAGGGAGAGAGAGCTAGGAACATCAATGATGAGAGAGAATCAATGATCGGCTGCCTCCTGCGCACCCCCTACTGGGGATCGAGCCCGCAACCCAGGCATGTACCCTTGATAGGAAATGAACCTGGGACCCTTCAGTCTGCAGGCTGATGCTCTATCCACTGAGCCAAACCAGCCAGGGCTGGATACAAGTTTTTTGAAAAATATCTCCATTGCAAATTTTTTCTCAGTTTATGACTTGCCTTTTAAATTTTTAATTAAGTCTCTTATAAACAAATTTTTAAATTTTGATATCCGATTTATATTTTTCAATGGGTCATGCATTTAGTATGACATTTAAGAAATCTGCATCTAACTCAAAGACCTGAGTTCATTTTTCTTTATGATTTCTTCCTGAAATCCACTTTCAGTTCATTTTTGTGTGAGGTGTGTAGCTTTTGTATGTAGTATATAGGTTAGGATTCATTTCCTTTCTCATATGGAAATCCAGTTTTCCCAGAACAACTTTTTAAAAATTATCCTTTCCCCATTGAATTACTTTGGCACATTTGCTGGTCATCAGTTGACCTTGGGCCTATTTTGTTCTGTTGACTTACATGTGCATCCTTATGCAAGCAATAGAATGTCTTGGAGTACAGCATTATAGTCAGTCTTGAAGTTGTGTGAGTTCTAAACTTTTTTTGGTTCTCTTAATTTGTTTCAACAATTCTAGGTTATTTTCACAAATTATTTTTCAGGAAGATATCTGTGCATTTTTCCAAAACAACTGCAGAGATTTTTCAGTGGGATTAGGTTGAATATATGGATTGATTTGGGAAGAATTGATATCTTAACAATATGGAGTCTTCCCAATTAAACAGCATGTTCTTCCAATTATTTAGGTCTTTGGTTTTTCTATCCATATTTGGAACAGTATATAGGTTTGCACATATTTTGTTAAATTTTCTTCTAAATATTCCATGTTCTGAAGATATTAAAAAACAAATTTTTGAAATTTCATTCTCAAATTATTGATAGAATTAACCTTTGTATATAATCTTGTATCCAAAGACCTTGCTAATTTCCCTTCTGGTTCTGGTGTTTGTAGGTTCCTTAGTATTTTCTACACACTCCATCATGTCATCTGACAATAATAAGTTTTACTCCTTATTTTCTATTCTGTATGCCTCCTGTTTCATTCATTCTCTTGCCTTTTTGCACTGGTTAGGATCTTGAATACAATGATAAGCAGTGGTGAGAGTGGACAACCTTGCTTTGTTCCCCATCTTAGAAATCAGTCTTTCAAGTATGATGATTGTAAGTTTTCACAGATTTCCTTTTCATTTTGAGGAATTCACTTCTATTCATAGTTCACTGGATAATTTTATCATAGATAAATGTTAAACTTTCTCAAGTATTTTTTCTTCATCCATGGCCATAATCATGTTGTTTTTATATTTTTCTAGAGGCCCGGTGCATGAATTTGTGCACCAGTGGGGTCCCTCGGCCTGGCCTGTGGCATTTGGGCCAAAACCAGCTCTCCAACATTCCCCAGAGGATCCCGGATTGCTAGAGGGCACAGGCCAGGCCAAGGGATCCCACTGGTGCATGATTGGGGCCAGGGAGGGACACGGGAGGTTGGCCAGCCAGGGAGGGACTGCGGGAGGGCTCCAGGGCATGTCTGGCCCGTCACGCTCAGTCCTGATCAGCCAGACCCCAGCAGCAAGCTAACCTACTAGTCAGAGCGTCTGCCCCCTGGTGGTCATTGCACGTCATAGTGAGCAGTTGAGTGGCCTTAGCATATCATTAACATATTACACTTTGATTGGTTGAACGGACGACTGGATGACCGGACACTTAGCATATTAGGCTTTTATTATATAGGATTTTGCTTATATCATAAATGACACTTACTGCTTTTTTCTAATGGTAAACCAACCTCTTATTCCTGAGATAAGCTCCACATGGCCATAGTGCATTGTCCTTTTCAGGCATAACTGGGTTTAGTGTGCTGATATTTTATGAAGGATTTTCACATCTGTACTCAAGAGGAATATTTACCTGTAGTTTTGTTTGTTTGTAATGTCTTTGCTTTTGAAATCTGGGCAATGCTGGCTGCATGCAATGAGTTTGGAAGTAGTCCCTTCTACTCTATTTTCTGAGAGTTGGTAGGATTGGCATTACCTCATCCTCAAATATTTGGTAGAATACATCCATAAAGCCACCTAAGACTGGATTTTTCTTTGTAGAAAGGAATTTAATCATTCAGTTTCTTTACTAGATACTAGTGGCCCGGTGCACAAAATTCGTGCACATTAAAGGGAATTAGAGAAAATATTTTAATATTGCTATTTGCCCTTTCTCTATCATATTGCTATTTGCCCTTTCTCTATCATATTGCTATTTGCCCTTTCTCTATAATAGAAGAACTGATTTGTCCCCATCTGACACTGGCCTCCCATTTAAAGTCAAATCCTGGGTGCAGGTATCTGGCTCCCTCCTCCCTCCTGTCAGAGTCTAGACCGGCGCCCGTGGAAATGCAGCATCAAGTCCCCACTGGCGCCCATGGGGACCCAGCGTCAAGGCCCCCGGGAGCCGAGACCCAGAGTCAAGTCCCCGCCCACCCGCATGTGCCTAGCCACACACACAGTCCCACCCACCCACGTGCCTCGCCATCCATTCAGCTCCACCCACCCGTGCATGCCTGCTGCACACGCAGCCCCTGGTGATGGGTCGTTACGGCGTGAGGGCGTCATGACCACATAGACTTTTATTATGTAGGATAGGGATATTCACATTTGAAAGTTTCCTTTAAAGCTGTTTTAGTAATCTGTTTTTTCAATTAATTTGTCCATTTTACTGAGCTGTTGAATTATTGGCATGAAGTTCTTTCAATTTCTATGGTACCTGTAGTATTCTCTCTTTCATTCCTGATATTTGTAATTTGTATCTTTTCTTGATCAATCTAGCTAGAGATTTATCCATTTTATTGTTTCCAAGCACCCAGTTCTTGATTTAATTGATTTTTCTCTATTTATTGTCCATATTCTATTTCATTGATTTCTACTCTATCGTCATTATTTCATTTTTTTCTACATTGCCTTTAGTTTTTCTTGTTTTTCTAGCTTCATAAGATAAAATTTTAGATCTTTAATTTTAAAACCTTTCTTCATTTTAATGTGAACATTATTAAGCTATAAATTTCCCCTAGCATTTCTCTAGCTTCATCCAACAAAATTTTATGACTGTTTTTATTTTCATTAAGTTAAAATATTTTTAATTTCTCCAGTGATTTCTTCTGTTTCAACTGTTATTCTTTTAAAAGTTTTTAAATTTCCAAATATTTAAGCATTTTCCAGGCAACACTTTATTATTTATTTTTAGTTTAGTTCTGTTGTGGTAAGAGAACATTTTAAATTTGAGACTAATTATGTTCCAGTACACAGTCTACCTTATGGAATGGTCCATGTGTACTTGAACATCATGTATAATCATAATATCCTTAATGTTGGGTTGAGTGTTCTGTTATTAAAAGGGTATGAAATTAGATGTTGCAAACAAGAGGAAACCTGGAAAATTCACAAATATGTGGAAGTTAACACACTCTTGGACAACAAATGGGTCAAAGAATAAATTAAAATGAAAATAAAAAGTTTCTGTAAACAAATGAAAATGGAAACACACCATACAAATTTATGAGCTGGAAAAAAAAAAAAAAAGCAGTTCTAAAGAAAAGCTTATAGCAATACATTCCTACATTTAGACAAAAGAACGATCTCAAATAACCTAACATTACACCTCAAGGAACTAGAAAGAAAGTTAGCAGAAGGAAGAAAGTAATAAACATCAGAGCAGAAATAAATGAAGTAGAAACTTCAGGAAAAAATAAAGATCAACCAAATTAAGAGTTCGTTTTGGAAAGTTCACAAACTTTCAGCTAAACTAAAAAAAGAAACAACTCTAACAGAATTATAAATGGAAAGATGAGACATTCAACTGATACCACAGCTATACAAGGGTTATGAGAACGATTACAAAAAATTAAATGCCAACAAACTGGATAACCCAGAAAAATAGATAAATTGCGAGGAACATATGATGGATCGAGACTGAATCGTGGAGAAATAGAATATCTAGACAGCCCAATGCCATAAAGGAGATGGAAGCAGTGACCTAAACCTTCCCAACACAGAAAAGCTCAGAACCAGACGGCTTTGCTGGAGAATTCCACCAAACATTTAAGAAAACTTAGCGCCAATCCTTCTCAAACCCTTCAAAAAGCTGAAGATCAGGAAACACTTCCAACTTATTTTACAGTATTATTCTCATACCAAAGCCAGATACGGACGCTACAAGGAAAGAAAATTACAGGCCAATATCCCTGCTAAAACATGACGCAAAAATACTCAGCACAATAATACTCAGCACCACGGTCAAATGGGTTTGTCCCTGGGATGCAAGGAGCTCCATGCCCCAATGTTAGGGATGCCACTCCTGGTCCGGGCACACACCCTGGTTGCAGGTTCGATCCCCAGTCAGGATGGGTGTGGGAGGCAACCGATGGATGTTTCTCTTTCACATCGAGGTTTCTCTCAAAAAAAAAAAAAAATCAATAAAAACATATCTTTGGGTGAGGATTGAAAACATAAATGTCCATACTATCCAAGCAACCGATAGATTTAATGCAATCTCCTCCAAAATGCCAATCGCATTTTGCACAGAAATAGAAAAAAACAACCCTAAAATTCACATGGAGATCCTGAATAATCGAAGCCATCTTGAGAAAGAAGAACAAAACCGAAGGCACCCCACTTCCCGCTGCCTAAGCTTCCCCAAGCTTTCATGTCCGTGTCCTCAGCTCCGGGGAACTGGCATCCCTTACACAGGGACCCCAGCAGCGCCACCCGGAAGACCACGGCACCACGGGGCTCCCGTCATTTGTTCCCTTATCTCAGCGACCACGCTTTGCACTCTCTGAAAACAGAGGTGCGTACACGTGCTCTGTTTTCTAACTGTTCACAGCAGGGTATAGACTTAAAAACGGGTTAGGACAAGGGCGAGGCCTTTGGCACCTTCCTCTTCCAGGGGTATTTGCTCGCAGGTCATGCAAACGCCGCATAGGAACCCGAGAGTGATGGCCTCCCTAAACTTTTCATTCTAGGCATCTCTCGTGCCCCACCCTCGCTCCAGTCTTAATAAATAAAATTAAGAAACAAAGTAAAACATGAAAAATATCTGTAATATACATGACAAACCAAAGGATGGCATCTGTCCCATAGAAGACTCTTACAAATCTGAAAGAAAAAATATAAAAATAGCCAAATAATGGAAGGGAAAAACGCAGTCACTAGTATTCCACTGGGATCAGAAGTGAAGTGTACATTTAACAGTTTGATAATTTATGCCAAATACGCCTCAAGAAATATTGTACTACTTTACTTATTTTTTAAATATATTTTATTGATTTTTTACAGAGAGGAAGGAAGAGGGATAGAGAGTTAGAAACATCGATGAGAGAGAAACATCGATCAGCTGCCTCCTGCACACCTCCTACTGGGGATGTGCCTGCAACCAAGGTACATGCCCTTGACAGGAATCGAACCCGGGACCCTTCAGTCCACAGGCTGACGCTCTATCCACTGAGCCAAACCGGTTTTGGCAATATTGTACTACTTTCAAGTCCCATTACCTATACATGGACGTTGTCAATCCCCAACATCTTCACAGATAATTTTCTTGTATTCCTTTTTATTCTTTTTTTTTCCTCTTGTTTTCTCAGGCCTTTAATTCTTGGTGCATTTGATAGGTGTCTTAAGTTACTGCATGGACTGCCTTTTTATTTTTATTTTTTTTTTATTTTTATTTTTTAAATATATTTTATTGATATTTCACAGAAAGGAAGGGAGAGGGATAGAAAGCTAGAAACATCGATGAGAGAGAAACATCGATCAGCTGCCTCCTGCACACCTCCCACTGAGGATGTGCCCGCAGCCAAGGTACATGCCCTTGACCGGAATCGAACCCGGGACCTTTCAGTCCGCAGGCCGACGCTCTATCCATTGAGCCAAACCGGTTTCGGCGGACTGCCTTTTTTAAACGTTTATTTGCCAAAAAAATAAAAAGACGATACAAATAAACCAAGAAGAAATAGAATGTCTTATTTTGAGAGTTGCTTGTGTATGGTGTTATGCAGCGAACAGGACTGGGAATGTGGGGATGAAGTGGTCTGGAGAAACAGTAAGTGAATGAACCTGTGGGAGCGGGCACACAGCACTGTCACCGGAATTCTTGCCAGGAACTTAAATGCTGTCTCAAGAGAGAGCACTCCCTGATCCAATCCACCTTCCGTCATCAGCATCTTCAGGTTTCACGTACTCTCTCCCCCGCCGGCCGACATCAAAGCCGCCTTACGCTAGCGTTGGAAGCGATAAGAGTTCTAACTTATCTGTCTCACGTTTCAATGAGGTCATGGCAAGTATTATCATCTGATCAAATATTTTATCAAACCTTTGCGAAGCAAAACTAGTTCACGGCCGGGGAGTCGTCACTTGGATCCTGTTTGGGTTCCATTCAGTTAATAAAGAGACAAATAGCTGAGCTCTGTTTTTGCCTTTTATACCCCATTCTCTCTGCCAAACGCTCAATGCTCAGGGAGGGTCACTTCAGCACAAACTTGCACATTTCCAGAACGAATGCCGATTCCGTAATCCCTTGTTGTGTAACAACACTCTAGAGAAATACCTTGTCACAGTTAAGACGGCCTCTCTCAGCAAAACTTACCCTCTGTTATTGCAAAATATGATGGAAGACAACTCCTACGTTTGGGTACGTAATTAAGAGAACTTTTAAAAACGGTCTTCCTGAAAAAGATGACAGATGCAAGACGCGCCCTTACCTACACCTCCGTTCCTTTAAGAGGGTCCGTCTCTCTCCTGAGTGGGACGTGACCTCGAGACACAGCCCAGCTGTCCTCTGATGCAAAAACGGGCCCCTGTAGAGCGGCTCTCCGCTGCATCCCAGCTCCGTTCGGTCTTCCGTCTGCACCCTTACCACTTAGACCTCAGATGGAGGTCCAAGGATGGTCACACGCCTGGTCTCACTCACTGCTCTCGGGGGAAAACGTGAGTCTTGACTTTCATTATAACCTTGAGGAGGTATGCCTCCTTGCTGACAAGGAACGCAATTCTTCTCTTTTTCATTCTCATAGGTAGTTTATTGGCATCCCGGTAGCGCCAGATGGAATGTCACCAGTCACTGCAAGGACACTTCTTGGATGACTATAGCAGCAGATATAGCATCTGTCTTACCCAGATCGCACAGGGGATGCACTGTCAATTTTTTAAATTAAATGCATTTAGTGGCACTGGTTAATAAAATTAAGCTTCAAGTGTACAATTCTATGAGGCATCATCTTTATATTGCTTTGTCTGTTTACCACCCAGAGTTAAATCTCCTTCTGTCACCATATATTTGACCCCCTTTACTCTTTGCTTCCCCTCGCACCTCCCCCTACAGAAGATGTGGTACATGCACACCGTGGAATACTACTCAGCCATAAGAAAAGACGAAATACTGCCATTTCATCTTTGTTGCCATTTGCAACGACATGAAGGGATCTTGAGTATGTCATGCTGAGTGAAGTAAGTCAGATGGAAAAAGTCAAGAGCCATATGATGTCACTCACATGTGGGCTATACCACTGAAAGCAACAGATAAACAAGCAAGACAGGCAAACAAGAACTCATCGCCACGGACAGCGCAGCTCCCCGGACCGCGGGGGGATGCCCTGTTTGTCTGCTGGAATTCACGCGCTCCACTGAACTAAAACCAAGAGGAAGCTTGCAGCTTGGCCAGGCCTCTCTCTCCCCGAGGACCCCGCTCCGGAGGACTCCAGGCCAAGGAGTGGTTGCAAAAGCTGGGGAAGGTGGGGAAGCCAGAGGCGCCCCGGAGAACGACCACATCTCTCGTCCCCAAGCCGTGCGCTCACTGAGGAGTCCACGCTGAATGCCACGCCCTGAGAGGGGACGTCCAGGGGCCGCACAGAGGTCTGAGTCTCTGCGGGGCCGTGAGCTCGGCGGGTAACGGACCCGGGGTTGGCATCTGTTGCTGTGTCAGACGCCTCCCCGAACACAGGGATCCACACACCACCTCTGTTTGCTCCTGACTCTGCAAACCAGGGCTCCCAGCGGCGGCCTTTTTGTTGGGTTCGCTAGGTCTCGGTGATGTCTGGAGAAACGGTGAGACTGGAAAACTGTCTCCCTCCCGCCCGCCTCCGGGGCTTCTCCTATCCGTGAACCTCCAGGGCTTCAAAACATGGAAGTTTCCTGTGATCATCTCTTTCCTTCTCCCCGCTCTTCCCTGGATGCACGGAGGTGAACTCTCTCCGCTGGGGTAGTGTTCTCTCCCATGTACTCCGCAAAGCACCCTGTTCGTTACCCGCATTATAGAGGCATGGCCACTACCTGTCAGCCTCTCCGTAGCCTCACTCCCCGCCAACCCCAGGCGGCTTCAGCCCCCACCCCAACTCCTCCACTAAACACCCTGCAGGCTGGCCCCTCCGCCCGGCAGGCTGGCCCCCTCTGCCCAGCAGGCTGGCTAGAAACCCAAGCTTCCATTTGGATAGCGGCCCAGCGCTCACCTGTCTTGTAATTATTACTGCAGGCCTGATCCACTCATTCTATAACTGAAAGGGAAAGGGTCTCTAAGAGTGAGTGGGGGAATGAGGGGTCAGGGCAAGGCAGGGCCAGCCCCACAGAAGGGGTTTGGATGAGGCGTGTGGCGTGCTGATGTGGGATTCGGTCATAAGCTCTGTGCTCTTCTTTCCCATCTGGCAGCACGTGCTATTTCACCAAATTGGCTCAAGAGGAAGTTGAGATCCTGTCAAGCTTTACTGTCCCAGAAGAAATTGAAAGTTGCCAAAAGAATGGATGTGTGTATTACAAAGTGTTTAAAGAAAACTTAGCACAGTTCTCTTTAACTGTGAGAAGTGAAAGTGCGGAGGCACTCATGGTGAGTAATCATATATAATAAAAGGCTAATATGCAAATTGACCGAACAGCAGAACGACCGGTTGCTATGACGCACACTGACCACCAGGGGGCAGATGCTTAATGCAGGAGCTGCCCCCTGGTGGTCAGTGTGCCAAAAGCCAGGCTCACCTTGGCGAGCACAGCAGCGGTGGCGGGAGCCTCTCTTGCCTCTGTGGCAGCGCTATGGATGTTCGACTGCTGGCAGGGAGCAGGCCTAAGCCATCAGTTGGACATCCCCAGAGGGCTTCTGGACTGCAAGAGGTGCAGGTTGGGCTGAGGGACCCCCCCGCCCAAGTGCACGAATTTTGTGCACCGGGCCTCTAGTCTATATATAAAAGGCTAATATGCAAAGTGTCCCCTTGGGAGTTCGACCAGGAGACCAGGAGTTCGAATGCTTGCTATGACATGTGCTGACCACCAGGGGGAGGCACGGAATGAAGGAAGGCCCCAGCCAGCAGCCAGGGAAGGGAGGCCCTGGCAGGCAGCCAGAAGGCCCCGATCAGCCCTGATCGCCGGCTAGGCCTAGGGACCCTACCCATGCATGAATTTCATGCACCGGGCCTCTAGTGACATAAAAAGATGCAGAGTCCCTTAACATTGGAGGAGGAGGCACTGTGTAAGCCCCAGTCTGCAGGCAGCATGTAGTCTGCAGGCAGCCCGTCGGGACACTGAAGGGTCCATGTGGATGGGGTGGCTTTTGATTTCACAACCAGTAACACACTCCCTCTAGCCCTCCAATAACCCACCCCGTTACTCAGCCAGGCCAGCTCCCTCTCACAGAGCCCAAACTGCTTCAAATCTTTTACTAGCGTGTTTATGAAAACAAACATAACCTATGTTAAGATGGTTAGATAGGAAGATTAAAGACTTCTAGCCAAAGAGTCTTCGACAACCAAGTTCTCTGTCTAGAAACAAACCACAGAAATCCAGCATCTGATGACATGCAAATGAACCTGGAGCAGGAAGAGGAAACCAGTTTGATATCCACCAGAGAGCTTCCATGTAGAAACTCATAAACGGTGCCCTTCAATCACACGAGGCATGACATGGCTGAAAAAGTCCACCCTCACACTGTAGCCATGAGGACCTCTTCCAGCACGGACCATCAGTCCCCCACGGACACGCTGAAGATGACCGCCAGGCCTTTCCTCCAGATGGACCCAGAGTGGTGACCTGAGACCTTATCGAAGAGCCACGTGAAACCAAGATGTTCCCTAGAAGTGCCCTCATTCCCCAGTGAATAGATTTCATTGTAACCCAAGACCCATTAGTGATTCAGAGTACTGTGGTTTCTAAGTGAGTAATATGTGAGGGTTGTAACGATGTGAGTCATATGAAGGGGAAAAGGTGTGAGGAAATGAAAACCATTATAGGAAGGTACACCGCAGACCTGAGAGCGTGGTTACTCATGCATAAGAGAGCACAGAAAGGGCATGACCCTGGTCATTCACATCTTCTCCTTATCCGGCAAACGCAGATTTACCAACCCCAGGGGACCATGTAATGAATCACAGACAAAAATCATCATGGATTTTACTTTGTGTGATTCACTCAACAGATACTTGTTGAATTCCCAGTATGTGCCAGGAACTGCTAGGTGCCCAACTGACTAGATAGATGGATACACGGGAGGTGGGTAGGTAAGTGGGTGGCTGGGTGGATGGATGGATGGATGGATGGATGGATGGATGGATGGGTGGGTGAGTGGATGGATGGATGGATGGGTGGATGGATGGATGGGTGGGTGGATGGATGGATGGATGGGTGGTGGGTGGATGGATGAACGGGTGGATGGGTGGGTGAGTGGATGGATGGATGGGTGGATGGATGACTGGGTGGATGGGTGGGTGGGTGGGTGGGTGAGTGGATGGATGGATGGATGGATGGATGGATGGATGGATGGATGAATGGGTGGGTGGGTGGGTGAGTGGATGGATGGATGGATGGGTGGTGGGTGGATGGATGAATGGGTGAATGGGTGGGTGAGTGGATGGATGGATGGGTGGATGGATGACTTGGGTGGATGGGTGGGTGGTGGGTGGATGGGTGGGTGGATGGATGGATGGGTGGTGGGTGGATGGATGAAGGGGTGGATGGATGGGTGAGTAGATGGATGGATGGGTGGATGGATGGATGGATGGATGGGTGGATGGATGACTGGGTGGATGGGTGGGTGGGTGGATGAATGGATAGGTGGGTGGTTGGGTGGATGGATGGATTGATGGGTGGATGGATGGGTGGGTGGATGGGTGGATGGGTGGGTGGGTGGATGGGTGGGTGGGTGGGTGGATGGATGGATGGATGGATGGATTGGTGGATGGATGGATGAGTGGGTGGATGGGTAGATGGGTGAGTGGAGGGATGGATGGATGGATGGATGGATGGATAGATGGATAGATAGATAGATAGATAGATAGATAGATAGATAGATAGATACTCCTGACCTCAAATGACTCCAAGTTTGGGAAAGGAATCAGACAAATAAATATATTTTACTGACTAAAAGTCCAAGAACACCATGCACTCAGGGCCAGAACATGGATTTTGAAACCCCCGCAGGGAATTCACATGCCCACACCATTGAACTGGATTAGATCTTGATATATTTATAGCACTCAGTGTCAAATTTCCCCTGAAGCATAAAATAATGTTAAGCTCTTGAGTTCCTTGGGGATAACCCGGAGAGTTAGTAATGTGCGTTCAAAATACTCCCTCATTCATTTGCCACCACAGTGACAGGATGAGGGAACAAACACATCTCTTATGAAAATTGCTTGGCCTCGTTAAAATGGCAAATTTCTAGGCAAATACATTCACTCCTTGGGTGTGTTAGATTACGGGATAGCACGGGAGTTATGTCTACCTTTCCCAACCCGCACACAGAGCTCTGTGACTGCTCCCCAAGTCAGGGACGACTGGAGGGAGGGCGTTTAGAGCAAGAACTGGAACCTGATTTAGCCTGAGGACGCTCCAGCGCCTGCCTCACTTACCCAGGAACTTGGTAAAATTGTCTGCATCCAGTAAAGCCAATAGTAAGGGATCATAGGACTATACCTATTAACGTGGCATTTCCCAGATTGAAAAACTGGCTCTTCAGCGTTTCCATTTCTTTCATTCATTCGGGCCTTTCCTCCTTGGTTAATATGTTGGTTCATTCAATCCGCTGAGTGAGTGCTTGTTACCTGCAGAACGAGGCACTGTGCCCTGTGAAGGAAACAAGAGCACATCATCGTGGGACCCTGCACTCCCCGTACTCACCGCCCAATGCACCTGCAGCATTGATGTCATCATGGGACCCTGACCTCACCTGGTCCACCGTCCAACAGCACCTGCAGCATTGATGTCATCAGGGGACCCTGACCTCACCTGGTCCACCGTCCAGTGCACCTGCAGCATTGATGTCATCATGGGACCCTGACCTCACCTGGTCCACCGCCCAATGCACCTGCAGCATTGATGTCATCATGGGACCCTGACCTCACCGGGTCCACCGCCCAACGCACCTGCAGCATTGATGTCATCATGGGACCCTGACCTCACCTGGTCCACCGCCCAATGCACCTGCAGCATTGATGTCATCATGGGACCCTGACCTCACCTGGTCCACCGCCCAACGCACCTGCAGCATTGATGTCATCATGGGACCCTGACCTCACCTGGTCCACCGTCCAGTGCACCTGCAGCATTGATGTCATCATGGGACCCTGACCTCACCTGGTCCACCGCCCAATGCACCTGCAGCATTGATGTCATCATGGGACCCTGACCTCACCTGGTCCACCGCCCAATGCACCTGCAGCATTGATGTCATCATGGGACCCTGACCTCACCTGGTCCACCGTCCAGTGCACCTGCAGCATTGATGTCATCAGGGGACCCTGACCTCACCTGGTCCACCGCCCAATGCACCTGCAGCATTGATGTCATCAGGGGACCCTGACCTCACCTGGTCCACCGTCCAGTGCACCTGCAGCATTGATGTCATCAGGGGACCCTGACCTCACCTGGTCCACCGTCCAGTGCACCTGCAGCATTGATGTCATCAGGGGACCCTGACCTCACCTGGTCCACCGCCCAGTGCACCTGCAGCATTGTTGTCATCAGGGGGCCCTGACCTCACCTGGTCCACCGTCCAGTGCACCTGCAGCATTGATGTCATCGTGGGACCCTGACCTCGCCTGGTCCACCGCCCAATGCACCTGCAGCATTGATGTCATCAGGGGACCCTGACCTCACCTGGTCCACCGCCCAGTGCACCTGCAGCATTGATGTCATCCTGGGACCCTGACCTCACCTGGTCCACCGTCCAGTGCACCTGCAGCATTGATGTCATCATGGGACCCTGACCTCACCGGGTCCACCGCCCAATGCACCTGTAGCATTGATGTCATCATGGGACCCTGACCTCACCTGGTCCACCTGCAGCATTAGTGTCGATACTTCAAACACAAGACACACCTCAATGCCCCATGAAAGGCAGACCTCTGTGCCAACCACAGCGGCGCTCCTAGCCAGGTGTGGCCATTATGCACGTGGAATTGGGCGTGTCCCAACCGAAATGTGCAGAAAGTGACAAGTACACACTGGGTTTCAATTATGAAAAAAATGTAAACATTCTCATTAAATTGTTTATATTGATTAGATGTTGAAATTATAACGTTTGGTATAAATAAAATGTTTTTAAGACATTTAACATATTTAAGTAAAATATTACCATTACTCAACCCTGGCCCAGCTGGCATGTCAGTGGTTGAGCTTTGACCCATGAGCCAGGAGGTCATGGTTCAATTCCAGGTTGCGGGCTCAATCCCCAGTGTGGGGTGGGCAGTGATTCTCTCATCATTGATGTTTCTCTCTCTTTCTCCCTCTCCTGTCCTCTCTGAAATCAATAAAAAAATACACTTAATAAAAAAAATTACTCAAACCCGTTTCTTACTTTACCACACAATGTGAAGTCACATACGCAATTTACATGGTATTTCTACTGGACAAGGCAGGCACGGATGGAGGGCTACAGATGCTGGAGACTCACAAGTTCTTCCCGCCTGAGGGGGGCGGGGGGGCGGGGGCCGGGACCAGAGGAGACCGTGGAAGAGCACCCTGGACTGAGCGCTCTCTGAGCTCAGACCGGGGGAGACACGAAGCTGGGGGTCTCGGGAGGAACACCCCGGAGGGTGACACTGGCCAGGAGCCCTAGACCATGCTGCCAATCCAGCCCTGCCCTCCCGGGCTCCGGGCGGATTCCAACGTCCTCGCTTCCCACCCCCCACTTACTCCTATGCTCCCCATCCCAGAGCGCCCCCGTGAGCCCACGGGTTCACAGTTGGTTTGTGCCCGTCACCAGAGATTCTAGGACATAAGCTATCCCTCCAGCTGAACAACATAAATCAGAACGTAGATTGCCAGTGAAACACTCGGGCCCCAAAGCCAGAACAGAGTAGAAAGGAGCATTTCTGAGTGGCTTTCCCTGCGTCCTTTCTTCTAGAGCAGTGGTTCTCAACCTTCCTAAGGCCGCGACCCTTTAACACAGTTCCTCATGGTGTGGGGACCCCCAACCATAACATTATTCTCGTTGCTACTTCATAACTGTCATTTTGCTACTGTTAATGAATCGTCATGTCAATATCTGTGTTTTCCGATGGTTTCAGGCTCTACAGCAGCGGTTCTCAACCTATGGGTCCTAAGACCATCGGAGAACACAGATATTGACATGACGATTCATAACAGTAGCAAAATGACAGTCATGAAGGAGCAACGAAAATAATGTTATGGTTGGGGGTCACCACCACATGAGGAACGGTATTAAAGGGTCGCGGCATTAGGAAGGTTGAGAACCACTGCTCTATATTGAGCCGCCTCCCTCTCGCAGGCTCCCTGTCTCACCAGCCCGACACCCAAGGCGTCCTCCAGGGGGGCTCCGCCCGGGGCACCTGTGTGAGCTCCTGAGCTGGGCCGTTCCCACGGTGGCCCCAGCTCCTCCAGGCGAACCCAGGCTGCAGGTCAAGGCTCTGCACCCAAAGGGGAAAAGAGGAAGAAGAAACAGTTTGCCCTCGAGGGCCGGCCGCGTACCATGCACCCTTCTCGGCTCTGAGGGGAACGCATCTCGGTCACATCGCACAGCAGCCTTTGCAATGAACCGTACGAACTGCTTCAGGGCTGGAGATCGCCCACAGACCTCAGACTTCGCACAGCACTGCTCACCCGCTGCCTTCAAAGGCTCCCTGTTTGCCTGGGCTCATGGGCCCCCCCGGCAGGTGACGCTCCGAATCCCCAGGTGACCAGCACCTATGAAGTCTGAGCCGCAGGTTCACAGTCCAACATGGCAACTGCCTCAGCCACTCCAACGCGTGACAACAGCATCCCCCCTGCATTGACCAAAAACCACCCCTGGACCCAGGACTGTCTGCGGCCCACACGCGCCGTACGATGAGGGTCATGCTTCTCCCGTTCTGCAGTTGCGTAGACAATTTGAACAAGGTCACTGGACTTACCCAAAGTCAGACAACAGCAAATGGCAGACTTGGGGTTCAAGCATGTGACCATCTGTCCCCAAAACCCCAATTCTTTCCCACTGTGTCCTGTTGGGTCCCATCCCTCCTCATAGCCCTGAGCAAGCTGAGAGCCACTGGAGGCCCATGGGACCCAGACCAGCCAGGTAGCTCTGCGGGAGTGGCGCCCCCTGACGCCCCCTCTCCCCCACGACCCTGGGTGGCACAGCGGGCTGAGAGCCTCTGTCCTGGCTGGGCGGGAGGGGGAATGAGGCCCCTTGTTTGCTCCCACCTCCTTCTGAAGACTCTGCAACCGCACAGCGTGTGCTCAGCTGCACAGGAAGGACCGAGCGAGCGGCAGCTGCACCTCACACCGCAGCGCAGGGACAGAGGAACCACTGCACTCTCCGCCCCGGGATCCGAGGCCCGTGGCCGCTCAGAGCCACATGGCTCCCCCAGGCAGCAGGGCCGATGGCTCTGTGCCTGACCCTCCCTCCGTGCGCTGGACCATCCTGGCGAACCGCCGTGGTTCCAGGCCCAGCTGCTCTTCCGTTCCCGTCGCCCCGATGTCACCCGGGGAACGAATGTCCCGGTTCTGACAGGTGCCAGGCCCGGGACAGAGTCACTCCCACCACCCCCCACGCGGCTTCCCGCTGGCAGGGGCGCCATCGGACTCTGTGCCTCTCCCGCGTTTCTGCTGACTCAGAGGAGGACGTCAAACATCGCTGAGCGCCCGGACGGGGGAAGCTCTGACCCCCGCGGGGCGTCTCCGTTCCTGAGTCGGTGCTGGATGCTGGTGCAAGTGTGTGCCTGCGTGTGAGCAGGGCCCCGGCACGGCTTGGAGAGCAAGTCAACCGGAAATCAGGCCGGGATAATCCCAGGCAGCCGTTAAGCTGGTATTAAAACGCCGATTGCACAATGCTCTTTCTTTGGCTCGGCTTTCTCATGGTTCTGTGCTTAAAGAAACAGAAACAAAGCCCCAGGGAGACTCACGGCGTGTCTGGCTCCTTCCCTGTGTCTGCACGCACACGCGCTGCGCCTCACACTCACCTGCCCGCCGGGAAGCAGGGCGCGCGCCGGCCCTCGCCACGCCTGGCCCTGCGCGGAGTGGACAGGGGCTGGGCAGCGCGTGGGCCTGCGGGCCGTGGACCTGCACTGAGACGGCGCGTGAGCATCCAGGGGCCGTGCTTACGGACGCTCGGAGCCACCGCGCACTGAGAGGGCCTGTGCGCATCCTCACTCGCCACACGCAGGGGTCCTCAAACTTTTTAAACAGGGGGCCAGGTCACTGTCCCTCAGACCGTGGGAGGGCCGGACTATAGTTTAAAAAAAAACTGTGAACAAATTCCTATGCGCACTGCGGGCCCGGGACGCGTCGGCTGCTAAGCAGGACAGGCAGCGGCACCCGGCAGGCCAGATCAGTGTCCTCGGCGGGCCGCATGTGGCCCGCGGGCCGTAGTTTGAGGACGCCTGGTAGACGACTAAGAGCCACTTCTCACCCGTAAGCAAACGGAGACCCGCTCGGCCGTGTGGCTCAGTGGTTGGGCATTGACCCGTGTGGGACGTGCGGGAGGCAGCCGATCAACGATCCTCCCTCATCGTGATGTTTCTATCTCCCTCTCCCGCTCCCTTCCCCTCTGACATCAATAAAAGTGTATTTAAAAAAAGAAAATGTAGACCTTGTGAGCAGCAGCCCTGGCCCACAAAGCAAGCTCTCCAACTCCAGGGAACACGCTTTCCGTCACGCCACCAATTCTTTTTTTTTTTTTTAATATTTTTTATTGATTTTTTACAGAGAGGAAGGGAGAGGGATAGAGAATTAGAAACATCGATGAAAGAGAAACATCGATCAGCTGCCTCCTGCACACCCCCCACTGGGGATGTGCCCGCAACCCAGGTACATGCCCTTGACCGGAATCGAACCTGGGACCCTTCAGTCCGCAGGCCGATGCTCTATCCAAACCGGTTAGGGCAGCGCGCCACCAATTCTTAAGGTCGAGCTGCCAAGCTTCCAAGGTCGAGGCGTGTTATGTTCTCTCAGGGACAGATGCCAGGGGAACTGGGTTCCACGTCTTCCCACGGCTCCCACCATCTCCACGAGAGTCACTCCCATTGGCGCACGCCGCACTCCTCTCGGAGAGCATCACTCCTCTCGGAGAGCCATCACTCCTCTTGGAGGGCCATCACTCCTCTCGGAGGGCCATCACTCCTCTCGGAGGGCCATCACTCCTCTCGGAGGGCCATCACTCCTCTCGGAGGGCCATCACTCCTCTCGGAGAGCCATCACTCCTCCCGGAGAGCCATCACTCCTCCCGGAGAGCCATCACTCCTCTCGGAGAGCCATCACTCCTCTCGGAGAGCCATCACTCCTCCCGGAGAGCCATCACTCCTCCCGGAGAGCCATCACTCCTCTCGGAGGGCCATCACTCCTCTCGGAGGGCCATCACTCCTCTCGGAGAGCCATCACTCCTCTCGGAGAGCCATCACTGCAAATCCTGCCGGATCCGAGCACAGCCGCAGCGCTCCAGGGCCGCCCGCGCGAGTGCCACGCACAGACCCCCACGGCGGGCTCGGAGCCGAGCCACCCGTGGAGGCCGGCGCGGCCCGTAAACCTGATGGGCGGGAGCCCCCCGCCGACACGTCCCAGAGCTGCAGCACACACCGCCTGAGCGGCCCGCGCACGGCAGCACGAGAGAGCACGCCAAGCGCGCACACCCACGCGAGGGCCACCACGTGAGAACACACTTCTGAGTGAGGGTCCGGCCACAGCGGGTGACAGCGGACCCCGAACCGCAGGCACTGGGCGGAAGAAAACACACAGGCAGGTAACAACTGACAAGACCCAGCGTGAGTGGGAAGTGCGTGCTGTTGGGGAGGAGGTGTGTGTGTCCGAGCACACGTGCGCTGATCATCATCATACCTGGACACCGTGTTTGCCCGGATCCAGGACGAGGAAGCGCCCACTCACGCAGGAGCCCAGCCTGCAGCCCAGATGTGGCCCCAGCAGCGAGCAGAACGGGGCGGAGCCCGTGTCCTCTTAGACGCGGAATCTTCGCGGCCTGGACCATCTAGTGGGTCTGAGTCCTTGGCCCACGGTCCTTGCCGAGGTTCTCTTGGTGCAGACAGCTCGCAGAGCAAATGACTCACCATTTAATTCTTTTGTTGTTTTTTTTAAAATATATCTTTATTGATTTCAGAGAGGAAGGGAGAGGGAGAGAGAGAGAAACATCAATGATGAGAGAGACTCGTTGATCGGCTGCCTCTTGCACATTCCCTACGAGGGATCGAGCCGCCACCCGGGCATGTGCCCTGGACCGGAATTGAACCCGTGACTCTTCAGTGGGCAGGCTGACGCTCTCTCCACGGAGCCACACCGGCCAGGGCAGGTGACTCACCATTGTGAACACCCCTGTTTTGCTCCCGGGGGTCCACTGGGGACATGCACACCACAGTGCTCCGTTTCCTTTCCTTTTCCCAATAGTTTCAGACATGAGTCCCTTTGTGTCGTGTCTGTGATGCTAACGCGGGAAACTGAATGGACATTGGATGAGCTTATGAGCTAAAGGGTTGAGTCACCTGTGGACTGACTGCATCAGGCACCGGTGGGGGGCCCTTCCCTCCTGAGGGGAACCTTCAGTACAGTGACCTGGGCCACGTTCTTGGCCTCTAGGGGTCTGCCAAAGGCTCCACACAGACCCCAGGAAAGGAGAGAGAGGAGAAGCCACGTCCCCTCTGCAGGCGGGGGGTGGGGGGGAGCGGGGGGCGGGTGGATGGGCCTGATTTGAGAAGGTCTGCACCACGGCTATGCTTCCAATCCCTTTTCCTACACTTCTACGTTTTTATTGATTTTCGAGGAAAAGGAAAGGGAGAGAGAGAGAGAGAGAGAGAGAGAGAGAGAGAGAGAGAAACACCGATGTGAGAGAGAAACATCAATTGTTCACCTCCTGTAGGCGCCCTGACTGGGGATCAAACCTGCAACTAGGTATGTGCCCTGACCTTGAATCGAACCCACAACCTTTTGGTGTAGGGGACAATGCTCCAACCAACTGAGCCAGTGGTCTGCAAACTGCGGCTCGCGAGCCACATGCGGCTCTTTGGCCCCTGGAGTGTGGCTCTTCCACAAAACACCACGTGCGGGCGCGCACGTCCAGTGCGATTGAAACTTCGTGGCCCGTGCGCAGAAGTCGGTGTTCGGCTCTCCAAAGAGATTCCAATCGTCGTCCTGTTGATGTTTGGCTCTGTGGACTGATGAGTTTGCCGACCGCTGGACTAAGCTACCTGGCCGGGCTCTTACACCAAACATATCCTTGTTGTGACCCTCAGATCGACCCCACAAGAGAGCCCCCGCACACCAAAAACTCACGCCGAGAGAGCGCTGAAGTGAAAACTCTGAGCCACACCGACCGCCACGCGCTGATTAACCCTTGATTAATGTCAGGGTTCGGGCAACAGCACCAACATCGTTATGTAGGACCTCACTCGTCAGCAGTTCAACCAACAAGTATTTCTTGGAAGACGACGCCTCCCGCATTATGCTGCTTTCTGGACACAGAAATAAACTGCCGATTTTTCTCTTCTAAAGAGACAGAGAACAAAAGGCCAGAAGCCAGCACCCTCCCGTGAAGTGCCAGAGGGCGAGCACGGGTCTCCGGGCACAGGGTGAGTCCCAAGGGGCGAGCGGGCAGGGCCCCCGAGGGACGAGGAGTGGTGCCCCAGGTGTGACCGGAAGGGACCGACAGCCACACAGGCACACCTCCTCCAGGCAGGAGCCCGTGAACAACTCCGTGGGCCCAACGGGAGGAAAAACTATCCTTTCAAATGTTTGCCATTCTTTTTTATTATTATTTTTATACATCGTTTGCCCATTCTTTGTGTAAGCCAAAGAGGACGTTAGGAGAGACAAGCTGCTCTCTGTTCATCCTAGTAACCCAACGCCCGCAGCAAAGACGGTGCGGGGCCCACAGCAGAGCGGGGAGCTGCGGTTCTCCCTGCGCAGTGTGTAGTGCGGCGGGCGGGCGGGCGGGCGGGCGGGCGGCACTGACGCGAAAACCTTTCCTCTGCTTTCCCGAGATGCAGGAGGACTGCCTGTGAGTGTCTGCCTGATCAAGGAAGCGCGCATGTGTCTATGTGTGCATGTGTCTGTGTGTGTCAATGTGTGCATGTCTCTGTGTATATGTCTATATATGTATGTATGTACATCGTGTATGTCTAGGGCAGGGGTGGGCAAACTTTTTGACTCGAGGGCCACCATGGGTTCTTAAACTGGACCGGAGGGCCGGAACAAAAGCATGGATGGAGTGTTTGTGTGAACTAATATAAATTCAAAGTAAAGGAGCGGAGGGGAGAGCAAGAGAACCCTCCGCTCTTTCGGCTCCGCGGGCCGGATAGAACAGCCGAACGGGCCGGATCCGGCCCGCGGGCTGTAGTTTGCCCACAGCTGGTCTAGGGATATGTGTATGTGTATGTGTGTGTCTCTGTGTGTCTGTGTGTGTGTATGTCTATATATATGTCTATATGTATCCATGTATGTGTCTGTCTGTATATATGTCTATATGTATCCATGTATGTGTCTGTGTGTGTTCTACACAAAGTTGCCAGTGGGAACCCGGAAGGATCCGGAAGAGTGGGGAGGAGCTGCGTCTCTGTCACGCACCAGCAGGGGCCTGGTGAGGTGGGCCTGGACCGGGACCCGGGGCCGCCACACAGGGTGATGCAGGTGTGAACGCGGAACTCCAGGCTTGCTCTTCATGACAGGATGGCTTTAAAGTGAAGAAAGAAAACCACTGTCAACATAGAATTCTACGTCCAGTGAAAATACTTTCCACAGATGAAGGCAAAATGAAGATTGTTGGAACAAACAGACCCTGTGAGACTCCATCAGCAGCAGAGTGCATTACAGGAAGCTCTTGAGGCAGAAAGAAAAGGGCACCAGGGGGAATCTGGGTTTGTACTAACGGATAGACAGCACCAGGAATATAAATGTGGGAGTAAATATAAAGAAATTATTTAAATCTCTTTTAAAAATATGTGTTTAAAGCAATAATAATAACACTGTATTGTGGGGCTTATATGTAAAACTCTACAAAGAATGGGAAGTGGAAATGAACAAATATTGTGGTAAGGTTCTTGCACTAACAATGAAGTGGTCTAATATTATTTGAAATTCAACAGCAATACGTTACAGATATGTGCTGTAAATCCTTCTCTAACTGCCAAAAAGTGAAACAAAGAGATATCACCCATAAACCATCAGTAGAGAAAATGCAGTCATACAAAATACTCAATTCATCCAAAAGAAGGCAAAAAATAAGGGGGGAAAGGAATAAAGGAGATATAGGATGAACAGAAAACAAATAGTATGATGGTAGTTTTAAACAGAACTATACAACGATCACATTAAATGTAAACAGGCTAAACACTCCAGTTAAAAGACAGAGATCACCATAGTGGATAATAAGGCAAAATCCATTGGCATGCCATTTTCAAGAGACTTGTGCTTTAAATAAAAGACTCGGGTAAAAGGAATCTATAATAATAAAAGCATAATATGCTAATTAGACCGGACGTCCTTCTGAACAAAGCCGGGGCTGTGAGGGAAGCCGGTGCCGGCAGCCGGGGGAAGGAAGGCCTACTCTTGCACGAATTTCATGAATCGGGCCTCTAGTAAACATACAAACATCTTCAAAACAGTGTTTGAAAATATTTGAAGCAAAAACCAACAGAACTGAAAGCATAAAGAGCCCACAATTAAAGCCAGAGACTTTAACAACCTCTCTCAATAACTGATAGAACAGGCAGACAAAAAAAATCAGCAAGAAAAAATGAGGGGGAGTAAGATGCAAGAGTCAGGAGTGTGAGCTCATCTCATAAGGTCATCGGGGAAGACAGGTCACGTGAATGGGACAGCAGTGGTTTAGTGTGCCGTAACGAGCGGCCCCTGGACTTCGGAGCACGCACCCTACACAGCCACAGGAGACAGACGCGGTTCCCAGGGTAGACCACGTCATGGCCGCCCTGCTCGTGGTGACGCTATGTCCTGCTGCGCAGATTCTTCTTGAACGCTGTATTTTCTCATGGGCAATTTTGGAGGGAGACACACACACACCTGCATGCGCACATGCACACACAGGTTCCCTTGAGCAACAATCCTTCTCGGAGAGAGTGCAGTCTCTAACCAGGGCGAGTCGTGATACATATTAATTCCTGGCAGTGATTTCTCAAAGTCTGGGGTTTAGTTTTAGCATAAAACCACTGAGGCTTCAGCACAAAGGCCCAAGGCGGGATTTCTGGTCTCTGCTGATGTCGGGGCAGAAGGCCTGCCTGCCTTGCCTTGATTTGGGACAGTTCTGCCCAGTGCCAGGGCACCTCCTAACCCAGCCATGGCCTCTGTGATAACTGCACCCTGCTTCTTCCGCTCTGTGTTGTCATGAAGAGCACGCCCCACAGAGCAGCCTTCAAGCAGCCTCCATCTCACAGGCTGTTTCTTGGGGAACCAACCCTAAGACACAGGGAAGTGACAGAGATCGGAGACAAGTAGCCAAGGTCAGAGAGATCAAAGACTCCCGTGTTTAAGGAGTGGGTAGAAGAAGGAACAGAAAATACATGGAAAGGGAAAGGCCACAGACG
>NC_137774.1:176612487-176742487 GCF_963455305.1 Plecotus auritus
ACCCCAAGACCGGTGTGCAGTGGCCGCGTCCCGCCGGTGTCCGACGAGGCTCAGCAGCACCGTTCTCTCCGCTGAGGGTCCCCACAGCCCCTCCCCAGAAGCTGCTCCGGTGAGGCCTGGCAGCTCGCTCTGTGCTCGGAGGCCGGGGTCCCTGGCGGCTCCCAGACCCCGAATCGCGGCCCCTCGCGGGCCCTCTCGGTGCTGGCTGAGCACAGCTCTCCTCCCCTCCGGCTGCCCAGCGTCCATCCGTCTTCGTCACGGTCTAACAGGCACGAACGTGCTGACCCACCGAGAACAACCTGCTCAGAACTCAGCCTGGGTCCCTCAGACGCCAGCACCCTCCCTGTCCGGCCACCGGCCTGCGGCCTGGGCCGGAACCGAGAGAAGAGGAGAACAAGGGGGCGACCACAAGGCCGGCACTGAGCGACGGGGCATGGAAGGTCGTTCCTGCATCAAATCGGAGCCCTCCAGGTGCCCACGCCGTGCCCGCCTCCTCTCTCGTGGGTGTGAAACAGCTTAGCGGACGGACAGGTACGCTTCATTCTTCATCCAATACCTACAACCACACACCCCAACTTAAATGAAAGTGTGTGTGCAGGGGTGTTTCCTGAGCCCTTCCCAGTGACGAATGAATTCATCCCACAGCATTCTAGGAACACGGAATGCGCAGTAGTAACAGCATGTCCACAGCATTCTAGGAACACGGAATGCGCAGTAGTAATAGCATGTCCACAGCATTCTAGGAACAACACGGAATGCGCAGCAGTAATAGCATGTCCACAGCATTCTAGGAACACGGAATGCGCAGTAGTAATAGCATGTTCACGGCATTCTAGGAACACGGAATGCGCAGTAGTAAGAGCATGTCCACGGCATTCTAGGAACACGGAATGCGCAGTAGTAATAGCATGTCCACAGCATTCTAGGAACACGGAATGCGCAGTAGTAAGAGCATGTCCACGGCATTCTAGGAACACGGAATGCGCAGTAGTAAGAGCATGTCCACGGCATTCTAGGAATAACACGGAATGCGCAGTAGTAATAGCATGTCCACGGCATTCTAGGAACAACACGGAATGCGCAGTAGGAATAGCATGTCCACAGCATTCTAGGAACACGGAATGCGCAGTAGTAATAGCATGTCCACGGCATTCTAGGAACACGGAATGCGCAGTAGTAATAGCATGTCCACAGCATTCTAGGAACACGGAATGCGCAGTAGGAATAGCATGTCCACGGCATTCTAGGAACACGGAATGCGCAGTAGTAATAGCATGTCCACAGCATTCTAGGAACACAGAATGCGCAGTAGTAATAGCATATCCACGGCATTCTAGGAATAACATGGAATGCGCAGTAGTAATAGCATGTCCACAGCATTCTAGGAACACGGAATGCGCAGCAGTAATAGCATGTCCACGGCATTCTAGGAACACGGAATGCGCAGTAGTAATAGCATGTCCACAGCATTCTAGGAACACGGAATGCGCAGTAGTAAGAGCATGTCCACGGCATTCTAGGAACACGGAATGCGCAGTAGTAAGAGCATGTCCACGGCATTCTAGGAATAACACGGAATGCGCAGTAGTAATAGCATGTCCACAGCATTCTAGGAACACGGAATGCGCAGTAGGAATAGCATGTCCACGGCATTCTAGGAACACGGAATGCGCAGTAGTAATAGCATGTCCACAGCATTCTAGGAACACGGAATGCGCAGTAGTAATAGCATATCCACGGCATTCTAGGAATAACATGGAATGCGCAGTAGTAATAGCATGTCCACAGCATTCTAGGAACACGGAATGCGCAGCAGTAATAGCATGTCCACAGCATTCTAGGAACACGGAATGCGCAGTAGGAATAGCATGTCCACGGCATTCTAGGAACACGGAATGCGCAGTAGTAAGAGCATGTCCACGGCATTCTAGGAACACGGAATGCGCAGTAGTAATAGCATGTCCACAGCATTCTAGGAACACAGAATGCGCAGTAGTAAGAGCATGTCCACGGCATTCTAGGAACACGGAATGCGCAGTAGTAAGAGCATGTCCACGGCATTCTAGGAACACGGAATGTGCAGTAGTAATAGCATGTCCACAGCACTCTAGGAACACGGAATGCGCAGTAGTAATAGCATATCCACGGCATTCTAGGAATAACATGGAATGCGCAGTAGTAATAGCATGTCCACGGCATTCTAGGAACACGGAATGCGCAGTAGTAATAGCATGTCCACAGCATTCTAGGAACACGGAATGCGCAGTAGTAATAGCATGTCCACAGCACTCTAGGAACACAGAATGCGCAGTAGTAATAGCATGTCCACGGCATTCTAGGAACACGGAATGCGCAGTAGTAATAGCATGTCCACGGCATTCTAGGAACACGGAATGCGCAGTAGTAAGAGCATGTCCACGGCATTCTAGGAACACGGAATGCGCAGTAGTAAGAGCATGTCCACGGCATTCTAGGAACACGGAATGTGCAGTAGTAATAGCATGTCCACAGCACTCTAGGAACACGGAATGCGCAGTAGTAAGAGCATGTCCACGGCATTCTAGGAATAACACGGAATGCGCAGTAGTAATAGCATGTCCACGGCATTCTAGGAACACGGAATGCGCAGTAGTAATAGCATGTCCACGGCATTCTAGGAACACGGAATGTGCAGTAGTAATAGCATGTCCACGGCATTCTAGGAACACGGAATGCGCAGTAGTAATAGCATGTCCACGGCATTCTAGGAACACGGAATGCGCAGTAGTTATAGCATGTCCACAGCATTCTAGAACAACACGGAATGCGCAGCAGTAATAGCATGTCCACAGCATTCTAGGAACACAGAATGCGCAGTAGTAATAGCATGTCCACGGCATTCTAGGAACACGGAATGCGCAGTAGTAATAGCATGTCCACAGCATTCTAGGAACACGGAATGCGCAGTAGTAATAGCATATCCACGGCATTCTAGGAATAACATGGAATGCGCAGTAGTAATAGCATGTCCACGGCATTCTAGGAACACGGAATGCGCAGTAGTAATAGCATGTCCACAGCATTCTAGGAACACGGAATGCGCAGCAGTAATAGCATGTCCACGGCATTCTAGGAACACGGAATGCGCAGTAGTAATAGCATGTCCACGGCATTCTAGGAACACGGAATGCGCAGTAGTAATAGCATGTCCACGGCATTCTAGGAACACGGAATGCGCAGTAGTAATAGCATATCCACGGCATTCTAGGAATAACATGGAATGCGCAGTAGTAATAGCATGTCCACAGCACTCTAGGAACACGGAATGCACAGCAGTAATAGCATGTCCACGGCATTCTAGGAATAACATGGAATGCGCAGTAGTAATAGCATGTCCACGGCATTCTAGGAACAACACGGAATGTGCAGTAGTAATAGCATGTCCACAGCATTCTAGGAACACGGAATGCGCAGTAGGAATAGCATGTCCACGGCATTCTAGGAACACGGAATGCGCAGTAGTAAGAGCATGTCCACGGCATTCTAGGAACACGGAATGCGCAGTAGTAAGAGCATGTCCACGGCATTCTAGGAACACGGAATGCGCAGTAGTAATAGCATGTCCACAGCATTCTAGAACAACACGGAATGCGCAGTAGTAATAGCATGTCCACAGCACTCTAGGAACACGGAATGCGCAGTAGTAATAGCATGTCCACAGCATTCTAGGAACACGGAATGCGCAGTAGTAATAGCATGTCCACAGCATTCTAGGAACACGGAATGCGCAGTAGTAATAGCATGTCCACAGCATTCTAGGAACACGGAATGCGCAGTAGTAATAGCATATCCACGGCATTCTAGGAATAACATGGAATGCGCAGTAGT
The DNA here is from genome assembly GCF_963455305.1 of Plecotus auritus. Classification (NCBI taxonomy): domain Eukaryota; kingdom Metazoa; phylum Chordata; class Mammalia; order Chiroptera; family Vespertilionidae; genus Plecotus; species Plecotus auritus. Next base: position 176,616,355 of record NC_137774.1, read on the forward strand.
AATAGCATGTCCACGGCATTCTAGGAACACGGAATGCGCAGTAGTAATAGCATGTCCACGGCATTCTAGGAATAACACGGAATGCGCAGTAGTAATAGCATGTCCACGGCATTCTAGGAACACGGAATGCGCAGTAGTAATAGCATGTCCACGGCATTCTAGGAACACAGAATGCGCAGCAGTAATAGCATGTCCACAGCATTCTAGGAACACGGAATGCGCAGTAGTAATAGCATGTCCACGGCATTCTAGGAACACGGAATGTGCAGTAGTAATAGCATGTCCACAGCATTCTAGGAACACGGAATGCGCAGTAGTAATAGCATGTCCACGGCATTCTAGGAATAACACGGAATGCGCAGTAGTAATAGCATGTCCACGGCATTCTAGGAACACGGAATGCGCAGCAGTAATAGCATGTCCACTGCACTCTAGGAACACGGAATGCGCAGTAGTAATAGCATGTCCACAGCATTCTAGGAACACGGAATGCGCAGCAGTAATAGCATGTCCACGGCATTCTAGGAATAACACGGAATGCGCAGTAGTAATAGCATGTCCACTGCACTCTAGGAACACAGAATGCGCAGCAGTAATAGCATGTCCACTGCACTCTAGGAACACGGAATGCGCAGTAGGAATAGCATGTCCACGGCATTCTAGGAACACGGAATGCGCAGCAGTAATAGCATGTCCACTGCACTCTAGGAACACAGAATGCGCAGCAGTAATAGCATGTCCACGGCATTCTAGGAACACGGAATGCGCAGCAGTAACAGCATGTCCACAGCATTCTAGGAACACGGAATGCGCAGTAGTAATAGCATACATAAGACATTACAATTCTATGTGGGAGCCATTCGTTTGGAGATTTTTTCCCCACTAAAAACCAAATGGTATACCGTCAGATCACAAAATTTAAGACCCGGCAGAGACTATACAATCCCAAAGACCCCAGACTCCTCACTTACAAACAATGATCACACTCAGAGAGGTGAGGTGACTTGCTCAAGGACACACAGCCGGCTCTCAGAGACCCAGGCAGACACACACAGCCTCCACCAGGCTGCTGAGGCCCCTGGCCTCCGTGGTGCTGCAGAGACTGGGGTGGCCAGGCAAGCCGCCTGGAAACCAATGTCGGAGCACTTAACCCTATTTGAACGAACTGGAGACTATCCCCCGTGACATGGAAGATAGAAATGACTCTTTTATTCCGAGAAGCTAATGTATACAGTGGCTGCTCTGATTTATGTTCTATAAAGTCTCTGTTGGTCATCTACTTCTTCCACGATGGGATCTTGATCGTTTTGAGCGAGGTACGCCAGGTCCCAGAACGCTTCATGGCACAGAGAGGTCGCTGGCGGCCTATTGGGCCCAGCTTCGCTCCACGGAGACAGGCCTGTGAGGGACAGAACGGCTCAGGACCAGACCGACCACTCGCCCCAGGCGCCGGGGACACGCCGGGCCCAGCTGCCCATGTGCCCGCACGTCCACTTCGGGGTCGGGGGTCGACCTGCGTCTCTGTCTTGAGGAGCCGGATGCCTGCGCTGAGTCTTCCTGACGCCCTGGGGTCTCCGGTGGGAACGCTGGCACCAGAGCTGGCAAAGGGCCTCCCACCTTGATCCGAGGAGGAGGACGGGCGCCAGGGCGTGCAGATGGGGAAGGCGCGGCAGGAGCAGCACGTCCTCGGGCCACCCACGCGGGGAGCCAGCCCGTCACCAGTCGCCCGCCGCCTCGCCAGCTGGGAGCGGGGCTCCGGTCTGAAGAGAGGCAGACACGAACTTGAGTCCTGGCATCACTACCGCTAACTGTGCGGCGAGACAGTGCTTCAGCCCTCGCAGGCTTGGTTTGGGGTGAAATGGCAGTGAACGCATTCACCCTAGAGCAGCCGTGGGCAAACTACGGCCCGTGGGCAAACTACGGCCCGTGGGCAAACTACGGCCCGTGGGCCGGATCCGGCCCGTTCGGCTGTTGTATCCGGCCCGCGAAGCCGAAAGAGCGGAGGGTTCTCTTGCTCTCCCCTCCGCTCCTTTACTTTGAATTTATATTAGTTCACACAAACACTCCATCCATGCTTTTGTTCTGGCCCTCCGGTCCAGTTTAAGAACCCATGGTGGCCCTCGAGTCAAAAAGTTTGCCCACCCCTGCTCTAGAGTCACGAGGAAGAATGCATTCCCAGAGCTTCAAGGCACTTAATAAAGGCAGCGACAGTGGCCTCCCCCTGGTTCATCAGAGACCAGTGTGGGCGGGGTCGAGAGTGACACCACATGACGAGGCAAATGGATGGACGGAACGGCACTCTGCTATATACCACGCTGAACTCTCCCCTTGCACCGAGAGTGAGACTTTCCATCTCCCGTTCTAGAAAAGTCCTCTTCGATGCCTATGCCATTGGAGTTGTTTCCAGAGGGAAAGTAATAAGCTCTCTGAAGAAACTAATTGCCACTGCATCAGCCACAGCTTTAACAGGGGGTTAGCGAGGTCAAAACACAAAACACTAAGATTTGCATCTGGGGGATGCTGGAGTCGGGGTGGGGGCGGGCCCCGGTCTCACTAGTGCTCCTTACTGCGCAGAACCATCAGAGGCCCCCAGGGTCTGCACACACGAGGACCTCATGCTGCCGAAGGGCCCCTGGCTCTGAGCCAACTGGGGGATCTCCAGCCACCGGGGAGCCCGCACACCCTGAGGACCTGCCCGCTGGCTGGGTGCCCGCGCTTCGGACCCGTCTTCTCCGCATACGGACAGGCCCCACGCGCAGAGGAAAATGGGATGAGGTGTTGTCCGATGGCCGCTGGTAGCAGCTACTAACCGGGAGTATAGAAATGCGTGCCTCCGTGCTCAGTGGCTGTCTGTGGCCTGCATCTCGGCTAAGATGTGCTCTTCCACATACATGTTCCGGGAGCAATGGGATAAATAGCCTCAATACATTTTTCTCCTAGAATCCAGGGCTCAGTGGGAAAAAGACACACACCATCCTCCAAGGACAAACTTTCTATCAGCTTTGTCCAGGCAACACAGAGATGCGTCAGTCACATCCCAGCCACGGTCACTGATTAGACCTGGGAAGATGGAAGGACTCCCCCCGTGGGAGGTGGTCTGGTGACTGGAGTTTAGGTCAAAGTTCAATTTTATCCATGGCTGTGTCAACCAATCAGTGACCTCGGGGAAATCTCTTCAATTTCACTTTCAACCAGTTGTCATCTCTGACTTGTTGGGTCAGATCCTTCCTGTCCTCCCACCTGAGACGCAGGTCCCATCCGACCACATCCTCCTCGCCAAGACACGCCTCCCTGGCCTGCCTCAGCCCCGTCTCCCCCTCCAGCTAAGGTAACACCTAGTTATAAACTAAGTGTCAAACGATTGCTTGTCTGAGGGGAGATGCCTTTGCTTGTTGGGACACACCTTTGTCAGGCACCCCGAGGCCCAGCAGCCAGGTGGAAGAATCATTGCCACCACATTCTTGGTGGTCCAATCACCTGGACTCATGTGTAAGGCATCCTTAAGACAACATACACACCTACAGAGGGATGAATAGACTACTTGCTAAATAACGTCTGGAGAAGGATTTCAGCCCCGAGAGAAAGATATTACATAAACGCAAGTTGAAATAGTCTTAAGACTGATCTACACCCAGCTCTGTAGACACTGCTTCTCCATAAAGATCCTCCGGCTGGAGGCCAAGACTCTGAGTAATCCCTGCAGGGTAATTAACTTTCTATCCAAACAGATGCTATTGATCCAGACGACATGAGGATGCTAAGACACGGTGAGCAGAGAGGAGGGTTTAGACCACGCAGGAACAGTGTCAAGAGATGAAGAGCACAGACAGACAGCAAGGAAGTCAGACAGAACTACAACCAGAAGCGAGTCCCCACGGACAAGTCCACAACCTGCTGAACAAACACTCACTGAGCACCGAGCACCCTGTACGTGCCTGGCCCCGTGCTAAGCACTAAACACCAAGGTAAACAAGACATGGTCCCTGTCCAGACAGAGTTCACACTCTGGTACCTTGCTGTTTACGCTCTGCTAAGTGCCCAAATCACCTGGCTCCCACTTAAAACGAGAGATTCCCATCCCCACCTCCCACGCCCGCTGGATTTGAGGTCCAAGGATGAGGCCTGAGTACCTTTGTGTTTCACAGGTGTCTCTGATGAGCTGATGATTAACGAGGTCCATTACATCCATCTGCCTCTCCCACACGGGTCCCTGACTGACAACCACTGTCTGTATTCCATCTGCAAAATTGAGCCATTAGAGCGATGCTGATTAATCTCATCTACAAAACGCTGACATTGCTGCATAATCCCACCTGCAACTGTGACATTGTAGCAAAACTGTATAATCCCATCAACAAAACTGTGACATTGTAGCAAAACTGCATAATCCCACCTGCAAAACTGTGACATTGTAGCAAAGCTGTATAATCCCATATACAAAACTGTGACATTGTAGCACAGCTGTATAATCCCATCTGCAAAACTGTGACATTGTAGCACAGCTGTATAATTCCATTTGCAAAACTGTGACATTGTAGCAAAACTGCATAATCCCACCTGCAAAACTGTGACATTGTAGCAAAGCTGTATAATCCCATCTGCAAAACTGTGACATTGTAGCAACGCTGTATAATCCCATATACAAAACTGTGACATTGTAGCACAGCTGTATAATCCCATCTGCAAAACTGTGACATTGTAGCACAGCTGTATAATTCCATCTGCAAAACTGTGACATTGTAGCACAGCTGTATAATTCCATCTGCAAAACTGTGACATTGTAGCAAAGCTGTATAATTCCATCTGCAAAACTGTGACATTGTGGCAATGCTGCATAATCCCACCTCAACACTGTAGGAACCTTCTGTGGTTGCCTGTTCTCCCTCAGCACAGCTGTCTGGCTACTGTGTGCTTCACTGGATCTTTCCTGTTTGTTGCACGGTATGGATGTGCCACAGTTTAACACCCACCACAGGAGACCTGAATTGTTCATCATTTTGACTCTTAACAAATAAAGCTGCTATATTCATTGTGTGCAAAAAAAAAAAAAAAAGAACTGAGAGAGTAGTCTGAATTGGGTTAGGGTGAAAACATTGGTCTAGTTAGTAAAACAATTAAATATCTGATGAGTCTGAGAACAATTTTCTCTTTGGTCACAAGTAATTATTTGTGCAGCTACTGAGCAAAGTGAAGGCCACTCAACTTATCTCTCCTAAACAATGGCTGAAGGCCCATCTCAATCTTATACCTTCTTTGGTTCCCACTACTTAAAACTGTGCAATGAGCAGAATCAATAAACATTTGTTAAACATTGATAGATAGATAGATGATAGATAGATAGATATAGATAGATAGATATAGATAGATAGATATAGATAGATAGATAGATAGATAGATATAGATAGATAGATAGAGATAGATAGAGATAGATAGATAGATAGATGATAGATAGATAGATATAGATAGATATAGATAGATAGATAGATAGATAGATAGATATAGATAGATAGATAGAGATAGATAGATAGATAGATAGATAGATAGATAGATAGATACAGATAGAAATATTCCTTCCAATTATTCCATTAAGCCTAGCTGGTGTGGCTCACTGGTTGAGCATCTACCCATGAACTAAGAGGTCATAGTTCCATTCCAGGTCAGGGCACATGCCCGGGTTGCAGGCTTGATCCCCCAGTGTGGGGTGTGCGGGAGGCAGCCGATCAATGATTTTCTCTCATTGATGTTTCTGTCTCTCTCTCTCTCTCTCTCTCTCTCTCTCTCTCTCCCCCTCACCCTTTCTCTCTATCTAAAATCAATAAAAACATTTTTTAAATATTCAACTGAAAAAAGTTCCTATCTAGTTCAGAAGCAATTGCTAAGTAAACACTTTAATTTTTTTCTGTAACAAACCTTTTGAATTTTTCAAGCATATTCTCTTGGTGGCCTTAAATCATTTTTGGAAAAAAATAAGTGAGCTATAAATCAACATGTAAATAAACGAGATAAATCCCTGAAACTTTCTCATCACCGCATCCCATAAAGGACTTTTACTTCGTGATTTTTTTTTTTTTATTTTTTTTTAGAAACTAAAGGCTTTGTTCACCTTCTACAAGGAGCAGATGACCAAATAAGAGACGGAGTTCTTTCTCACATTCGTCCCTGAGGCTCTAACCCTCATTCCTGCTGCAGTGAAGCAGCTGTCTGTGCCAGTGGTTTGTAAAAACATCTCCTAATGATTCTGTATTTCCTCCAAAATACAATTATATCACAAGGAAAGGGTAAAAAAGAAGAAAAAAAAAGCATCCCAACTTGTTCAGGAGAAAGAGAACAATGGATGTCTGGCACAGTTAACAGTACAATGCACGACATTTTATTTACCTTGAACTTGGGCAAGGGAAGAGATGTTCAAAGTGCCTGTGAAGTCTTTAGTGGTTTTGTATTTGAAACCCTTGCCCTATTGGAAAAGTGACGTCTTGAGCTCTAATGCGGTTCAGCTTTGAACTGGCTGAACCCGTGATAAACAGATAAGGCAAAAAGGAAGCTCTGGCAGCATTGTCAGCTGGGGCTGGTCTTGCAGTTACTCCTGAAGCAACCCACTGCCGTTCCTGAGAAACGGGGTCAGGAACATCGTTTCATCTCTCTTGGTTCAGTGAAGAAGGGGCCCTTTCAGGAGCCAGAGAGATCGCTGTCTCATCAGTCCCGTTTTTTCTCAACTCCCTCGCTGCTACAGTTTGAGGAAGAAATGCATTTGAGGTCACTTCGTGTTCACGGCAAAACAATAGCATGTGTCCAGCGGAACGAGGGAGCCAACAGTCCCACCCGATCGTGATCCAAGACCCACAGAAGGGAAACCTCGCTGACCCCAGCGAGCGGGAGGCGGGACGGGCTCCCTGAGGCATTCTCGCTGTGAGCACCACCAACCCCGGCGCTGCTCCGCTCGTTGGGTTCAGCGAGGCCGCTCGCCCCGATTTCACAATGTTCCTCCTCAGGCGCTCCGTGGCTCCTGGAGACCGTCCAGAGCCGTGTCTCGGAAGACCAGCGAGCTGCCAATGGAGAACCGAAAAGCTTGTGTCTGTTGGAAAAAGAGGGATGAGTGTGTCTCCGCGCCAAGTTCTGGGCTGTCCCTCGCTCACCGCGGAGGCTCGCGCTGCTGCCATGTCCTCGCGCAGGACAAGCTTGAACCGCTGGACACGTATGTTCCCTGGATGCGCTCCCCCTTCCTCATGACCGCACGCTGCACACCGGCCTTTGGAGACAGGCTCCAGCCTCGCCCCCCCTTGCCCTGTGGAGACGCCCCACAGTATATGCTTCTGCTCAGACCGTTGTTCTACAAAACCAGGTGCCCACAGCCAGGCGCTCTCTGCCCACGGAGCCCCAGGCTCCCAGGTCCTCCCCGGTGCTCTCTCGCTCCCCGCTGTCACCAGCTGACCAGCCCCACCCGCATCCACATCAGCATCCCGTCAGGCACAGCGTCCCGTAACTTATGGCCCTTAAACTTCCCCCTCGAATGTATCTGCATCCCTTCATCGTCGCCGCCACTATCCTCTTCTGGGCGCTCCTCGCCTCTCCCCTGGGTGACCGCAGCCCCCCTAGTCTCCCATTGGCCTTGCTCAGTCTGCCCCCCCCCCCCCAGTGCTACCAGTTCCCTCCTGGAAGGAAAAGCCAGCCATGTTAGCCTATTCACAGTGTCTTACCTTCAGTACATGACAGCGCGCCCCAACCCAGCCTCCTACAGCTTCTTCACACGCGTCTTCGCTACCCCCTGCCCCACCATGGCCCCGGCCACATGGCAATGTGTGTCAGCTCAGCATATGCGACGCCGTTTCACCACCTCGCCCTTAAAAACGCTGAGATGCCCTTTCTTCTTGACCGAGTCCCTCCTCCAAGTCAGATCCCCCTCCCGCTCCGAGGATGGAGCGGAGGGGGATCGTCTCCTCTCTGAACACGGCCCTTCCCGTCAGGTGGCGTGGAACGCTCCCTCCTCGGCACCCACTGGAGGAATCACTCACAGCAGACATTCACACTATGGAACAGGCCCCGCCACGAACACGTATGGAGCGCCTCCTGAGCCAGGCCCTGTGCCAGGTGCTGTGCCAGGTGCTGGAGATGCAGTGGTGAGCGACACAGACGGTGCCTCTGCCTTTGAGAAGCTTAGCTCCGGGGGGGGGGGGGGGGGGGAGACCGGTAATAAACGCATCAGTTACAGCTCAATGGCACTGCCTTGCATTTGTCCGCATGTCCGTCTCAATACCGTGTCTTTAACCCACGAGCCTGATCATGCCGGGAAGCCGGGAGCTAGGACGCCTGGGCCTCCGTACCCTGCGCTCCCGCTGTGCCACGGGTAGGGTAAACACTCCGAGACGGCTTTACGTGCGTGAGTGACGCCCAAATCTGGGGCCGGCTGCTTGCCTGGGTGCCTCCTGCACAAACCTCGACCAGGGCCTGGGCCAGGGAGGAGCCTGCAGCTGAAGTACACGCCCTTGACCGGAATCGAACCCGGGACCCTTTGGTCTGCAGGCTGATGCTCTATCCTGGGCCAAGCCGGATAGAGCTTTCTTTCTTTCTTCCTTTCCCTCTCTCTCTCTCTCTCTTTCTTTCTTTGACTGATTTATTTTAGAGAGAAGGGCAAGGTGAGAGAGAGAGAGAGAGACAGTGGTTTGTTGTTCCACTGATTCATGCAGTCATGGGTTGATTCTCGCATGTGCCCTGGCCGGGTATGGAACCCACAGCCCTGGGGTATCGGGACGACGCTCCAACCAGCTGAGCCGCCCGGCCAGGGCCTTACGCTGGGATTGCACGTTTCTCCTCTGAGGTGGACACATTGCTTCCCCGGCACGTTCTACCCTTTGGCTGTGGCTCTTTACCGTACTGTGAGGAACACAGGGTGTTTGGAAGGGTCTGTGAAGGTCTCTGGTGTTCTGTATTTGCAGATCACTCAGCATCTGGGCTTGAAAGTAGGGGGTGGGGTTCACTCTTATGAACAAGAAAAATCTTGTTCCAGGAACATGGATTAAGTTGCTGTAAATTGGCCCTAGAAGCTAGGTGGATCCGTGGTTCTGAGAGTAGGCATCAAATATTGGGTGACATCTTATACTGAAGGAATGTCTCCCAAATACAACTGTAACATCTCGTGGGCAGTGCCTGCCTGGGAGTCTCGCTGGGTCTTCGGGGCACCCCAAGTGACAGACAATTGAGCATCATTTGCACGGAAGGATGGAGGGGAGGCAGCGGATGCAAACCTGAGCTCCTTCGACCTGACCTTCAGGAGCGGGGAGGGAAGGCCTTGCTCCGAGACGTGGCGAAGGAGGCAGATGACCTAGAAACCTCCTCCCAAGGTCGTGGTGACCTTCAGCAGACTCTGAGTGAGTCATCCTGTCCGAAGCGCCAACAGAGACGCAGGCAGACTGTGGTGCTAGGAGCATGTCTCCGATCAGCCCCGGGACACCCAGGACACAGCACCGCTGCCGCCCCCGTGTGGGCTCTGCCAAGAGTCAGGCCAGGACAGTGGTCGGCAAACCGCGGCTCGCTCTGTTGACTAATGAGTTTGCCGACCACTGGGATAGGGGCTTAATCACAAGGAACAACAACAGCCTGTCATTATTGGAATCGAGAGTCTAGGTCAGTGGTCGGCAAACTCATTAGTCAACAGAGCGGCAAACCGCGGCTCGCGAGCCGCAGTTTGCCGACCACTGGGCCAGGAAATTGCCGGAGGAGCCACAGGAGCCCCTGGGGGTGTGTTAGCACCTGAACATACATCCGCGCAGCAGTGACCGGCCACTGTCGCCCCTGGCTTTCACCTTTGAACATGCTACTGCCCCGTTGGGAACGCCGTTCTGCTTGACCAGCGCCACCCTCAAGAAGCAGTCCACACACAGCCCCCGGGCGCCGAGCCGGCAGGATCTGAAGGCCACCCCGGGGCCCAGTCTCCCCAAGGCCAAAGCCAGCAGCCAACGCGCTCTGCCCGGTTAACCTGGAAGCCAAAGTTGCCACGAAGCTCCAGGGCAAGCCCCTGACCGGACCAGGAGACAATCCCAACCCCAAAAGACGAGGGCAGGGGCTGTGGTGCGCACCGGTGGAAGGTGCAGGTGCAGGCGAGGGGAGGGTGGCCACGGCGCTGGCCCTGACGGGGCTGAGGACTCTCCCTGGTGTCTACCAAGCGTGACCTGGTCGGAGCTGGGCAAGGCTCGGAGCACAGGAACGTTCTGGGCTGTCCTGTCCACCTCCGCATGGCTCGCCCGGGTTCTGACCCCAAGGGTCCTCAGAGGTGACACGCGCCTTCTCCTCCAGCACAGAGAGGAAGGACCTGACGTCCTCTCGACCTTCGGCCTCACACGAAGGTGGGAGGAGAAGTGTCTGCGTGGCCACCCGGCAGCTCCGTGTTCACCGTCAACGCGCCGTGCGCCTCCGCGGCCTGCGCCTCGGCCCCCGCACCCACCCGCAGCCTGTGGGTCGTGCTTGCCTGTGAGTTTATTTGGTCGGCAGTCCGTTTCGAGGGACCAGCAGACCTGGCGTTGATCTGCGGGAGGCTCTTTGTTCAAAGGCAGAACAGAGCCAGCGACACAGGGGAGGTCCTTTTTCAAGTCCCAGTTCAGCTTAGGGACGTCTCACCCACCTTGGTGAATCCCACTTGTTTGCTAATGAGTCGATGGCGCTGGTGAATGAGAAAAAGGTAAGGTGTGGCCAAAACCGGTGTGGCTCGGTGGATAGAGCGTCGGCCTGCGGACTGAAGGGTCCCGGGTTCGATTCCGGTCAAGGGCATGTACCTTGGTTGCGGGCACATCCCCAGTGGGAGGTGTGCAGGAGGCAGCTGATAGATGTTTCTCTCTCATCGATGTTTCTAGCTCTCTATCCCTCTCCCTTCCTCTCTGTAAAATATCAATAAAATATATTTAAAAAAAAAAGGTAAGGTGTGGGTTGTTTCCACAGTTGGACGCGATCTTCATGTACTTTTCCCCAAACTCTAACTCAGTTACTGGGAAGCCGGTGTGTGAAAATACGCCTGGGCCAATATGCTCATGTGATGATATGACGTGCGTGTGCGGTCGATCCATTGGAGGGTTTGATTTCATCGGTGTCGCACACCCATCCTCCGAGAAACCTGACCTCCCGGTGTCAGTATCTCCTTGCCGTTCCGCAAACTCGGTGAGACAAGGTGCCCGTGACGAAGGGGAGGGAGACTGAAAGCTGTTTTCTTGTTCAAGGAAACACCATCTCCACAAGCAGCGGCCCCCACGTCTGCCTCGCCCGTGACCTCTCTCCGTCGTTCCCAGCCTGTGGTTCTGTCAGCAAAGGGCGTTCAGCCATGTGACAGCCTGAGCCACCGCCTGCCGGCGGTTTCGAAGTCTTTCAGCTACTTTCCCGGGAGCCGTGTCCTCCCGGGTCACTGCTGCATTTCAGCAATGGGGGCGAGGACGGCACAGCGGAGAGGCGTCCCCTCCGTGTCCACCTGGAAGGCAGCGGGCCTGTGCCCTCCCCTCCCTCGGTCACACCCGCGAGCCCTGGTGAGCAGGCCCAGGTGACTCAGGCCAGGCGCTCACGTCACCACCAAGTTCAGGTGCAGGAACCCGGCCAAATTCCAACCCGTGGAGATTTCTCACCTTTGGCAGCCCTTGACAAGTTTGGCCGACGGTGGTTTTTAACCAAACCCCGAACAGGTAAGTGTTCATTGGATTCTAGTTTCACCGAATAATCTCTTTTTGTTTGGACAAGCAACACGTGATGTGAGAGGAAAAAAACACTACATTTTGACGAAAATGAACTTGGACCTTGTCTATATAAGGCAAGCACTTTCAAACGTAATATATTTATAACTCCCCACCCCCGCCCCCATTCCCAGCCTGAATTCCATGTTGGCTCTATACACAGCTCCAAGTAAGAATGAAAGAAAAGTGTCTGGGAGTGAATAATAGTATAGAGTTAGAGTGAGAGTCTTGGAAGTAAAAATACCAATGTTCTTGGATCTGTCTCACGTGCTCTCCTGACCGATGGAAGGCCCGGGCTAGCCTGTGGGGACATGCACCCCCAGGTCCCAGGAAGCCCCCAAACTCTCACATCCTGAGGGGCCTCTGACAACCCTCGGTCATCAGTGTTTGGCTACATGACAATCAGAAGCTTCCTTTCAATATAATTCATCGAGAGGGTCAGCCCGGCCAGGTGGCTCAGTGGGCTGAGTGGCATCTTTCGGATTTGATCCCTGGTCTGGGCATGTGCAGAAGGCAGCAGAGCGACTGTTCTCTCTCTCTCTCTCTCTCTCTCTCTCTCTCTCTCTCTCTCTCTCTCTCGGCATGTCCTTGGGCAAGAATTCAAGGATTTTTTTTTTTTAAAGTTCAAAGTAAGCCCTAACCGGTTTGGCTCAGTGGCTAGAGTGTTGGTCTGTGGACTGAAGGGTCCCAGGTTCGATTCCGGTCAAGGGCATGTACCTGGGTTGCGGGCACATCCCCAATAGGGGGTGTGCAGGAGGCAGCTGATCGATGTCTCTCTCTCATCGATGTTTCTAGCTCTCTATCTCTCCCCCTTCCTCTCTGTAAAAAATCAATAAAATATATTTTTTTAAAAAAAGTTCTAAGTAAAAAATGGTGGTTGTTTCCTCCTGGCTGTCCAGCCTTGCATCCAGGCGCCGAGAAGATGATGGACAATCCATTTGCTATGGAAAGGCTCCCACCTTTGCCGCAGCGGCAACCTAGGGAGACTTCCATCTCACAAGTCTGTGTGTTTTCTGAAGCAGATGAAGAAGGATGTGGCTCACTCACTAACAAAGTTTTAAAAAGCAAGCCGGACACCATGCACCACACATTCGCATCCTGGCCAACGGTACCTATGGGCGTGTAAACAGACCAAGAGGCTACAAGGCTGTAAACACTCTCACTGCTGACGATCCCTGGACGGCGAGGTTATGAATATTCACGTTTTCTTCCTTGTTTCTCCCTATCTCTTCTGAAATGTTCACGACAGCATGGATGACTCTTTCCCCCTTGCTTGTAAATATAGTCATTTTTTAAAATTTAAGCACATAAACATTTACCTAAGAAGTAGAAAGAAAGAATAAAGCTATTTTGATGTTGCAAAGAACAAAATGAAAAAATACTTGTCAAAATAAGGCATCACTAATGTGGAAACTTGGTCCTTTCAGCTCAGTGTGAATTTCACCTGGCATTCAGGGTCCAACGTTACGTTGGGAGCTACACTAAGAGCTCCGATGAGTCGCTCATTAACACATTTCTGGAGAGTTTCTCAGCATCCTGTAGGTGTGGCCGCGGAATGCACACGACAGACCCACTTCAGCATCTCTCAGTCTCCAGACATCCGTGTTACTTTTCACAACGGAAAAGTACGCCATTGACCAAATCTTAAACTATAGCTCTGGCCCAAAAAAGGCGATGAGTCACAAGTCACTTTGAAGAAGGACAATAGAATTTCTTTCCTGTAACGAATGCTGAGATGGAAATGGCTTACTTGTCCCAACAACTCTAGCAAGCTGTAACCCAGAAGCAAGAGTGGGACACGGAGCCAAAAGCTCTCCTACGGCGAGACCAATGCCAGCGGCGCCCACGTGGGCCAGAGCCACCGGCTGCAGCGTTCTCGGGGCTGACAATGTGGGTATTGTTTGTGGGAAGGGGGGGGTGTCTTGAATGGAGAGACAATTTGGTTTTGCTGGTGCTAGAAAGACTGGGAGGTGAGAGGGGCCGGCACCCAGCGAGGGCGAGTGCCGTGGCCGCACGCCTGGCCCAGGGCATCTGTGAAGTCCTTCGAGGAGACTGTTTCATCTCCAGAGTCAGGCCTTGGTTTCCATGGCGATGACGGGCTAGGTGAGCACGGGGCTCCATGGTGCCTTTCCTGCGGACGCCCCACCGTCTGCGCTGCTGCTGACTGGAGCCCAAGTGGAGTCTGAAAAGGCGGCAGTGATGTGCCAGCCTCTCTCTCTGCCTCATGATCGTTTCCCTCCACGTCATGTGCACCGAATGGCACGTCTACGCTTGATTCTCTGGGGCCCTCAGCCTCAGGGCCTGACACGAGCGCCCTCTCTTCCTTTATCAAGATGGCAACAGTGGCCGAGTCCTTCCCCGGCCCCCTGGCCCGGCCCACGGCCAGAGCAGAGGCCAGCTGCAGGGCCCACGTCTCCCCGATCCCAGGCCGCGCTCCCAGCTTTCCTCCATTTCGCCGACAGTCTTCTCTCCCTGCCGCACCGGCCCCGGCAGGACAGGTGGGCCCTAGCCATCACCTTGGGTGCTTGGCCCCGTGCCCAACCTGGCCTTTCCTTCAAACCAGAAAACAGAGGGCTCTTGCTTGTGTGGAGGGAAAAGGTAGATTTCCTGCCAACACCCCCTCCCCCCAGGACGACACCACCGAGAAGGGACCATTAACAGGCTGCTCCCAGGACCCACATGACCTGTGGGTCTGCCAGGGGCCGCTGACAATGGCGGAGGGGTCCAGCAGCATCGGGAACCGCTGACGAGGCAGCCTGCCTCCCAGCCTCCGCACCGGCTGTCCCCCAGGGGACCCGCCATCACCATCCGTGGCTCAGTACGAACTTGCACCTGGGACCCAGGCCAACACGGTTTCTGTGGGCTCACCCAGTTCCAGCTTGTAAGGCGTGTCCCCCTCCACGCTACCCCCAGCCGCACAGCCACACACAGGCACACAGACACCTCCCCGCGCCGCCCAGCCTGGGGACGCGCATCCATCACGGGGGGAGCGTTTCGCGTTTCATGCCGGAGCGCACGCTCCTCTGCAGACGCCCGTCACGCTCCGGGCCGGCGCTCGTCTCCGGCAGTGGATGTGTTTGACTCGTTGCCTTTGAAACAGAGCTGCCAGGGGAACGTGTTTTAGAACAAGCGCGCGGTCACGTGGCATACAAGCAGCCCCGATGTGAAGCACAGCGTAGGGAGTGCAGTCAGGGATGGGGGATAAGTGTGACGGTGTCAGGTGGTTCTAGACCAGGGGTGGGCAAACGTTTTGACTCGAGGGCCACAGTGGGTTCTTAAACTGGACCGGAGGGCCGGAACAAAAGCATGGATGGAGTGTTTGTGTGAACTAATATAAATTCAAAGTAAAGGAGCGGAGGGGAGAGCAAGAGAACCCTCCGCTCTTTCGGCTCCGCGGGCCGGATAGAACAGCCGAACGGGCCGGATCCGGCCCGCGGGCCGTAGTTTGCCCACGGCTGTTCTAGACGCATCGGGGGACCACTTCATAAGTTACAGGAATGTCTACCCACCGTGCTGGACACCTGAAACCCACATAATATTGCCTGTCAGCTGTATTGGGGGGAAAATTAATTTAAAAAAAAGAAGAGGAGAAAGAGAATGCTAGCTTCCACATTTTCCCGCAAGTTAACACTCTGGAGAGAGGAAGCTTAGCAGCCGTGGGCAAACTACGGCCCGCGGGCCGGATCCGGCTGTTCTATCCGGTTCTCTCGCTCTCCCCTCTGCTCCTTTACTTTGAATTTATATTAGTTCACACAAACACTCCATCCAGGCTTTTGTTCCGGCCCTCCGGTCCAGTTTAAGAACCCATTGTGGCCCTCGAGTCAAAAAGTTTGCCCACCCCTGGCTTAGAGTCTGAATCACTGGAACAAAACGTTAGGGGGTGGGGACGTTTTGTAGAACTAGAGGACTTCGGTAGTCAGTACAGTATCTCGGGCAGCTGAGAGGTGCATGGAAGAGCATCATGAGAAGCCTGTGAACTGGGACTGCTGGGCGGGCCAGCCATGTGCTGAGAGAGACCATGGAAGGCTCCGGGCGAGTCACCACCAGTGTTGGTGACACAGGAGACAGAGGGCTTCGGGGCACAGAGAGTCCCATCTCCCGCAGACAGAGGGCCGGAAGGACTAAGAGCCAGGCCCAGCCCCCGGCGACCACGGCACAGCCCTGAAGTCGCCGGCGCCCGCTCGGCAGGCCCTGCTACCAAGGACTGGCTAATCGGGGAGACGGACCCTGAGCGCTGGCAAGAGAGTATGTGAGCTGGTTCCTCTTCACCGGGGCCAGCCCACTCCTACACAGGCCTCGACAAGGACCGTTTGGGGCTCTGGGACGGTAAGGTGCCACCACATCCGCTCGGGAGGGCAGCCACAGGCACAGACAACAGATGAGGGAGTGGGTGTGCTGGTGCTGCAATAACCCTTTGTTTACAGAAGTGGCCCCATGTGGCCTGCAGGCCACGGCCCTTTCACACCTATCAGCTCAGTCACACAGAGAAGAGGAGCCGTGAGGATGAAAGCCACGTCTAGTATGAAGAATGGCAGGACAGCCTGGCCGGAGTGGCTCAGGGGTTGAGCGTCGACCTATGAACCAGGAGGCCACAGTTCGATTCCTGGTCAGGGCACATGCCTGGGTTTCGGACTCAATCCTCAGTAGGGGGCGTGCAGGAAGCAGCCGATCAACGTTTCTCTCTTATCGCTGATGTTTCCATCTCTCTCTCCCTCTCCCTTCCTCTCTCAAAGCAACAAAATATATTTTTAAAAAGAATGGCAAAACAAGAATATCCTGGCTCCTTGATGGCTTTCTGAGCACTGACATTGGACTGATGACCCCCTACCCCCGCCAAGTCCTAAAACTCCACCTCTGTGGCTCAGGTGTGGCTTACAGGCGGCTGAACAAGACCCTAAGCACCAGGCCACGCAGAGGGCACACGGCCACCTCCCCCTCCCTTCCTCCGGGCAGGGAGCAGCACAGGGCCACCTCCCCCTCCCTTCCTCCGGGCAGGGAGCAGCGCGGGGTGTCTCCTGGGCCCCCCTCGGAGTGCCACCCGTTGTGCATGTTTTTATGCCTCTTCTCTCCACGCATGGGGAACCCCGGGATTTCGTGTTGAGAAAACATTTCCCAAGAGAAGCCTCTGTCCTCTGACATGACAAGCCACGAGACGGCACATGGGAACTCTGTGTCAGGGTCCCAGGCAATTCACAGGTAATTAGTAACTTGTCATAAACGTCCCAGACTCAACTGACACTGTCACTTGACTCTGCTTCTCAGGGAAAGGAATGCAGGCAGGGCCAGAGCCCCTCTCGACAGGTCTCTGAACCCAAAGCCCCGAAGAAAACGTAGAATTTCGTTTCCACCCCGCCTCTAAGTGATTAGATTGGACCCGAATTTGTGACGTCAGGAAGCAGGGCTCCAACGTCACTGCACCAGAAAATGTCCTCCACGACCCACCTTCGCTTTTCTCACTGCGATGAACCCCAACAGCCTCAGGGACAAGGAAGAGAAGCATCAAGGCTGTTGAAAGCAGCACTGAGGAGAGAAGGGGGGGCCGGGGGCTCAGGAAAGATACCTAATTCCACTCAGAAAAGCCTCGTTCTAAGAGCTTTTCCCAAGCATGTACTTTAGTTTACCTTCTGTAAGACGGGATCGCACCGTGTCTGACAGGCCATGCTCTGATGTTTCTTCTTTGTTTGTTTGTTTTTAATGTATGTTTATTGATTTCAGGGAGGAAGGGAGAGGGAGAGAGAGAAACATCCACGATGAGAGAGAATCACTGATTGGCTGCCTCCTGCACGCCTCCCGCTGGGGATCAAGCCCGCAACCCGGGCATGTGCCCTTGACCGGAATCGAACCGTGACCTCCTGGTTCATAGGTCGACGCTCAACCTCTGAGCCATGTTGGCCGGGCGGAGCTCTGATGTTCTGAAGAAAAACATTCAATCGATGTTAGGGAGCACTAACATCTCCCAAGGGCCCAGTGTGTGCACCCACAGTGACGGCACCCCTGAGCTTGTGCTCTTTGTCAAATAGGAAAGGAAGCTGCCCAGAATGGCTGGGAGAGGGGCCGAGATTTGCCCTGGAGCTTCGGGTCAGCTGTGAAACGTTGCACGAGTTTTAAAAATGATCACACAAGGGCGCTCTGGCCTGGAAACGGCGGGCCGGTGGGAGCCGGGAAACACACTGTAACTTACCCCGGTGCACCTGAACCTGGGCCCAGCTCGCCAACAAGCGCCAACTTGATGGCAGAGGCGCTTTCTCCTTCCTGGGACTCAGACAGGTTTTCGGAGTCTTAGCGGAGCGGCGAGACGAGGTAATCCACATAAGCAGCTGCTGCAACATGATCTTTTTCTAACACTTTCGTGTGGCGCTGGCACCGCGCTGGCTCTGGGCTGCGCTGGGAACAGGCGGATGTGAGGCTTTGCTGCCAGGGGCTCTGGCTCATCTGCCTCGGATGGAGGGTCCGCACCCAAGAGGCGAAACCAGGCTGGAAACCCGAAGCGGGCTCTCTAGACACTGGCCCTATGCACCTAAGGAAAACAAAACAAAAATGCCACCCTTGCCCAGCCGGCGTGGCTCAGTGGTTGAGCTTCGACCCAGGAACCAGGTCACGATTTGATTCCCAGTCAGGGCACATGCCCTGGTGTGGGCTGGATCCCCGGGGGGGGGCGTGCAGGAGGCAGCCGATCGATGTTTCTCTCTCGCTCTCCCTTCTCCCTCTTCCTTCCTCTCTCCCTAAAAAACAATACAGACGTATTTTTTTAAGAAAGGCAAGGCCTCATTCCCCGGCGCTCCCACTCCAGGGCCCCGCGTGGGCTGGCCGGGACCTTCGGGCCGCTGTCCTGTGGCTTCTCTCCCCTCCCTCCAGCCGGCTCCTCCCACCTGGGCAGGAGGGCACTGCTTCTGAGTCTCTGTCTCAAAATCTGCCTCCAGGTGCCGCCATCTCTGCCACAGCCCCTCCCCGAGCCCGGCCAGGTCTCCGCAGGAGGGCCGCTGCCGCCCAGCCAGGACCAGCTCTGGCCTAGGAGGATGGAGCCCCTCCCGCCTCCGGGGCTCCCAGGACCAGCTCTGGCCTGGGAGGGATGGAGCCCCTCCCGCCTCCTGGGCTCCCAGGACCAGCTCTGGCCTGGGAGGGATGGAGCCCCTCCCGCCTCCTGGGCTCCCAGGACCAGCTCTGGCCTGGGAGGGATGGAGCCCCTCCCGCCTCCTGGGCTCCCAGGACCAGCTCTGGCCTAGGAGGGATGGAGCCCCTCCCGCCGCCGGGGCTCCCAGGACACACTCCAAGTCCAGGAAAGGCTCCTCCACAAGACGCTGGCTTCCTCCCACCCCACGAGGGAGACGAGGGGGAAGGGTCTCCCGACGGGGACTCCGCTGCAGGAGGAAGCTCCTCTGTTAGACGCATCCGTGCGCACAGCGGGGCAGAGCTCGTGTGCGGGACCTCCCTCCTGTCCAGGGCTCCGGGGGAGGCAGCGGGGGAGGCAGCGGGGGACGCAGGCCTTCCTGGGGCCTCAGCCACCCCTGCGCGCCCCCTGAGCCCTCTTCCATCCACAGCTGACTCTGGGGCGGGGGTCTCCCAGAGGAGCGTGGTTGGGGTCCTCTTGCCCACAGATTCCAAGCTGCTTTCAGAGCAACTTTCCCCCTAAACCAACTCAACCAGGTTGCTGGCGTCCCCCGAGCCTCATGTGGACACAGCCTAGAGATGGAGTCACAGACGTCTCCTGGCTAATTTTGCGCGTAGCCCTTGTCCCAGCGCTGCGGGGCCAGCCCAGGTGCCTGCGGGGCCAGCCCAGGTGCCTGTGGGGCCAGCCCAGGTGCCTGCGGGGCCAGGCCAGGTGCCTGCGGGGCTGTGGGACTCGGCGCAGAGGACGGCACTTGCCCAGGTCACGTGTGATGCCACGGCAGAAGCAGGCCAGCTGTGCCCCACGCAGTGTGCCTTCCTCTCTGCCCCGTGGGCCCCACAGCAGGGCCTCCCAGTCTCCGGCAGGGACTGGGGAGGAGCCAGGTCCCTGGGCCAGAGCCTCCCGCAGTTTTGCCCCGAGGGACTCTCCGTGCTGGAGGCCCGCGGGACTCGCTTCACAGGAATCACGTTGGGAGCCTGGCGACGCGGGCTCTGGGCACCCAAGCCGAGAATGCTGGTTCACAGTCTGCTCTGGAGCCAGGAATCTGCACTGTCACAGGCGTCCGGGTGACTCTGAGGCGTGGCTCCCAGGTCACATTGGGAAATACTACTTGAGCATAAAGGGACAGGGGCGGGAGACCACGGCTGGCGCAGAATCCTCACTCAGAGCGTCCACACAACATGCTCTGCAGGGAGCTGGTGGCGGGAAACGCTCGGTGCTCTCAGGGACGCGCCACCTCCCCGCCTCCTGTGCGCTGAGCCGGCCCAGCCCACCATCCCCGGGAGGCAGCTGGACAAAACTGAACAACAGGCCCGGAAGAAGCCACGCCTGTTCTAACAGCAAGTGATTGGTAGAATCTGGGAAATGTAACAAACCAAGAGAGACATTTGTTTGACTGAACTTTGGCCAAAGAGATTATTTCTTCCTCCTCCTCCTCCTCCTCAAAGAGATTCTTCCTCCTCCTCCTCCTCCTCCTCCTCCTCCTTCCTCTTCCTTCTTCTTCTTCTTCTTCTTCTTCTTCTTCTTCTTCTTCTTCTTCTTCTTCTTCTTCTTCTTCTTCCTCTTCTTCCTCTTCTTCCTCTTCTTCCTCTTCTTCTTCTTCTTCTCCTTCTTCTTCTTTAATATATTTGTATTGATTTCAGAGAGGAAGGGAGAGGGAGAAACATCAGTGGAGAGAATCATTGATCGGCTGCCTCCGGCCCGCTCCCTGCTGGGGATGGAGCTCGCAACCCAAGCATGTGCTCTGACTGGGAATCGAACTGTGATCTCCTGGTTCATAAGTCGATGCTCAACCACTGAGCCATGTCAGCCGGGCTGAAGAGATTTCTTATTGTCCCCAAACCCTAAGGTGAAGATGTTATTTTGTCGGCATCACCCATGAACCTCATTTTCTTGAGTGTTATCCCTTCCTGTGTTCAGCCGGTGCTGGGGGAGGACTTGCGGAGCTCACACTACTTTCCTAGAACAACAGGGTTTCACGCAGCTGTCTGGGCCGCGCTGACGTGCATGCAGGCCTCAGGCAGGCCACCCCGGGAAGACGGACGCAGGCAGCCCTCAAGCTCTCCATAACGTCCCACGGACAGGTCCTGGCTGCAAAGACTGCCACGTGCCGTGCGAGGACCTAACACACAGGCTCACGACGGGTCCTCGAGGGCCACCCACCTGCCACCCGCCCAGCTTCCCATCGGCCCACAGGCTGCGCCAGCTCCGGCCAAAACCAACCCGGGTCGCAGGAGTCACGCGTTTCTAAACCTGAACGTATTTCACCAAACACCTGTGGAATGTTTTCAGAAGACGGAAAACCAAGGCTTTGACGACAGATTGATTCTCAGAAAGTGGAAGAGAAAGGAAGTCACCTCGCAGGCGAAGGAAAGACGGCCCGCCGATAAACCTCCCGGCAGGGAGACTGTTGGGCCTATGAATTTAAATTCACAGACGGAAAGTCTGCCTGAATTTCCCAGCTTCTCCCAGCGTCGGCCTCCTCCGCGTTTAGGCGCTAATTGGTTCGTCTTCTGTTTTATTGGAGCGAAAGGCGCTTCAGTCACTATTTTTAACTGTGTTCGCCTCTCGGCTCCTCCTCCCGCCATGTGCTCCCAGCACCGTGAATTATGCGTCCTCTCCCACGTCTCATTATCGCACGTTTCTGCTGTCCTACGTGCCTGCCGCGGCTTTGTTTAGTGCCAAAGAGCTGTTTTTTCTAACACTTCAAAAACACATGGCATTTTTTTATGGGCACAAGTATCTTCACTTCTGTCAAATAAAAAAATTGATTCATAAGGAAAACATTTTAAGTATGTAGGTGTTTTTAATGAGTGACTCCTTAAAAAAAAAAAAAAAGAGTATGTCTGAGCAGAGAATAAAAGCATCGCCTGAAAGTGGAATGTGCATGTATTTGCTTATGGGGGAACAGGCATAGCCCCCCAGGTACTTTCATCAGCTGGTCCCACCTCCCGGGAGCCCTTTTAGAGTTCTCGCTTATCAGATCCTGAGCGCTGCACATAAAGAGCAAGCACCCTTCGCTTGCCCGGGGCTGTCTCTGCCTTAAGTGACAAAGGTCACACTGGCCTACATCTCATCCTGCTCCTGGCAGATCCTGTCGGCCTCTGCCCGGGTCTCTGAGGCCTGGCTAGTGATCAGATTCAAACACTAGACCTGGTTTGGTCTGACAGTGGATCTGGCCTCGCTGGTGAGTCCTGGAGAGAGAGTGGCTGCTCTCTGAGTCTTTTTTATTTAAAGTATAAATATGTGTGTTTTTTTATTGATTTCAGAGCAGAAGGGAGAGGGAGAGAGAGAGAGAGAGAAACATCCATGATGAGAGAGAATTATGGATCGGTTGCCCCTGCACGGCCCACACTGGGGATCCAGCCCGCAACCTGGGCCTGTGCCCTGACTGGGAATCGAACCGTGGACTCCGGGTTCATAGGCTGATGCTCAACCACTGGGGCACCCGGCCGGGCTGCTTTCTACGTCTTAATTACGACCCTTCTCCCCACGTAAATGTAATGTGGACAGTTAGTTATGACGTCACAATCCAGCCGCGTTCACGAGGTCTGGGAATGGAGCAGGTGGCGCTCCACCCAGGTCTCCACGGAGTCCTCCCCCATGTTGGTGCACACTCCCCTGGGGTGCCTTGACTTCCCACGGCTGCCCCCCTCGGAAGGGAATCGCCCTCAGGCCTCCCGAGTCCCTGGCCCGCATGCCTGGGGGAGACTGAAGGTCGGGGGCCTGGGCAGAAAGGGAGCAGGGGAGACGAGGTGGCCCTTCCCAGGGGACAGGGCAGGCAGCGCCCTGGCCGCGTTCGTGACGACACTGGGGCATCGCTAACAAGCAGCGCCCCCGGCAGGAAAGGCTGTGGGCGTTTGGCGGGACTTGGGCGGAGATGCTCTGGGCTTGGCCTCCTCCCCTTCGTGCCCGCTTCCCAGGCCACTGGGTTTCGCAGGGACACGTCCTCTGAGACAGTGGTCGGCAGACTCATTAGTCAACAGAGCGGCAAACCGCGGCTCGCCAGGCGCATGTGGCTCGCGAGCCGCAGTTTGCCGAACACGGCTCTAAGACATGGTGGCGTGGGATGTGCCTCGGGCTCTGCTTCTGGGAAGGCAAACTCATGCACCCGGTGAGGACCTCGAAGCAGAAGGCTCACGGTGGCAAAGGGCCCGTCCCTGAAGCACAGCATCCTGGCAGGTCCACGCCGAGGCCCCGGCTGCGTGTCAGCAAGGCGACAACTGGCCGCTTCCCGCAGCGAGGTCCCGGCCCAGCCTCCGGGTTTCCCAAAGACCACTGTCCCCACCCCATCCGTGGTTTCCGGCCTTGCCGTCACGATGACTGGACCATGCGTACAGTGAGAGGTGAGCTCAGCTAATTCAAGATGGAAATGTTTACTTCCCACCCACGGAGCTCACAGAAAGGCACAGGTGCAAACTCCGTTCCAAACTGAACCCAGAGCTGCCCTCGCAACAGCCAGGTGGGTGCTGTGCGCCTCTCCCCTCACTCTCCCCTTGCCTTTCTCTCCGTCACTTGCAACCAACAATACCAGCCCAGGAGGCACTTCCAACCACTGAGCCCACCCGCCCACCCAGAAGCCTGTGTGCCTGCTGCCCCGGCACACATGTCAATCACAAACAGGAACAGGGACACCCCAAAGGAGACCCCGCAGGACACAGGCCAGAACCCCCCTGGACGCCCACGGCTGACAGGGGAGGTGAGCACATACATGGGAAGGAGCCTGACTGGAGGGACGTGTACGCAAGGCAGGAACGTGCCCCGTGGGCCTCGCGTCTTCCCGGAGCACCTGCTCCTCCCGTGGGACCTGCAGGGCACTGAACACAGCCCGGCCCCGCCAGGCCCGCCCAGGACCTGCCAACGGTCTGAATGTCCCAACGTGGCAGGCCCCGCTGGGGGCAAGGCACACTCTTCAGGGGGCCTCTGCTAAACTTTGAGTGAGTTTCCTTGGAATGGCAACAAGTTCACTCCTCGCCAGCTCTTCAGCCGAAAGCAAGGGTTGGTGTCTCAGGCCAGGGCTCTGAGGACGTAAGGCACAATTTCACTTCAGCCTGTCCAGTCCTATTGCCCACAAAAGGGGAAGAAAAAGCCAAAACAAGACAACTTAACGGACAAAACTAAACATATTAGCACACCAAAACACTCCATCACGTGATCGGAACAGGGCTCTACAATCTTGCTTCCTCTCTCCCCTTGGACTCTCCCTCTTTCCCCACCTCCCTCTATTTTATTTCCCTTAATTCATAAAGTACCCCTTTGTTGCTCTGAAATGTAATGACATGGGTGTAGCTAGAGACTTAAGACTACCTGCTAAATTACTGGTTCTTCTACCTGCTTCTAAATATCGTGTTGATTCATTCATGGATCCCACAAATCAAATGTGAGTCCTCTGTGCCCGGACCCTGCTAACCGGGATGGGTGGGTATCCGCATGCGCCGGGGGACATTCTAGACCCCAGCTCCTCAGAAGCACCCCCCCAGCTCTCTCCTGTCTTCCCACAGGAGAGCTGGTGGGTCTTACAAGAGGTGAAGTCCCCGCTTGGAAGGGATGCTGTAGGGTTGGACCTGGAGTGTGCGGAAGGATCGGCATGCTTGCTCCCGGATGCAGTGGCTCAGCTGGACCCGGCTCCGGGGGCCTCATTGCAGATTCTGGAATTCTGAGGGTCATCCTCCCGTGGTTATGCCTCTGGGCTGAGGGGGTATTAACAGAGCAGCTTTTGGAAGTCAAAGAAGGGAGCTCTGAAATGCAGATACAAGTCAGGCCGAGGAGGAAGACGGGAGCATGCGGCCTGAGGCGGCAGCGGGCCTGCTGAATTTTCATTATCTCCACCGAGGGCTCGCGCTTGCTGACCTTGCGCGGAATCTAATAGTTCCAATGACAAATGCGCCGGGCCCCCGGTCCAAGGATAGCATCATTATGAGTCATTCGTGCCCAGGACAATATGAATCTCTCCACGGCGCTGCTGCCGTGGCCTTTGATCCACGATGTATTACTTACTTATTTATTGATTTATAAAAATGAGCTGTCAAGCTCTTCCTAAGAAGTCCAAGGGCACATGAACAAAATGTAGGAAATATACGACCACAGAAAATAAACCAGGAATCGTAAACCGGATCCCCTCGGGCCGGGGGCCTGCTGCCTAGGTGAGCCGGGCACATCAAAAACACACTTCCCAGACACACCCCGAAAGTCAACAAACACCAACTCTGTAAAACCCGAAGAAGGAAGTTATGTAACAAGGGCTTATCCGAGGCATGATATACATTGGCAAGGCCCTGATCTGAACGCTATGGATTTATTTACACTTGGCCCTGCTTCAGAGACGGGCCAGAGACTCTCACCGGAAAGTATGAAGAGCATGAGGTCGTGTCCTTGGCTTTCGGCATTTGATATTCTTTGAGGCCAATTAAAATAACGTGGTTTCGCAGTGGAATGGTCCCATTAAAGAGGCGCTTTGTTCACTGTGAGAGTGGGTCGTGCGGTTCTTTATTGAGACAGAAGTGGAGAGACAAAGGGGGGAGATTTAACTCAGGGCAAAGGCAGGGCCACATGTCTGAAACTGCCTCTGCGCGACGGACACCCAACCGAAGCCCAGCGAGGGGGTCTGCCTCGCCCACCACGCCAGCGGCGGGGCGCGAGGTGAACAGCCACTGCTGCTGACTTTTCTCTGTGACCTAACACTTCAGGACACGGGACGTCTATTTTTCAATCAGCATTTAATCAGTGTCAAAAAAAGTTAAGTATCTATCGTTCTTCACTCTTCATTTTTAATCCCAGCTGAGACACAAGGGACTTCATGATTTCCCTGAATAGGACTCCATCTCATCCTGCTAATGACAGTCCCTTGTCCGAAAGCCCATGATCCGCTCCCTGGTCTGCCATCGACGGCCAAGTCACACGGGCTGCACCGGCCAAAACAAATCGACTCGGGTCCAGAACCATCCCATTTAGCTGTTGGCACAGAATAATTTACCAGACAATTCCTGAACTCACCACTTCAATTTGGCTGCGTTCTTCGATGTTTTCGACCAAAAATACCAAAGTCTGCATGCAGTGACTGAATACCCCCAATTCCCTGCCATCAGACGGGCTTTAAAGGGACAGAGGTTGGTCAGGGTTGTAGCCAGTGGGATAAGCAACGCCTTGGTCACCCACACATGGGGGAATTGAACACTGAATGTGGCACAATGGCCCATCAGGATGGCTCCCTGTGGGTCCCACTTTGGCTCCTGCAGAAGGTTCCCACGTCCTCTGTCCTTCCTACCGCCAGGCACTGCCATGGCGTGTCCTCCGGCTCAGCTTCGAAGGCAGAGGCAGGCGCTGCTGCACTCGGATGCTCTGCAGCCCAAGCTCCTTCCCGGTCCTCACTGGGGGTTTCCATGGAGCTTTGCTCGCTGCTCTCTTCCTGCCTCAGAAACCAGGGAAGAGCCACTCCGCAAAGTGACGCAGTTTTACATGTGACTCCTGAGGCGGCTCCGGCCTGGCAGCCCTCAGGGCCCCGGGGGAGGAGAGCCTGGGTGCCCCCAGAACCCCCTGCCTGGTGCCCCGAGACCTCGGCTCCAAGCTCCCCTTGCTCTCCCATTGCCGTCACTGCACCTGCTCACCCGCCTGGCGGGCTAAGACAGGGCCCCCGGGACAGTGAGTTGAGCCCAAGGGGGTTTCATGGGCTGCGCCCAGCCTCTCGCAGGTCAGCCTGTCCCGACTAACTGGTCTGCCCCCATTAGCTCCGGTCCCAGGGACCAGGCGGCGGCCGCTTCCCACAGGCGGGCGCCCACAGCTGACCTCGGGTGGAGGCTGCAGACGCCAGCGAAGCATCACGAGGCACAGGGCTCGGCCAGGACGTGGCCAGCCCCGCAGGCCAGCGGCACAGAAATCAACCATGGCATCTGTGCGGCACGTCCGGCCCACACACCGGGAAGGCAGAGACCCAGGCACCGCCTGCCACCCCGTTTCCTCGCCTCGGTTTCCCTCCGCGGCTCCTCCTTGGTCTCAGCTCACGGCTGTGTGTGCCGAGGTGCGATGAGCGTGCTGGCGGCTCATGAACGCTCCCCACTTCCGAGCTGAGCCCCACCTTCGAGCCTAAGAACCACGTCAGGTCAGAAGAAAAAGATGGCATTCCCAAGAACTAGCGCTAGGGAAGCCCAGAGCGGGCGCGGGGCTCGTCATCACTCCACGATGGATGCTTTTTGTGCGTGGCCTGCACCAGGTACAAGATCCTGAGCTGGATGCCAGGAGATGGTGGTGAAAAGCAACTAAATTCATGGTATGAACAAGTCGTGCGTGCACGTCTGTTTTTATCCCCTGGAGCCGAGTCCTTAAATCCAAAGGGAAAGACGGACACATTTTTACAGGAGCCCCGTGTCAAAGCACAAAACAAACCGAGCGCCGTCTGAGCAGAACTGGGAGACGGCTCTGTGGGGAGAGATCGCCGCTAAATGCTGCTTCCGTCTTTCCTTACCCAGCACGCGGCTCAAAGCACAAGGGGAGCCGAAACCGGTGTGGCTCGGTGGATAGAGCGTCGGCCTGCAGACTGAAAGGTCCCAGGTTCGATCCCGGTCAAGGGCATGTACCTTGGTTGCGGGCACATCCCCAGTGGGGGGTGTGCAGGAGGCAGCTGATGGATGTTTCTCTCTCATCGATGTTTCTAACTCTCTATCCGTCTCCCTTCCTCTCTGTAAAAATCAATAAGATATATTTTTAAAAAAAGCACAAGGGGAAGCGCCCTGAGGATAAACTAGTGTGGAAGTACAGAAGAACAGTCCCAAGTATTCGCCAGCTTCCCTTGGGAACGAGTAGGAGCCGACCTGGTGAGGAGAGGTGGCCTCCCAGCCACGACTCTGGGGAGCAGCATGCCAGTGCCCGGCCTGGCCCCGCGACCCTCCGAGGTCCCCGCTCCGGCGGGCCCAGGTAGGTATCTGTGTGGCGGAGATGACAGAGACCCACAATGAATCTCTTTGTCCTCGGAAACCAAACCGGAAACCTCAAGACTGTGTTTTCAGGGTTTCCTGGCGTTCGTCCTCTTGGAAATCCTGCCTCATTTCAGTATTTTCATTCCTGTCCTGGATGAAACCAGAAAGCAGAAAGGCACTTGAGAATTCTGTTTTTAAATAAAAGTAAACATTTCCAAGTGCGTTTCGGTCTCTGTTTAGTATTTTTTGCAACCCAATTACTGTGCTTAAATGCTCCACAGATGTCCTATTTCTTTGTGGCACAAGTTTTATTGAACCAAGATGGTTAATATTAATGAGAATGTTAATATGTGTCGGTAAGGTATTTAATAAGCATTTCATGTCATACGTTTCAGTGCTGGGTCAGGACTTGTGCAAACAGCGGTTTGTGTGTTTTATTTTCCATGGCGACTGCTGAGCACTCCCGGGAGGGCTGAAGTGTTTGGGCACCGCGGGCAAGGCTTCTCCTGGTTTTCCCCTCGGCGTTTGTGTGAGAGCTGTGCAGATGGCAACCCAGACCCTTCTGAGCCCGTTTGTCATTCAGCAAAGGCACCGTTCGGTGGGAAGCTAGGAATTGTCTTTCAAACGCATCGGTGCTTTCAAATCAAGAAGATCCACCTGAGTCTAAGAGACCAGCGTTGGGAGAGAGGACAGTTCTTGGATTGCCTTCCTACGGACACCTTTTTGTGGTTGGAGCTGACTTTTTTTCTTAATATATTTTATTGATTTCTGAGAGGAAGGGAGAGGAAGAGAGAGCGAGAAACATCGATGAGAGAGAATCATTTATCAGCTGCCTCCTGCATACCCCCCACTGAAGATCGAGCCCGAAACCTGGCCATGTGCCCTTGACCGGGAATCGAGCCGTGACCTCCTGGTTCACAGGCAGAAGCTCAACCACTGAGCCATGCCGGCCGGGCTGCATCTGATTTCTAACAGGAACATTGCCACGGAAGGACCCATGCTACCGAGGAACTGTCATTATGTGGCTGTTCCAACTGACACGGAATGAGGGGCTCAGTGTGCTCAGGGCAAGTGGAGGACAATTAACCGCTGAGCAATGGTCCACATGACCTTAGGCCCACTTGGGGTTTTCTCTGTTCTTATCTCCCCCCCCCCCCCCCCGTGCTCTGCGAGGGGTAATGCTTGCAGAAGAGCTCACTGAGCAGAGCGGGACTTGCCCCTGGGACCGTGCCGGTTTGCTGCAGTGACCCGCAAGAACGAAGGCCTCTGCTGTTCCCGTGAGCAAAGGCGCCCGCACCTGCGGTCCTCGATGGCTGGGATGAGAGCTAACACTGACGGCCTCAGAAGAGCGGGCGGCGTGCTGTGTCCCTGTCACAGCCCTTCCTTCCTTCCTCCATCTCTCCCTGCAGATGGCAGAAGCTCCGACTTCGGGACCCACATCTGGACCGGGCGGGGGCGGGAGGCGGGGGGCGGGGAGGGGGCGGCCACACTGATGGTGTTTGTCTGGCCTTCGCAATGCTGCCACCAGCGAACGGACAGGCTCCCATGGCAACGGCACAGAAACACCTTCCCGATCACCTAACGGTTACCCACAAGCACAAACAATGTGTGGATTTTCTTTGTTCCCTGCCCATGATCCTGCCTGATGGAATCAAAAGGGACCGTCCCTGTGGACGCTTGGATAAACTCGGCGCTGACAGGGTGAGGACGGCAGGAACAGAACCAAAGAAATAAGCCGCAGCCGGGAGGAGAAGGGCTGTGGACTCAGCACCACTCTGGGCTCCTCGCTCCGGGCTGGGGACCGCCTGTGGTGCCCGGTCCACCCACTCTCTAGGCCAGGTAGCCACTCTTCCTCCTCAGAAATGGGCGCGCCCCCCAAGCCCCGCCCCGCAAACGGCTACAAAATGTGCTCTGCCCGCTGGGAAGCCTGGCTGGCACGGGCTCACGAACATCGACCTGTGAACCTGGAGACCATGGTCCCATTCCCGGTCAGGGCACAGGCCCGGGTCGCGGGCTCCATCCCTAGTGGGGGGTGTGCAGGAGGCAGCCGACCCATGATTCTCTCTCATCACTGATGCTTCTCTCTCTCTCTCCCTCACCCTTCCTCTCTGAAATCAATACAAATATTTTTTAAAAGAAGAAGAAGTTGAGGGACATAGTAGAAAGTTGCTCCAACTAAAATTTAAAAAGTGGTGTGGGGCCGAAACCGGTTTGGCTCAGTGGATAGAGCGTCGGCCTGCGGACTGAAGGGTCCCGGGTTCGATTCCGCGCAAGGGCATGTACCTTGGTTGCGGGCACATCCCCAGTGGGAGGTGTGCAGGAGGCAGCTGATCGATGTTTCTCTCTCATCGATGTTTCTAGCTCTCTATCCCTCTCCCTTCCTCTCTGTAAAATATCAATAAAATATATTTAAAAAAATAAAAAATAAAAAAAATAAAAAAAGTGGTGTGTGTGTGTGGGGGGGTTGAAACATAACAGAAAGATTAGAGCAAAATAGATTCACCTTTTACTGAAGTTAGTGAAATCAGAGAGGCAGACCGAGAGAATCTGGTTAAAGCCTAGACTGTGAAAACACTGTTACAAAAGGAAAAACTCTCCAAAATGCCTCCTACTATCATATGAGTTGGTGAAAAGATAGGGCAGGCTTCCCGGCAAAGCTCAGCAAGGCGCCCACGAAGTCATCCAGTGACAGGCGTGGAGAACAGTTTCGGAACGTAAGAGGAAGACGCAGGGTGACTAACCATTGGACACGCGGGCAGAACTGTCTGGTTCCGCCGCAGCAGAGGGCTTCCGATGTTAACGCAGCCCGCGGATCTGCTGCGCGCGATGGGACAGGACGGTGGCTGGCGGTGGCCCGGCCGCGGAGGCCCGGATTCCACAGCACTGACTGTGCCACGCCCACTCCGCCCACGGAACCAAACGGCTTGTATCCGCCTCTTTCTTTCCTGTTCCCGGTGACTCCTGACGACAAATATGCAAGGAATGCCGCTAAAATCCAGTTGGCACTTCATTATCCGAAGTTGCTCCCCGATGCCTAAGTTTTAAAGTATTTGATTTTGTTATACTCAAAACAAAAACTGTGACCCAATCTCAAGGGAATGTTAGGACAACATGAAGATTGCTAAACTGAGACCTGAAAATGATCGCTAACAGGGTCTTCTTTTCGGCCTGCGCTAGGAACTCCATGAACGTTTTAGGAAAGTTATTCAATCTTTCTCAAAACTTTCATAAGGATTATGCGAAAGTAATAATGTTACCTGATATTTTGCTAATGGATTGGCTAATAAATATGACAACTGAAGATATTTCCACATCTCCAGTGCCATTATATATCTCCACGAAACCACTGAAAGGGACAGGAGGCATGAGGAATTCCATTAGTCTTTACAAAGTGTCTACACTAATAAACTTTAATATGCATTTCACATGTTTCACTTCATCAATGACCTATGCACATATATGACCAAACACACAGTCAGACAAACAAGCACACACACACTCACATCCCCCAGTAACCGGCTCCCCAGTAACCCCCAGAGACTGATCTTGGTCCTCTCTCTCCTCAGCCCTACAGTCACTGGGTCCGCAGGGAGAAGACGGTTCATGCATCACGCACAGAGTACCTAGAACTCTGACAGCTTCCTCGGCGTTCAGTTGTAGAAAGTTTTAAATGCTAAGAAAAATAGAGAGAACTAATAGTGAGTTCCCACACTCACAGGACACAGCTTCAACACGATCAACTCCTGGTTCCTCTCAGCTGACCCACGTCCCGATCTCCCGCTCCCCTCCCTATTATTTCAGAGCAAATCCCAGACATTATTTCAGCCCTACGTATTTCAGCATGTATCTCTAGATAGTGATCATGCTTTAAAAATTAACTCTGTATAATATTAAATTGCCACCCACGTCCAACATGTCTAAGTGTCCCTCCTTTTAACAGTTGGAGTCATTTTTGCAAACGTGCTAGGACATTGTCAGCCTTCTTCCTTTCCTTAGGGTGAGCACCCATCCGGGGTCGGTGGACAGAATATGACGTGGGTCACAGGGCAATTCAACCTAAATATGTGGTCCCTCCCCGTTCGATGAAGTCACTCTCGGTTGAAGGCTCACACACTATACGCAGGATCCGTTTCTTCTGGGCAAAAACTAGTCCACATCCCTTCCTAAAGCAGGGCAAGGAACAGCCAACACGCTTTGGGGAGAGGAGCACCTTCGAGCCGAAAAGCAGTGAGCGTTTGAGAACGCAGACTCCGGGAGGCCCCTGCCACCAGGGATGTGCAAGGCCCAGCGGGAGCGAGCACAGGTCAACGGGACCCTCCTCCCTGACCTCCCTCCCAGGTCACTGCACCTTCTTCAGATGCGTCCCACCGCTCCCCACAGCCTCCAGAGGGCATCCCACCGGTGCTGGGTGCTGCTCGGAAGCGCATCCGTGCGGAAGCACCCGCAGGCTCCTGACAGCGAAGAATAACACTCACAGCCCCGCGCCGAGGCCCTGCTGGGACTGCTCTCCCCCTCTGGAAGCGGGGCTCTACAAACGGCTCCCTGGGACATTGGTGGCTAACCAGGGAAGCATCTTCTCCATAGAGGTCTGTCACCATTAACATCCTCACACAACAAAACCAATCACGGTCCTTTGCACTGCCCCACATTTCAGATAGCGCACTGCTCGCAAGTCCCCAGGCAGGTCTCAGGCCTCGAAGGGAAGACAGAAGTCTGCTGCCCCCGGGAACAACCTGTGTCCCCACATCAGAGGGCTTTTCTGTCTGCTGTGTGTGGTGGGGCGTGCAATTCGGACCCAACCAAATACAAATCGGGAGAGGTTCAACAATGCAGCCACAGGGCGGGAAACACCCTCTATTCGCCATTCAAGCCCCCGAGTCTTTCTGAAAGGGATTTGCGGGTAGATTAACATAAGTGACCCATCTACAATAAAGCATTCACATAGGAACATCACTGAGAATGAGACAGATGTCCTGGAACGCTGGACGTTCCCGCGATGAAGCACAGCATGGATGTCTGTGTTGCCCGCCTGCGCCCCCCGCCCCCCCAATCCAGGAAAGATGTCTTTCTCTCCTTCTGTTTACTTATAAAAATGTGAAGGCTTTGGAATACCTCCAAAGATATTTCTTACCTTCATATAATTAGAAAAGTTGGCAAAATTGATCAATTTATGTGTCTATTCTAAACACGAATTCCAAGATCATCAGTCAAAACGGGCCCCTTTCTTCCAGAATATCAGCAACTCCCTGTCTTCACTAACATCCTTACACATCTGGCCTGGTTAGTATAATAGGATATTCGTGCAGTTTGCACTCAACATTTCCTCGGCGTCCTATTGCCCTTGATACGATGGCTAGATGATTAGAGATATGGGTGTCCCCACCCTCTGGAAGCAGGCCTAGGTTTCCTGGGAGATGCTTTGGAACACGCTTTTGGGTCATTTAAACCAAAGCAAATCAACAACAGCGACAACTAGTCATATAATGCAAATAGCTGATTCCTTTCACCCCTTCTCTTGGCTACCGTAGTCCAAGTCATTTTAATTTTCAGGTAGCAAGACAACACATAAACCCTTCACAATTGTTTCATTTATCCCGAAATACTTTTAGGGTTTTAACATGCATCAGCTGCCTCGAACAGTCACTAGGGAAAGTGTCCTCAGCGGGTCACGGATTCCGCGTTGCCCCCACACGCACAGCACGTGGCCAAATGGCCTGGGGAGGCAGGACACAACCACCTCGTTACGCTCCCTGACAAGGAAGGACATGCAGGAGTGGGGAAGGTGTGAGGGAGGAAGCAGGACATCTTGTTAGGAACACGGAGCTGTCCCCAAACTGTTCAGCTGGCTTAGGTGGGGCTGGGATGGTGGCAGGGACCGACTCGTGAAGGGCTTTGCCTCAGGAAGGAGTTTTATTTTCTTATTGTTTTATTTTTAACTTTTTAAAACGTGTGTTCTTAATGATTGATTGATTGATTTTTTTTTTAGAGAAAGGGAGAGGGAGAGAGTATTGGATATTAAAGAGGAGATAATAAGGAAATGAGGTTCAGCGATGAGATCCAAAGAGACTTTGATGAGAGAGAAACGTGGATCAGCTGCCTCCTGCACGCCCCCTCCTGGGAACCGAGCCCGCAGCCCGGGCCTGGGCCTGCCTGGGAATTGAACTGGCGGCCTCTCGGTGCATGGAATGACACCCAACCAACCGAGCCACCCCAACCGGGCTGGAGAAGGAGTTTTAACTTGGTTACGAAGGAAGGAGAGCCCACGCTGGGCTGTCGGGAACCCCGGCCAGGGCCCAGATGCCTTCCTAGAGCGGACCTGGCAGCCACGCGGGATGGGGCAGAGATGAAGCACCGTGTCAGGAAGGTGCCTTCAGAGGCTCTTGCAAAACCAGGTAAAAGCAGGCCAGTCAAGTCACTTCCGGTTCAGGACACAGCCCATTCCACAGTGCCATCCAGTACAGCACGGTGGCGAGAGGCCTGGGAGAGGCAGACCCCCTTCCGGTGGGGATTCCTATTTCTTTTTTGCTTTCTTTGCTTTTGTTTATTAATTTTTTGGAGAGAGAGGGAGAGAGGGGAAGAGAGGTTGTTGTCCCACTTACTCATGCACTCATTGGCCGATTCTCGCGTGGGCCCTGACTGGGGATTGAACCCACCACCCTGGGTATTGGGAAGATGCTCTAACCAGCTGAGCTTCCTGGCCAGGGCGGGATTCCCATTTCTCAAGAACCGGCTTTCCCCTCTCTCACATGCTTCTTGATCTTTGCTCGCAAGACCTTTCGGATTTCTATCACCCACAGTCCCATTCTGATGTAAGATTTCCCTAGCAGGCTTCTCCTTGGAGGTCTCGGGAGAGCAGGCCCTGGAGCCTGCACACCCGTTTCCATTCCCAGTTTCCTGACGGCACAGAGGCAGACAAGGAAAGAAAACCCAGTAATTCTCCCACAGGCGCAAACTGTACAGACGCTCTTGGCTGAATCCGGCTACCTTTCCCATACGAATTTCACTTCAGCAGGAAACGAAATTCCACTGTGCCTGATGGCGCCCCTCCCTTGGTGCAATTACCTTCACTGCGACTTTTCTCTTTCACCTAAAGCACGTTATCACACACAATCTTTGCGCTTCCACACCGACACCAAATCCCACCTCCATGTATGCACGTATTCCCCAGCTAAGCCACGCACACTGTCCTCTGAGGAAGTCCCAGACACTTCTGACTGAAGAAGGGCCTTGCCCTGGGTAACCTGGGATTTCTCAGGGTGGCCCATCAGCACCAGCTCTCTCATTTGTAAAACAAAGAAGGGGGAAGAGGAGGAGGAGAAGGAGGAGGAGGAGGAGAAGGAGGAGGAGAAGAAGGAGGAGGAGGAGGAGGAAGAGGAGAAGGGAAAGAAGAAGCAGAAGAAGAGGAGGAAGAGGAAGAAGAAGAGAAAGAAGAGGAAGAGGAAGAGGAAGAGGAAGAAGGAGGAGAGGAGAAGAAGAAAGATGCATATTGACTCTGATCCTATGATAAATGCCCACAGAAGCGTGAGAGCCGAGTGGCACCTGCCCACCGTGCCCGGCGGGAGGGCCAAGCACCTGCGGGCCACGCAGTCGGCCACAGAGTTCACCCGAGGGTCCCCCACAGGTCCGCCCGGGTCCTGAAAAGCAGCAGCCACGTCAGAAGCCAAACCACAGGAAGAGCACAGCGTCCTCCTCGGCTCTCTGTGTTTACTTTCCTGCGGCCTCTCCTCTGAAGGACAGCACATGCCCAGCAGAGCAAGTCCCAGGGCGGGAGCTGTGAGTCTCGCTCTCCTCCCGCGCCCTCCACGCCACGCAGGGTGCATGCCGAGGCAACCATGGTGCTAGCCACCAAGCCTCGGCGCAGGTACCCTCGGAGGGAGGCACCTTTCACTGCTGCACAGGGAACCCCTCGTGGCCTGAGCAGCGCCCGCATCGAGCAGGTGATTCTCGTAAACATGGGAGGCCTGTGGGCCGCTTGTTCGGCCAGCAACCACCTCACCGTTTCCTCCGGCTGGAGGCCGGGGTAAAGCCAAGGTCACCGTCTCGCTGAGTCAATGGACCGCGCTGGTCCAGCAGCACATCGGAGCCACCTGGTGTGCAAGGCGCCGGGCAGGGAGAGTGAAGACCCGGAGCCTCGACATTACCCTCCCCTCGAACCCCCGTCCTCTAGAATCGGAAGCACCTGCTTGGAAAACACGACCTTTCGCGAGGGCCTGACTCACAAAGGTCTACCCCCCAAAAGAATGAGGGGGACCCACGTGTGAGTCCATGGACGTCGTGAGAAACTGGTTGTAAGAGAAGCGTGGTTGGCTTCCCTGGGCCGCCAGGGCTCTGTGGCCCCCCATCTGACTGTCCGACAGCACGGAAAGGGGCGGCGCCATCCTCCGGAGACCGGGGGGAGCTGATGCCCGTCCCGTCTGTGCCTCCCTTGGCACCGGCTCTCCAACAGTGTCAGGGACATCCCTGCAGGCAGAGTCTTCTCCCCAAGAAGAAACATAAAAACAGAACTTTAAAGACGAAGCCAACGATGATGCAACACAGTGCAGCGCAGGAGCCTTCAAAAGCTTGCATGGTTCCTGTTTTGGCAGCGCTCCTCGGAGGGGCTGACACACATTAGAGAGCGCTGGGCCCGATGACGCGAGAGGATGCGACTGATCAAACACAAGGCCCAGGTCACAGTCGTTTCCGTTACGTCCCCAGTGCCAGCTGCGGGGGTGCTTTTCCGTCTTTATTGGGGCGCTCTACAGACATGAGACCTTCTCTCTCACAGCGGTTTCCACCTAACCTCCTCTGACGGATATTAGTGTTGGTTATTAAAACGGGGATAATAAGGAAAGGAGGTTCGGCGCTGAAACCAAAGAATGTTTGTGTAACTTAAGTTTCATAGACTCCAAGCCAGCCTTGGGCAAACTACGGCCCGCGGGCCGGATCCGGCTGTTCTATCCGGTTCTCTTGCTCTCCCCTCCGCTCCTTTACTTTGAATTTATATTAGTTCACACAAACACTCCATCCATGCTTTTGTTCCGGCCCTCCGGTCCAGTTTAAGAACCCATGGTGGCCCTCGAGTCAAAAAGGTTGCCCACCCCTGCTCCAAGCGTTGAAGCAAACCCGTTTGATATGCCACCAACACTCGCCAACAGCCTCACCTGTGCCTTGCCAAGGGTCAACGTCAAGAGGAGTCTAGCCCTAGGGGACTGTTCTCCTGGAGCTCACGCCACCTCCCCTTCTCTCTCCTGGGCTGTGCTTTCCAGGGCTGCACTCAGGCACAAAACTCACGTGGGAAGAACCCTCTAGATCTCCCTTCAGGGGAGCGGCATGCCCCTGGGCCTGGGACAGAACAGACGCGCAGCGAGGTCCCCAGCTGACCCTGACA
Source organism: Plecotus auritus (assembly GCF_963455305.1). Lineage (NCBI taxonomy): Eukaryota > Metazoa > Chordata > Mammalia > Chiroptera > Vespertilionidae > Plecotus > Plecotus auritus. The sequence continues at coordinate 176,653,441 of NC_137774.1, forward strand.
CCTCAGAAAGGAGACGCTTTCAGATGTACCAGCCTGAGCTGCTGAAGACCCTCCAGAAATTCAGCCGAATGGCGGCGTTGATAGATCTGATCATTTTGTTGGATCTCGTGAAAACGGAGGTGTTAGTTATAGAAAGTTATTTAGAACTTTGTGATGTATATTTTCTGTTAAATGATGTATATTGGTCAACCTAGTTGACCTCCTGGTTAGTTGCATTGATGTCCACAACCTTTAGTCCTGGAAAACGTCGATTTAAATGCCCTCATCCCAGACCATGACAGATCACTGACTCCTCTAAAACATTTCTACCATGATCAAGAGTAAGAAATAGCCCTAACCCGTTTGGCTCAGTGGATAGAGCGTTGGCCTGCGGACTGAAGGGTCCCAGGTTCGATTCCAGTCAAGGGCATGTACCTTGGTTGTGGGCACATCTCCAGTGGGGTGTGTGCAGGAGGCAGCTGATCAATGTTTCTCTCTCATCGATGTTTCTGACTCTCTATCCCTCTCCCTTCCTCTCTGTAAAAAATCAATAAAATATATTTTTTTAAAAAAGAAATACATTTTACATAATTACCCACATCACACAGACATATATATTTACACATATACGTATCTATCTGAAACAAAATTTCACACAATAGGACCTTTCCTCACAATATGAATACATTCAGATATTTCCTGTTGTATATGCAGTGGATTCTATGGTGTTCTGTAAAGTCACCGGAACTTTAATTAGTGAGTATTAAATGTTGCTGCCAGGGGAAAGAAAGTCATGTTTCTTTTAGTGTCTGGTCCTATTTTCACCAACAGATCAATGCATAACCTTGTTTTATGTTTGTTAGTCTTGAAGGACAGCAAACAACACATATTGTTGACTCATTCACACTGAACTTGTGGCAGACGGCACCACGAGCCCGAACAAAGCCTGCCTCGCCTGTGGTTCCTCCATCACACGCTCCACAGCCTCCCGCACTCCCGTCACTGCCAAGGGCGTCCGCACCCGCGTGGGGCCACCTGAGACATCGCGGCCACCAGCCAAAATGCAAAAGCATGGCACCACGCCCGCTGCAGAAAGGACCCTCGCGGACAGTGTGAGGCGGAAAGGGCAGGCAGAGTGCACGGGGGGCCCCGCCCCGCTCCCCCTCGCTGCCTCGGCAGGTTCCCCTTGTCCACGCTCTGCGTCTGCCAATGACTTACAGGAGCAGCGGTGGTCTCGGTTTTGTGGCTGCAAAGCCATTTTAGAGGGTGAGTGGGTTCAATAATATAGAATCCACTTGCCGAAACCAGTTTGGCTCAGTGGATAGAGCGTCTGCCTGCGGACTGAAGGGTCCCAGGTTCGATTCCGGTCAAGGGCACGTACCTTGGTTGCGGGCACATCCCCAGTAGGGGGTGTGCAGGAGGCAGCTGATCGATGTTTCTCTCTCATCGATGTTTCTAACTCTCTATCCCTCTCCCTTCCTCTCTGTAAAAAATCAATAAAATATATTTTAAAAAAATAATATAGAATCCACGAATAATAGGACCAATTGTAAATACATATGTGGGCATGTATGTATGTGTGTGTGTGTGTGTGTATAATGATATGTTTTACAACAAACGAATGGTTTTTGATTTTACAAGAAACTCGTATTTTTCTATTGCAAAGCCCTACAATAAGATAGGCAATTGAATGTTAGGATTGGGACTTGACCACCATTTTATCTCCATATTGAATCAATGACGAAAAAACTGTCAATGCTGAGGAACTAAAGCCAATGTCTCCATACAGGCTCAGTAGTTGTGACTGCTATGCCACAGTGTTAGCAAGAGAGGGAGGAAGGGGGAGGCCAGGGATAGAGGAACTCTCTGTAATGTTTTCACAACTCTTCCATAAACCCAAAACCATTCTAAAATAAAAATTTATTTTAAAAGTGCCCTCCTCAACTATGACAAACACTTTGAACACGGAACAGGGAGAAAACTGGAAATATTCAGGAGAAATAACAAGTGTTTATTTCTGAAATTTCACTGCAGTTGTCTTTCATCCAGAAAATAAAAACAAAAAGGAAAGTTGGACGTCTTGATTTCTTGTTAAGGCTGAGGGTCTGAAATCTGAACTCAAATAGAGTTCAGGGCTTAGCCAGAAGCCAGCTTCTCTTCTTTCCACCTTCAACGAGGTGCATTAAGCACCCCGTTTATGTAGCCGAGTGACTGAGTCAGGAGCTAGAGACGCAAGAAGAGAACCTGACCTTAGGAACCAGAAGTCAGACATCACTGGACTCAAAAGGAAGACGGACACAGACCAGCAGAGGAACAGAAACACTGCAATGACAAGCCTCAGACAGAGGTCATGCGGGACCTGAATCCATGTGACCTGAAATCAGAAAGTAAGAGCATTCTATTATCAAGACACCAGTCCCTCTCCGTTTACAACAGAGGGCAACGAAACAGCTTCATTTGTCCAAACAGGCCACGAACCTCCTGGAACAGGAGACAGTCCTCATACCTAAACAGCAAATACAACCTGAAAGTGCGTTAACGTAAGAAAAGTAAAAACTTTCTTGGGAGTAAACTACTTCCTTTGAAAAGAAACCAAAGGAAATTAGGTCAAGCTTGAGTTGTTCTCTTCAAATCCCAGTATAATTTATTTCTAAGAATGTATTTAATCTGCCACAGAACTGACCCACTAGCAGCAGCTGCTTAGGGATCTCTGATGGATCGAGGTCCCCTGACGGCAGTGACTCGCCGGACCCTGAAGTCACCTGCAGGAGGAGATCTCAGGTGGGAGCTGCCAGGGAAGGGAGCCAGGTGCCCCCCAGGCAGCTCTGGTCCCCGGGACCCGGGCTCTTCCCCGGAGGTGGGATGGGGACAGAGAAGGACGGGGGTTAAGGAGCAAGTAAGCGAGTGAGGAAAGACAGTCAGAAGGGAAATGACAACAGACTTCTAAGAAGATGTATTTATTTTGGTTTCCTTTCTGCAGACTTGTGAGCTGGTTACTTTAGGGCATCGTGTTTAAGTCTTCAGATCTCTCAGAAACAATTCCTTGGGTGGAAAAAGGGAGAAAGAGGATAAATCTCGGTCCCTTTATTTTAGCCATTGGTATATGGGTGCTATTTCACGTATACAGCGGCTTTATTTCATAATTTAAAAAAAGAAAGAAGAAGAAGTAAAGAAAAAAAAACTGCAAGGATTGATTTCATTTTATTCTTTGGTCTGAAAATAAAGTTCTCGTTCATCTTTAAGTCAACAATTTCCTTTTTTTTTTTTTTAATAAATCGAGAAGGGTCGCGTTCTGGCTCAGAGCTGCAGTGCGTTGCTGTGTGTGCCAGGAGGGAGGCTGCAGTTGGCCTCGCTGGGCCTGGCACTGAGCACGCTCCCACCGGGATTCAGGCAGCGCTGAGAAAGGAGAAGGAAAACCGAAGGGAAAGCTTCCAAGGAGGACGGCGCGGGCTGCAGACCTGGTGTGTGGCGGTGTCCGCGGGCCGAGACTGCACAGAGCCTGGCTGGCATTCCTGGGGGGCCGGGGGGGAGCTTAAGGCCATTCGAAGAGGTGAAGTGAGGACAAAAGAATGCTCAAGCCAAAACCGGTTTGGCTCAGTGGATAGAGCGTTGGCCTGCGGACTGGAGGGTCCCAGGTTCGATTCCGGTCAAGGGCACGTACCTTGGTTGCGGGCACATCCCCAGTGGGAGGTGTGCAGGAGGCAGCTGATCGATGTTTCTCTCTCATCGATGTTTCTAACTCTCTATCCCTCTTCCTTCCTCTCTGTAAAAAATCAATAAAATATATATATATAAAAAAAAAAAAAAGAATGCTCAAAAGGACCCTCGCTGTTGGCTGGGTGCTCCCAGTTTGGGCTGTTTCTATGCCCTCAAGCATGGGGGGCGGGGCAGGTATGTCAAAAGAGAACGTGGTGGTGACCTGAGTATTACATCTCTGCCCCTTCCAGCTCCCCGCTGAGTGCGTGTGCCTTTAACAGTGGGAGCGTGGAGCTAAATGTCACGGGGGAGGGGGTGCAGAATCTCGACTCCATATGACATCAGCCGAAGGTTTTTCAGTAAATCATCCCAAATAGTCAATTAAATTGTTTTCATCCAGTGGATACATTCAGATTACCGACCGATTAAGAACAATAAAATATTAGGAATTTTAATCTGCGGCAGAAGGCCGCCCCGCCCACCGGTGCGTTCCCTGCTCGCCCGGAATTCACCATCTCAGACTCAGACTTCCCCCGCGGTGTTTGGGAAGAGCGCCGCTGCTGGTCGCTAAACCTCTCCGATGTAAACAAGGGTTCAGGGGGGTGCTTGACCTACTTAGGAGAACAAACTGTCTCCCAGCGCCATGTAACAGCAGCCGCTTGTATATAAACAGTGAGTGCGCTCCTTCCAGGCCATGCTATCGACTCAGCAAAGCCCAGCGGGCCGTCCCTCGCCCGGAGGAAGCTTTGTGAGCAGGTAGTTCAGAGTGCTCTGTGTCTTTGAAAATGTTGCCTTTCTTTACATCTAATGCTTGACCTTGACAACACGTCAGACTCGCCTCCCCCTTCCCAAGTAATTCCGTTCTTGTGCGGTACATCTCCATGCGAATGATGGCACCTGTGATGACAGGACGTCAGCTCTAGGACTCTGTCTGCTAATGTTCCTCCCATCCAAGAAGATTTCGGATGGAAAACAGTAACTGTGGGAGCTGACAAGAACTAGGTAACCAGGGTTCAGAGTCAAATCCCAGAGGGGCAGTTGAGTCTTACAGGACCCTTTCCGGAAGGGGGTTGGGAATGGTCTTCAAAGTTAACCGTTTCCACAACTTCACTAACTCTTCCTTGCAAATGGTTTCCATGTTCAATGTATGTATGTTTGTTTGTTTGTTTTGTTTTAAAATATATTTTTATTGATTTCAGAGAGGTAGGGAGAGGGAGAGAGAGATAGAAACATCAATGATGAGAGAGAGTCATTGATCGGCTGCCTCCTGCACGTACCCACTGAGGATCGAGCCCACAACCTGGGTATGTGCCCTGACTGGGAATCGAACCGTGACCTCACGGTTCATAAGCTGATGCTCAACCACTGAGCCACGCCTGCCAGGCCAATGTACTTTTTAAAAATCTCTGCTCCAAAACTTCTCTGTCATTTGCCTTTCAGACAAATTTGCCTTCAGTAAGTATCCCTCTCACAAGAATGTCAACTTAATCGGTTGCATAAGATTCAACCCCACTCACTTTCTAAATAAATCTACTCCAATCACGATAACGTTGAGCGTTTGCCTCTGAATGATGTTCCCGAAGCCAACTGTTGATGTTGCTGAGAAACGGGCTCTTGAGTGGGACAGTCTCACAGTCTGTATCCGAGAAATGGAAGCCGCTCACCATTTCATCTACGGCCACGACTGTGCCGGGCCCACCCAGGCCTCCTGACTAACAATCACAGGTCCCACAGGTGCATTGTGAACTGTGCATGGCACATGTGTCTTCCCTTGCTGTACTAATCACTTTCTACTCTACATTGTACTTATGCACAGTGTTGGACCTGAAACAACGTTTTTAATGACGGCATTATACTCCTCTTGATTTCTCTGTTAGGTTCTATTTCTCTTACCTTTGAGTCACAAGCACCTAGCATGGCACGTTATGCAACTTGGTGTGTACAATACATGTTCAAATGATGATGAGCCCTACGGAGACTGCCAGTTCACTTCTCTCAGCTACACAGTATTCCACATCTATGGCTTTTCCAAAGGTGCGCGTACTTCAAATATTACCAGACGTTCATAAGAAGACATTTCAACAAACTTAACAAAGCCTGTAGGTACCAGGCAATGTGGTTTGCTATCTTATTTAATTTTGCTATTTTCACACACACACACACACACACACACACACACACACACACACACACCACAAGAGTTTGAAGTATATATGTGCATATACTAGTAATGGATATGGAAACTGGTATTCAAAGAAGTCAGATCACTTCCTCAGATTGTGCAGGTAAGGGCTAGAGGACCCCAGTCGTGTTCTTTCCAGTATTATCATCTCTATGCCTGACTCAAATCCGTTCCTCCACGCCAGAGCAAGCTCCCCACACATCATGTAGTTCAGGGAGCAAAACCAACAAATCATGGACTCTTGTAACAATTCTCTCTCTTGGCCACCTTACTCTGTTCCTGGACTTGGTTTTATTTCCTACTCAATTTTCTGCTTAGCAAATATACTCCTACCATTTTCACTATCTGAAATTCCAATTTACCCTTTAAACTAAAAAATATTCTACTTCTTGATGTTGGCATGACTTGGCCTAACCCACAGGACGTCAGCCCAGCCCTGGCCAGACTCACCAGTAACACAGTTCAACTTTGCCCAGCCTTCTGTGGGGAGCCGGCAGAATAAAGGGAAGGAAGAAAGACTTCGCCCACCATGGGAATCACTGGGCCACATGTCCCCGCCCTGTACACTGACTGCCATCCCAGGGCATCCTGGGAGAGGTAAGCATTGCAAGGAATCACAGCGATTGTTGAGATAATGCTGGAGGGCAGTACTTTCATGACTCACTTGTACTTTTCAAGTCTTTAAGCTAAAATCTAAACACTTCAATTATAAATGTACTAGAGGCCCTGTGCATGAAGATTCGTGCAAGAATGGGCCTTCCTTCCCCTGGCTGCCGGCACCGCCTTTGCTCTGGCCGGAGCCGCCTTTCTGCCTTCCCGCCTGCCCAGAGGCCCCCAGCGGCTGGGGTGGTAAACGCCTGCATTGTCGCCATGGCAACCACACAAGCATCCAGCCCCGCCCCCGGCAGCTCCATGCCTGCATATGCAAATTAACCTGCCATCTTTGTTAGGTTGATTTGCATACTCACTCCTGATTGGCTTGTGGGCGTCGTGAAGGTATGGTCAATTATCATGTTACTCTTTATTAGTGTAGATACTGTTCATTTGGAATACCCAAGGTGTGCTTAACTGGCAGTGATCTGGTATCATCACCCATTGCAAATGTTTGCCATTTTCCTTCACTTGGACATGGATCTGTTCATTCACATGTTAATTCATTTCTCCACCAAATATTTATCACACACCTGCTCTGTATGAGGCACCCTTCTTGGACCAGCAGTTCAGCAGAGAGTAACACAAGGTCACGGCCTCCTGGAGCCCACGCGGGGAGAGTAAGGAGAGACAGGAAGTAAACATTTAACAGAGTGTGTCATAACGAAAAGTGTTGTGATGGGAACAGCTCACGGGCAGAGTCAGAAGGAAAGTGATGGTGATATTTAAACTAAGGCCTGAATAAAAGGAGGCAGCCATACAAATATCTGAAGAAAGAAACTACAGACTAACCAGAAAAATAATGAAAGACCACACCACGCAGAGCTCTCTAAACCAAGGAAACCAACAAAAATAGAACTATGTACATCAGACCAGGAGCAATGGTGACTTAAGTCAGGGACCCAAACATGTGTCCATACAGTTTCAGTCTCAGAGGTTTCACTGGTACCTGGGCAAGCTCCCTGAAAACGTTACATGGATTAAAATTCTCTCCTCCCTAATCCTCAAAATCAAAAGCCCATTGGGCTTGGTTTACAGTATAAAGTTACAGAGTTCTAACCAGGGGTCCATGTACCCAAGACAATTCAAGAGTCTGACCCGTTCTTGCGGCTACAATGCAATTTACCTTTTTGCTCCATTTCAAAATGCCCATCGGTAAATGTGACAACACAGTGGGGAAATGGAGTGGTTCTGTGGGTCTTGTAAACTGCATCCAGGTACAATTATAGAATACTCCCCTTCTACCTGGTCATGTTAATTCCACGAATGTCCACACAGTGTTTGCACCTGCTCTGATGTTTAAAATGACTGCGTTACTCTGGGAGAGTTTAACCATGCCATCCTTCCCCAGTCCCTCCAAGCACCACCCCTTCAACATGATAACCGCGATCCTAGATCAATGGCTTCTTGGTCTGGTTCCTGCCCCACCAGATAATCCCAATGCATCAAAAGTTCACCAAAAAAATGAAAATCCTGTTTTAAGAGGGAGAAGGTAATTTTTCTTTTACTTTAGTTTTATACACCTTATAACTGGGGCGCGGGGGGGGTCCTTTTTACTAGCAAAATGGCCAATTAAAAGCCATTGAACTGCTCTGTTCACAGTCAGCATCAGCGCATGCCTCTGGTTTTCAGAGGCCCTCTTCTTCCACCAAGTCGGCTCTCATCCCATTTCTGAAACGGTGGGAGGTGTGGTCTGCCCTGCAGATGTGGGGAAAGTTACAATCCCGCAGTGCAGGCATCCGCAGGTGTTGATGTTTTTTTTCAAGTGGTTTTTCCAGTTCTGTTCTTCTTGCCATTTAAATAGGAATCAATGCTCAGCCATTTAAATAGGAATCAATGCACATTTAGTCTCATTGTGTTAAACTTTGTTGTGAGTTGTTTAGTTAACTAAGTATATATATATATCTAAATAACTGCTTTTATGGAGTATAATTTTCCAATCTACATATATAAAACGCTAATATGCAAATAGACCAAAGAGCGGAACAACCGAACAACTGGTTGCGACAGGGCAGGATGGTGGAGCAGGTGAGCAGGGGTGCTGTCATTGGGGCAAGCTTCTGGTGGTTACTGAAAATTCTTTGCTCCCACGTGCTGCGGTCCCACCCGGCACTCACACCTGCTATCGGCACCAGCCCCAATCGCTCCGCACCATTAGTGGGTATGAGCTGGTCTGGTGCCGTCAGCACGTGGGGCTGCCAGCAGACAGGGGGCCAGGGGCCGCGGCAGGAGGGGCCGGGCGGGAGCGCGGAGAATGGGCCAAGACCCGCCCTTGTGCCCACTGCAGCCTCGCAGCCCACAGTTCCTTTCAAGGTGCACGAATTCATGCACTGGGCCCCTAGTTTAAAAATATAAAACGTGAATATGTTCTAAAGCATTTTTTTCATAACAGAACTGCAATCTCTCAGCCAAAACTTTTAAGATAAGAGGTGTTTTAAAATTCGGCACTTTTCAAATGTTTGATAGGTAGCACAGGTATAATGCCATGCATAGGAAACGCCAGCTCTGGAGTCGGGGCAGTGTCCGCGCTCAAGCTCACCACCATTTCCGCAGTGACATGTATGAGCACTTACACTAAACTGAGAGTGAAAGACTCTGAAAAGCCTCACACTGGTTTCAGTTTGGTTTTGCAGCCAAAATGAATCTGTATCAAACTTTCAGAAAAACTTCGTTTTCAAGGGAAACAACTAAAAATATTTTAAAGAAGTGTAAATGATTTGCTAAAAGAGGAGATAAAAGAGATCATATTAAATGATCAATTAAAATCAAGGGGGTGCTAACCGGTTTGGCTCAGTGGATGGAGCATCGGCCTGCAGACTAAAGGGTCCCAGGTTCGATTCCGGTCAAGGGCATGTACCTTGGTTGTGGGCACATCCCCAGTAGGGGGTATGCAGGAGGCAGCTGATTGATGTTTCTCTCTCATTGATGTTTCTAGCTCTCTATCCCCCTCCCTTCCACTCTGTAAAAAATCGATAAAATATATTAAAAAAATAATCCTATCTAATAAAGAGGGAATATGCTAATTGACCATCATGTCCTCACAAGATGGTGGCACCCACAGCCAATAAAGAGGAAATATGCTAATTAACTGCCACACTCTCACAAGATGGTGGCACCCACAGCCAATAAAGAGGGAATATGCTAATTAACTGCCACACTCTCACAAAATGGCAGTGCCCACAGCCACAAGATGGCAGGGCCCAGTCCCCTCAGCCCCGACTCATCCAGCTGGAGTCCCCCAGTCCCCTCAGCCCTGCTTCATCCAGCTTCAGTCCCCCAGTCCCCTCAGCCCTGCAGGGGAAGGCAGGGCAATCAGGCCAGCAGGGAAGGGCAGTTGGAGGTGATTGGGCTGGCAGGGGAGGGCAGTTGGGGATTATCATGCTGTCAGGGGAGCAGTTAGGCGTTAATTAGGGTGGCAGGGGAGCGGTTAGGGGGCTATCAGGCTGGCAGGCAGGCGAGTGGTTAGGAGCCAGCAGTCCCGAATTGTGAGAGGGATGTCCAACTGCCAGTTTAGGCCCGGTGGGATAGGGCCTAAACTGGCAGTCGGACATCCCCTTGAGGGGTCTCAGATTGGAAAGGGTGCAGGCTGGGCTGAGGGACACCCTCCCCCCATGCACGAATTTCGTGCACCAGGCCTCTAGTAATAAAATAAAATCAAGGGGAAGGGGGAACAAAGAACAAATTTTTATAAATAGAAAATAGCAATAAACAGTAGATAGTAATTAACCTACATCAACAATCACTTTATGAATGGGAATTCATTCACTTATATCAACAATCACTTTATGAATGGTATTAATATGCCAATTAAAATACAATTATCAAGGTAGATTTAAAAAAAACAGGATCCAACTATATGATGTCACACAAAACCCAATAAAAGACTCAGACAGGTGCAAAGTAAAGGGATGAAGAAAGATATACCATACTAACACTAATCAAAGCAAGCTGGACTAGCCATATTGGCTTCAGACAAAGTTGATTTCAAAACAAGGAAAATTATCAGGAGTAAAGATGGGCATTACATAATAAAAAGGGGTCAGTCCTCTAAGAAGACATAACAACCCTAAACGTGTGCACACCTAACAAAAGAGTGTCAAAATACAGGCAACAAAGACTGATAGGGCAGCAAGGACTCAGCAGACCACGAGTACAGCTGGAGACTTTCATTCTCTCTGTCAGTCACTGACAGATCAAGCAGGCAGAAAATGAGTCAGGACATGGTTGAACTCAACAGCACCATCAATCAGCTGGATCCAATTGACATTTAAAGAATACGCCATCCAACAACAGCAAAATACTTCTTTTTCAAGCCCACATGCAAGACAGACCACATTCTAAGCCATTAAATACACCTTAACATGTTAAAAAGAATAAAACTCATACAAGGTATGTTCTCAGACTACAATGGGCAAAGTAGAAATTAATAACAGAAATATCACTGGAAAACACCCAAATATTTGGAAACTGAACGACATCCTTCTAAATAGCACATGGCTTATAGAAGAAATCTCAAGAGAAATTAAAAAATAACGAACTAAATGGAAATAAAAATGCAACTTTTCAAAACTTGGGGGATATAATAATAGCAGTGCTTAGAAAGAAAACTAGAGCATTAAATGCTATAAAAAGAGACCTAAAATTAATAAGTTAAACTAGGAAGAGAAAAACAATTTAAGCCTAAATTAAGAAAAAAAGTAATAAAAACTAGAGCATAAGTCAATTTAATTGAAAACAAGAAAACAGTAGAGAAAAATCAGTGAAACCAAACACTGGTTCTTTAAGATCAATAAAATTGGCAAACCTATAGCTAGGCCAACAAAGAAAAAGATAGAAGACACAAACAACCAATATCAGAAATGAAGTAGGGCCATTACTAATCCCATACATATTAAAAGAGTAAGAAAGAAATACAACAAACAACTCTATGCCCACAAATTTGATAAGTTAGGTGAAATTGACCGATTCCTTGAAAGACACACCAACTACCAAAAGTCACACAAGGAGAAATACATGACTTGAACATCCTTGTATCTACTAAATTGACGTCAATAGCTAATGAACTTCCCAAAAAGAAAATACTGCAAGCCAAGATCGTTTAACTGGTGAATTCTGCCACACATTTAAGGAAGAAACAACACTAATTCTTCACAATTACTTCAAAAAGCAGAAATAGAACACTCTTAACTCATTTGATAATGCCAGTATTACCCCACTCCCAAAGCCAGATAAAGACATTAGGAGAAAGGAAAGCTCCATACAGACCAATATCTCTAATGAACAATGATATGAAAATCCTTCACAAAATACTAGCCAATCAAATCTAACAGGGTCTAAAAGAATTATAGGACACACCCAAGTGGGATTTATTTCAAGTATGTGAGGATGATTCAACACACGCACACATCAATGTACCTCTACATCAACAGGCTACAGTTGAAAAATCAAATGATTATATCAATTTTGACAGAAAAAGCATTTGACAAAATCCATACTAAAAACCCTCTCAAAAGTAGAAATACAGCAACTTCCTCACCTTGATAAAGCACATCACATAAAAACTAAAGCTACATCACACTTATTTGTGAGAAATGGATGCTTTCTGCTTAAGACCAGGAACAAAGCAAGATGCTTTCTGCCCGCACTCCCATTTAGCACTTACGGAAGCACTGGCTCATCATACTCGTTAGCCTGCTTATATTCCTTGTGTAAAAGTTGATTTTATTTAATATTAATATGGTCACTCTAGCCTTCTTCTTTTCACTACTGGCACGGCCCATCTTTCCACCCACGTACTTTCCCAACTTTTCTAGCATCTATATTTGACATGTGTGAGTCTCTAGAAGCAAGAGTTTGTTCTCTAAATCCATTCCGGAAACCCCTCCCTTTTCTTGGAGTGGTTAGCTCACTAACGTGGGAAGACTAGGGAGTTAATTCATTCGGTATAAAATATCATGGAAGAAATTCTAAGCAGGGAGATATCTGAGGTTTTATCTTTGAAAACTTTTGATTTTTAGAACAGTTTTAGATTTACAGGAAAGTTATGAGGATAATGCAAGGTTTGCATTTACCCACACCCAGTTTTCCCTGTTATCCTATATAATAAAGAGGTAATATGCAAATTGACCATCACTCCAACACACAAGATGGCCGCCCCCATGTGGTCAAAGATGGCTGCCCCCATGTGGACACAAGATGGCCACCACAAGATGGCCAGCAGGGGAGGGCAGTTTAGGCAATCAGGCCAGCAGGGGAAGACAGTTGGGAGGGACCAGGCCTGCAAGGGAGGGCAGTTAGGGGCAACCAGGCTGGCAGGGGAGGGCAGTTAGGGGCAATCAGGCCAGCAGGGGAGCAGTTAGGCATCAATCACATTGGCAGGGGAGTGGTTAGGGGGTGATCAGGCTGGCAGGCAGAAGCAGTTAGGGGCAATCAGGCAGGCAGGCAGGCAAGCGGTTGGGAGACAGCAGCCCTGGATTGTGAAAGGGATGTCCAATTTCCCTCAAGGGGTTCCAGATTGGAGAGGGTGCAGGCTGGGCTGAGTGACACCCCCCACCCCCCGGGCATGAACTTCATGCACCGGGCCTCTAGTCATTTTATAACCGTATGCTACAGTTGTGATGGTTATTGAACCGTATTGGTATATTATCATTAGCTAAAGCCCACACTCTTCAGATTTCCTTTTTCTGTCCCGGGACATCCCACTGCATTTAGCCCTGAGGTCTCTCAGGCTCCTCCCCTGTGAGGGTTTCTGAGAGTGGGTTCGGTTCCCTTGATGGTTTCCAGGGCTACGTAAGGCAGGGTATTGAGTAGAACATTTGTCGACGGGAATGTTCTCTCAGGTTAGATGGGGGTTATGGGTCTGAGGCAAGGGACATTCTCATCACATCATATGCAGAGTGCCCATGAGCAGCATGACTTTGGCTGTGGATGGCAACCCTGATCACCTGTCTGAGGCCGTGTCTGTCAGGATTCTCCACGCGCCATTCTCCTTCCCCCTCTGCACACCAGACTTCCGGGAGGAAGTCCCAGGCAGCCCCACCTACAGAGCAGGAGCTAATCCTCCCCCTTGATAGTAGGGTTATTTACATAAATGACGGGGAATTTTTCTGCACGGGAGCCTTATCTCTTCCCCCATTTATTTATCTGGTCACTCGCTTATGTCCATAAGGACTCAGGGTGTTTATTTTACACTTGGTATCATAACCCATCACTACTTTACTTCTTTCGCTGCCCAGATCGTTCCAGTGTTGGCCATGGGAAACTCTGTTGGTTCTTATGTCCCTTTGGCCTACCCTTATCACATGCCCTTATCATCGTGAGGTTCTTTATACTAGTCTACATTCTGAGAACTTCCTTATTGATAGCACTACAAGCCCGGCCAGTCTGGCTCAGTGCCTGAGCATCGACCCATGTACCAGAGGTCACTGGTTCGATTCCTGTCAGGGTACATGCCCGGGTTGTGGGCTCTATCCCCGGAAGGGGGCAGCCGATGGATGTTGCTGTTTCTCTCTCTCCTTTCTCCTCTCCCTAAAAACCAACTTTAAGAACATATTTATAGCACTGCGAGACACCACTTGCCCCCTCCTAGAGGCAGCTATCTTCTCCAGGCACCTGGCTCTTGTTATGGAGAATGATAGAGAAACCAACATCTGGGAGACAGCTGTGCTCACAGCTACTGTGATGTCATCACTGCTCGGACCCCCTCAACTGACAGAGCAAGAAAATATGTGTGAAGACCAACCTGGGTGCATGTACCCATATCTGTAAATATTTCTATACGTAACCGTCTGTATCTGCATTAAGCTAAACATGAGTGCACACCAATGTCTCCAGCTCTAGGCCATTACCCCACAAATTATTCCGGCCTCCTCCGCTTGCTTAACTGTGACCTCCAATGGTGACACACCTTGCTCCCAACACCTGCCACCTACTCACTTAATTATTCAATTCCTGTAATCATATATAGCAGTCTCAGAACTGTTAGCCCATACCCATGAGAAAAATTTAATCCACTAGGGCAGTGGTCGGCAAACTGAGGCTCGCAAGCCACATGCGGCTCTTTGGCCCCTTGAGTGTGGCTCTTCCACAAAATACCATGTACCCTAATTAAGTTAATAACAATGTACCTACCTATATAGTTTAAGTTTAAAAAATTTGGCTCTCAAAAGAAATTTCCATCGTTGTACTGTTGATATTTGGCTCTGTTGACTAATGAGTTTGCCGACCACTGCCTAGGGGGGTGACAGACAGTTCCTTTGGCAGACGACACTCATTTCCAAAGTCACTCAGGTTAGCACTGTTCCCCCAACCCCTTTTAGAGATTGTCTCATACATTTGTAAAACAATTAGATCGGTTTGTCACACTCTGTATTAACCTGGGACCTTCCAATCTTATAAATGATTATTTTAAATTACATTAAGTTTTACTCTTTGTGATATAAAGTTCTGTGGGTTTCAACAAATGCATAGTGTCATGCACCCACCATTACAGCATCATAGAAAAATAGTTGAATACAAGTCATATTCCAGGTATGTGTTCTGAATATTTCCTCACCATCTCTGGCTTATCTTTTCATTTTCTCAACAGACTAAGGTCACCTAGTATTTCTCCTACGTTATCTTCTGGAAGTTTTATAGTTTTGCATTTTAAATGTGGGTCCGCAATCCATTCTGAGTTCATTTTAAGGAAGGAGTAAGGTCTGTCCTAGACAAATTTTGCATGTGGGTATTCACTGTCCCAGCACCATTTGTTGAAAAACTATCCTTGTTCCTTTGAATTTCCTTTGATCCTTCATCAAAGACCAGTTGACTATGTCTATTTCTGGGCTCTTTATTTTGAACCATTGATTTATTTGTTTATTCTTTTGCTAATACCATACTACAGCTTTATCGTCAGTTTTTAAGTCAGATAGTATCCGTCTTCTGACTTTGATCTTCAATATTGCGGTGGCTATTCTGGGTCTTTTCCCTTCCCATTTCACTTTAGACTTAGTTTTTCAATATCCACAAGATACCTGGGATATCAATTGGGATACAATGAATATATACATCAGGTTTAGAACTGAGTTTTTAAAAATACTGAGTTTCCTATCCACAAATATGGAATATATCTCTACATCTATTTAGATCTTCTTTGATTTCTTTCATCAGAGTTTTGTAGCTTTTGTCCTTTAATTCTTGTATATATTTTGTTAGATTTATACTTAAGTATTAAAATTTTATAATGTAGATGATGTGTTTTCAATTTCAATTTCTAATTTCTCATTACTGACATACAGAAAAGCAACTAATTCTTGTACATTAATCTTGTGTCCTATGACCTTGTTTTAATCACCTATTAATTCCAAGAGTACTTGTTATCAATTCTTTGCGAACACTGGTGGGCTCGCAGAGAGGACACAGGTTGAAAAGGATGGTGGGACTCGGCCACATTTCATTCAGAAACACAGTGGCTTCCTGAAAGCCCCACCTAAGAATTCTATGGCTTGGAAGCCAGAGATGAGGCTTGTTTTGTAAGAATGTTCCATTTTTAGAACAGACAGAGAGAAGTACTGCGTGGTTTGGTGAGTACCCTACTACCCAAGCCAACTGCTCAGGGAAACAATGCCAAGGAATTCCGTGGGCCTCTGGACACGTGACTGGGCAGGTGCTTTCTACTTAAAGGCACGCGGGGCTTTGTCAGCTTAGCCCAAACGACTCTAATCCTACCCCTGGGGAATCAGTGCGTGTTTACCTGAACTCCATCCCAAGGATATCGGGGAATCTCCTGAAAAATGAATAATGAGCTGTGAGTAGAAACCTGAAAACGTTCTCACGGCATTGGCATTAATACCAAGGAGTTGCCCGGCCGGTGTGGCTCAGTGATTGAGCATCGACCCATGAACCAGGAGGTCACAGTTTGATTCCCGGTCAGGGCACATGTGGGCTCAGTCCCCAGTGGAGGGCATGCAGGAGGCAGCCAATCAATGATGTTTCTCTCCCACTGATGTTTCTGTCTCTCTATGCCTCTCACTTCTTCTCTCTCTAAAGATCAATAAAAAACATATTTTTTAAAAAAATACCAAAGAGTTTATCATGATGAACTTTAGTAAAGGCCAAAGGAATTAGGCCAAGGTACCCAAGTGCAAAGCTGCCATGAATACTCTGCTTGTTAGAAGGCCACTGAGATGGCAGCATGGAAAGTGCACCGATCTCCGAATGAGTCCCCTCGGCTCTAACAGATCATTGTTCACAGCACGGCGCTGGCAGGCTGTGGGGGTGCATTCCAAAGCTCCCGCTGACAGAATGGTTCCAGTGTGTCACTGCAGAATACTGAACTGGACCCCGACTTGGCTAATACTTGAGTCCTCCGAATTCCCAAGGGGTTGCTTTTGATGGGAATCTGGCCCCAACGGCTCTGTAATGTTCATGCATGACCTCTACGACTCAGCCCAAGAACTATCTAGCCCCGATTTCATGTCCAGTCCAGTATGTCATCCTGGGCGAACAAATGTGAGAATATTCTGGTGAAGAAAAATGGAACTGACTATGACTGAAGATCATCGCTTTGGGTTAATGATCCCCCACCACGGCCCATGACTGTGGGACCGCCAGTGTCCACAGAATGCCCTTCATATACCGCTCCATTCACACACACACACACACACACACACACACAGCCTGGCACGCTGACATGAGTCTCCATTCATTGTCTTTGGTTGTCTTCAAAACACAGACCGCAGCTTCCTCCACTAGAGGACCCCTTAGACATGTGAGCAAACGGAATTTCCACCACAGACTCTAAAACCCCTTTATAAAACATTCCACATTAGCATAGATAACTAAAACTTATTATAAGAGATGTTTACCATAATAACTAGAAAATGTGAGAAAGCAAAAAGATGAATCCATAATTCCACCATCTACAGACAGCCTCTATAGACAACCACTATTAACATTCTGATGCGTGTCCTAGCTCTGCATCGTTCAATATGGTAGCCACTAGCCACAGGAAGTGTGGAACAGGTGAAATGTATCTAGTCGGAACTGAAATGTACTATAATGGTAGAATACTCACAGGATTTCAAAAAGAGCACAAACATATGTCAAATATCTCATTAGTAGTTTTGTTAGTTATAATAATATTTAATATCTTGGCTATATTAACTTAAATGCACATTATTAAAATTAATTTCACTTATTTTGTTTTACTTTTTTACTGCAGCTACTAGAAATTTTAAATGACATATGTGGCTTGCATTTATGGCTTGAATTTATATTTCTGTAGACTAATACTTTGCTGGAACTTCTCTCAAGCATATACATTTACCTCTTTATGAGCATTATATATACGCTTTTTAGTTTTAAGTAACTTTTTAAGTTTAACAATATATTATGAACATATTTCTGAATCAGTAAATATTTATTTGCAATACCGTTTTTAATGTCCATTGTACAGTTTAATATTATATTGATAATCTTCATTTATTTCACCAATAGCTTAGTGTTGAACTTTTAGGTAATTAGGTATATTTCCAATAAACATAAAAATGTTCTAAAATCACAGTCAGAGTGTGTCTTACTCCGCTAGTCCCATGCTTCACATTTTCAGGAGAAGAGGAATGGGAATAAGCCAGTGGACATCACACAACAATGAGGGGTTCAGATCCAGTAGTTTTATATATCTATCTTATATGCTGTATTAGGGTTCTCCAGAGATACAGAATAACCCAATAAGATAGATAGGTAGGTAGGTAGATGTAGAGATAGACAGATATAGAGATAGAGAGACAGGTTTAGAGATAGATAGATGGTAGATATAGAGACAGATAGATGATAAAGAGATAGATGGATGGATAGGAGACAGAGAGAAGATAGATTGAGAGATAGATTGATATAGAGATAGACAGATGATAGAGATAAATAAGATATATATATATACATATATATATATATATATATATATATATATATATATATATAGAGAGAGAGAGAGAGAGAGAGAGAGAGAGAGAGAGAGAGAGAGATTGAGATTGATTATAGGAAGTGGCTCACAAAATAATGGAAGCTGAGAAGTCCAGGATCTGCCATCTGCGAGCTGAAGAACTAGGAGAGCCAGTGGTGTGATTCCATTCATACCCAGAACCATAACAGCCCGTGTCCAAGGGCAGGAGAAGATGGACATCCCAGCTTAAGCACGCACCCTCTTCTGGGTTTTTGTTCTCCTGAGGCCCTCCATGGACTGGATGGCGCCCACCCACACTGGGAGGGCGGTCTTCGCTCCGTCTACCAACAGAAACGCTGTCTCTTCCAGGAGCACCCTCGCACCCCCGCCAGAAACAATGTCTCACCAGCTCTCTAGCAGCCCTTCGCCCAGTCAAGTGGACACATAAAATTAACCATCACACGTGCATTTAGGTAAACACTACCAAGCAGAGAATTCTATGATACATCTGAAAGCATCTCCAAGAAAGATTTATTTTGCTCTAAGACAGATTGGCTTTACACTTGAGTGGGTCAACATGTATTTAATGTTATAAACACTAATCCTTACATAAATTAACATTAGCATAATTACCTGTACCTAAATTCTTACAGATGCGTCTATGAGATGCTTAGTCAGCCATGGGTTCCCTAGCTTGTTATCTAACAGATCTTATGAGGTGTAGTTATGGGGCATCAGTTTTAAGTAACTAAGCTCCGGGGGCTCTCAGGGCCTGCGATGCAGCAGGGAGGAAATGGATCCGTCCATCAGTGGAACTGGTGGCTTTGTTCATAGGTGAATGTGTTTAGACAGCCCCAGATGCCCCGCCGAAGCCCCCGAGAGTGCTTGACAGACAGCTTTCGAAAAGGAAGTCTCTTCTCTGTTATTTAGGAATCCGTTCTTCTGTTACCCTATCTCCATTTCCTTCTAATTCTGAAGTCAAAACAGAGTCCCTATATATTTCAAAGGAAGGTCAGCACCAAAGAAATAAATAAAGGAAGGAGAGGCTGTCCCTGATCAGCAAGAAAGAGCTGGAATAAAAGGTTTTCTGTGATTTTGACCAGAGAGTATTATGATAGGATTTGAATCCTCTGAGGAAAGGCACCTCCAGTCTTAAAGCAGAACCAGGCGACACCCCGGTGCTCCCTCCTCTGAGGAAAGGTTGGAGAAACCCCCAGCCCTTTCCCCCTGAGTCTGCTGTCCCTCAAGCAACAGGCCACAGGCACCAGAGTCCTCGCTGCCCGCAGCCAGGGAGCGCAGCCTCCATCTCTGCACACGTCGGATCATTAGAAGGAGCAGAAATCGTCCTCCTCATTTCCCGGAAAGGCTTTCAAAGCCTCTGACAATGTCTGTCCCCCGCCCAAGCAGAAAGACGAGGGGACAATAAATATTGACCGCACGTCATTATCACTGAACTAAGGACTGGAGCTTCCATTCAAGGAACCGGCTTCGAATGAAAAAAGCGCAGAACAGAGGCACCGACGGCCCAGCCCTGCTCGGGCGACTAACTCTCTTCGGTGAAACGCTGCTCTTTTAGGGGACCCCAGGCACCGAGCGCGTGTAACTGTGCCCTGTAAACACTGCGGGAGGAAACCACAGGCGTTTACTCAGAACATACGACAGGTGGGCTGAAATAAAATAAAATTCCTAGAACCTTCGTGGCAGCGATCCACTCGGGGTGGTAAACAGAGAGAAGCAGCTGTAAACACCCCGCTCCGCACCCTTCCAGCCTCCAAGCCCGAGATGCTGGTGTTCACTGACCCTGCTTGTGGTGCCACGCAGAATGTAGGTCAAGTCGTCGGTCGGTGCCAGATAAAATCTGTTTATATCACAAGTAAATAGTCATATCCTTCCAGCCTGCCACAGTTTAAAAATGTCCTCCTGCCAGTGGGCTATTCTGGGTCTCCCCAAGAAATCGGAGCACTGGTTCCCACAGACCTCTCCGGCTGCTGGCTCTCAGCCACAGTTATGTAACCTCCGCTGAGGGCCAAGTCCTAAGACTTGAAATCCACAAGACCCGCTCCTGCTGGGGACCGTGAGGAAGAACATAACTGAAGTCGTATTCAGTGCTCATGCTTTCTGACAACGACATCCTGGCAAGACCTCGTATGAAATTAGGGGCAAGAGGTATGTTAGAGACTGAATGTTTGCATCACCCCCACATGCATACCTCGAAGTCCTCATCCCCAGTGTGCTAGTATTTGGAGGTGGGGCGTTTGGGAGGTGATCAGATTTAAATATATATTTTATTGATTTTTTATAGAGAGGAAGGGAGAGGGACAGAGAGTTAGAAACATTGATGAGAGAGAAACATCAATCAGCTGCCTTCTGCACACCCCCCACTGGGGATGTGCCCGCAACCAAGGTACATGCCCTTGACCGGAATCGAACTTGGGACCCTTCAGTCCACAGGCCGACGCTCTATCCACTGAGCCGAACCGGTCAGGGCTGAGGTGGTCAGATTTAGATGAGGCTGTGAGGATGGAGCCCCAGGAGGAGATCAAGACCCTGAGAAGAAGAGACCAGAGACCCCTCTCTCTCCACCATGTGAGGCGACAGCAAGAAGCTGGCATCTCCAAGCCAGGAAAAGGCTCTCGCAGAAGCCAACCCTGCAGCCACCTTGATCCTGGACCCCCAGCCTCCGGACCTGTGGGCGGGAAACCTGTGCTGTGTCAGCGGCTCCGTCTGTGATACTCCGAGGCAGCAACCCAGCAGACGATGAGCAGGGGACACTCCAACACAGAAGATGAGGCAGGCACACCACAGCCACCAGCATCAGGGCGAACGACCCAGCTCACACGGGCCCGTCGGCACACAGCCCTTCCCAGGATGCGTTCTGAGCAGGGCTTTCCCGAGAGCTTGGGGCGGGGAGGGGCCGCCAGCGCTGGGCATGCGGGAGGCCAGGGTCTAAGAAGGCAGGGTCTGAAGTTCGTAGGTGCACAGAGTAGGTTCTCTGGGCCTTTCTGACCAGGGTGGCCCTCTTCGGTCTGCAAACATTTGCTCCGACGGGAACATGTCCCTGCGGAGGCAGGACTTAGGTTGCCAAATGACAGCATTTCCCCACGAGGACCCAGACCTGGTGCTGACCCCGCGTGGACCACCTCGGCTGAAGGTGCTGGTGCTTACGGAACAGGGGACACAATGGGGAGATGAGAAAGCTCTTGGCTGCAGCATTTCTGCCTAAGTTCTGAGCAACATAAACCGAAGACCTCTTCGACCAGGAAATGAAGAAAGTCTGCCCTTCTTCCAAAAACAGCATCGCGTCCTTCCTGTGCACACTTTCAAAAATCAACATTTGACTTGTTTATGGCGACTCAAGGGCCCTTCACTATGTACCTTCGGGGCAGCTCTTCCCCGGGGTGAGCCACCCTCTCACGGGTGAGCCAATCCAGAGCCGGGTCAACTGGAGCTGAGGAGATACCAAACCCTGGGCCTCGGGGAGCCCCACTCCTTCAGTTCAGACATGCTGTGGGCAGCCCCCGGGGAGGGCCAGCAGGGAAACCACCCACTAGGGGCGGAGGACTGCATGCTCCCGCTCGCCCCCAGATCAGCCTGAGCAGAGAGAGGCCCAACACTGTGGCAAGGTGCCAGGGATGAAACACCGAGAGCAAGTCCAGGTCCGGCTTCTGGACACTTCCATGGCCAGGCGCTGGGCCTCACGCTAAGGAGAGAGATGACCAGTGAGGACAGGAGTCCCTAGCTCCAGAGGCTCACCATCTGAAATGCTTTGTAAGATTTTTCTCACGTTTTCTTGAGCGATTTCATAGCTGTAGCTCGCATGTTTAGGTCTCTGGTCCAGATTGAGGTAATTTTGCAGGTGATGTAAGAGCAGAGGTTCCTTTCTCTGGGCACAGCTGTCCAACTGCTTCAGCAGCGTTTGTTGAAAAGATCGTTCTCTCTCCATGGGACTGGTTTGATGGCTTCCTGGAAATCAGCTGGCCATGTACATGAGTCTACTCGCGGACTTTCTGTTCCACTGATCTGTTCATCGATCTCACACCAATGCCACGCTGTTTTGGTTACTAGAGTTTTGCCATAAGTCTTGAAATTAGGTAATGTCAGTCTTCCAATTTTGTTCTTTTTCAAAAAGTTGTTTTTGTTTTTCTAGATCCTTTGCATTTCCACATAAAGTTTAGAATCAGTTTACCCAGCCCTAACCGGTTTGGCTCAGTGGATAGAGCGTCGGCCTGTAGACTGAAGGGTCCCAGGTTCGATTTCGGTCAAGGGCATGTATCTTGGTTGCAGGCACATCCCCAGTAGGAGGTGTGCAAGAGGCAGCTGATCGATGTTTCTCTCTCATCGATGATTCTAACTCTCTATCCCTCTCCCTCCCTCTCTGTAAAAAAATCAATAAAATTTATTTTTTAAAAAGAATCAGTTTATCCAAAAATAATAATAATAGCTTGCTACTAATTTCCCTGGGCTCGAGTTGACCTTATAAACCCATTTGGGGAGAATTAACACCTCACCAGTGCAGGCCATGCACCTGGAAGGCTCTCACCAACACCAAGGCAAAGGGCATCTCCGTAGATCCTCGTGGGCTGAGCGCACCATTCGCTGAAATGGAAACACGTGGTCCACAGACATGCATTTGCTCCTCAGTGCGTCCCTGGGGCTGCAGTGGATGCACTGGGTCCGCTGTGAGCTGGAGCCGACCGCATTCCCACCCACATCTCTGCAGGTCCCGTGCGCCTCCACCCTGCCACGCGCACTTTCAAGCCGTTAGTGTTGTATCGAGTCTTGTCGGCTGCTTCAGATCTTATGAAAAGCTTCGATCTACAAACAAGTAGGTTAGAAAAGCTGTGGGCTATAGAGTAAGAATGGGCCAACCACGGCCCGCTGACCAGATCTGGTCTTGGTTGTACTGAGAGACACCCTGCCCGCTCATCATTGCACGTGGCAGCTCCCACCCCTGCGGGGTCCCGCTGGGGCCAGGGAAGCCTCGCGCCCTAAGCCACGGCATGGGCTCTGGTCCCTACAGAAGAGTCCGACTCCAGGTCTAGACCCGTCCTGGGCACCGCACACTCCCTTCCGCACCTGCTCGGCTCCTGTCACTCTCTCACTCGGCATGCGAATGTTCTCTATCATGTTAGTGCATCCTTAATGGTTGGGCGGATCTTCTTACCTTCAGGCCATTACGCCTACTTGTCATAGTCAATTTTTAAATGTCACTCCTCTCCTCCCGCTCGATTTTGGCCCCCAGTGTGTGTGCGCACTACGTGTGAGTCGCCCACATCCACAAGGAGCTGGTTCCGCGGCTATTTTCTGCCTGGAAGTGAAGGGCTTCAGACTCCTCACAGCTCGGTGAGCAGCACCCTGGACCTTCCTCTTCCTCTCGTTCCCGGTAAACATCATGGTCCTCTGTGAAGCCACGGTCACGTTCATCACAAAAGACTCTCAACCCAGGATTACCTCATCCCAACAGAAACAGGGGACAGGGAGCTAGGCTGAAGGGAGAGCTAAAGCAAAAGCATTCTTGGTGATATCCAAGCGAATTCGAAATAAAGTATAGTTCTTTCAAATAAATGTGCCCTTCTTTCAAACGGCACTGTGCATAGAAAAGTATCTTTGGAGTCCTGAAAATTGCCATTCAATGCAAAAGAAGGTTTTTAAAAAGGATCGTTCATATTAAACAGCAATTAGAGAAATTTTAAAATTTAAAATAGTCGCCGAAGTTAAATTAAATAGCACAAGAGAAAACCCACAGCTATTGAAGAAGTGCATATAAAACTGGAAGATACTCCTGCCTTCTAGTAAAACACCAGTTAGTTCATCACTGTTTGCCAACTGACGTAACAGGGATGTACTTGCGTGTACTATTTACAAGACCAGATACATGCTTAACGAAAAGGCGCAGTTTAGAACTCCATCTTTTAATGTTTCTGTTATGCAAGTGGACCCAGATTTGTGATTAAAGCTCGCCAGAGAAGCTTATGAAAAGGGGTGTGAATCATGACTGATTTCCTGCCTGCTTCTTTCCAAAGAAACGCACCCTCCCCTCCAATCCAAACCACATAAAACACTGACAGTTATAAAACCATGAAGAAAGCAACCAATTTATTTAAAAGGAGAGGAAATTTTACATCTCTAGTACAAAGTCTTCTTACTTAATTCTTCATGTCACTGAAGCTCTTCCTGGAAGGACGAATGTGGCTCAGAGTCTAATACACTTAGCGGGCATTTTAGAAAGAGCCCCCTTTGCTTCAACGAGTGTGAGACCTTGGCCAACCCTGGGGAGGCACTCGCATTACTGGCATGTTGACTTCTGAAAGGTGAGCTGGTCCTTGGGAGCTTTCGGGAGGATCTTGTATGGGGGAACGCCTAGAGGACCTCCGAGACTCCTTCTGCCTCCATAACTGTAATCCCACTGTTTGACGAAATCGCAGGGTTGCCCAAGTAAAAATCAATTTTCAAAACTTCACACCGTGTGGAAAGATCCATTCCCAGTTTTCATCTTCCGGAGTCCTTCCCAAACTAACATTCTCTTGGCCTTTTTTACTTACTTCCGTGGACTGTGGGAGTTGGGCTTTGAATTCCTTTTTCCCCTCTCCACCTTCACCACTCCCAATCCATCTTGATCTGCCATTTACAAAGTGTAAGAAAGGGTCAGTCTTTGACCTCAGTGACCTTCCCTTTCAGTATTTCCTCTCTTAACTTCCCTCTTTTCTCCCAAGAATCCAACTTCCTGTGCCGGGCCCTGGATTATTTATCTATTGCTGTTGAACAAATTACCCCAAAAAGTCGTAGTAGCTTAAAACAATAGGTGTTCACTATAGCACGCAGTTTCTGTGAGCCAGGAATGCGAATGTGGATTGTCTGGACAGGTCTGCACCCAGGTGTGTCGTGACCTTGGAGTCAAGGTGACAGCTAGGGATCGCGGTCTTCGGAAGGCTTCCCCGGGGCTGGAGGCTCCGTGTCCATGACTCCCGCAGGTACTGGCTAACCAGCGCTGCGTGCTGGCAGAGGCCCCCGTCCTCGCCCTAAGACACTCTCCACTCAGCTGCTTGAGTGTCCTCACAACATGGCGACCAGATTCCCCTGGAATGGTTGGCTTAAGAGTAAGGCGGCAACCTCATTGTCTCCTGTGACTAACTTCGGGAGGTGTTTCCAAATGTCCGATGGTTACCAAGCGGTAGAGACAACACAAGGGTATCGCGGACGCAGAGCGAGAATCATAGGGGGCCATCTGGGAGGCGCCACCGACCCTAACAGCCAATGGCCTCCGCCCTGGCCTCTGCTCTTGTCCTGGGGTCCTCCGGATGGCCCCCCCCCCAACCAAAGCAAACCTTCAGTGCATTTACCCTCTGGGTTTCTCCTATTCTTCACGATGTGTAGCTGCCCTGAGCCAATGAGTTAATCCCCGTGGATGTGTTCAGAGCACGCGGTAGGGGAAAAGCATTACTCTAGTTCACATTCTCCTTCATCAGAGAACAAAAGAGCAAAGGTCTCGTCTCAGCACTAACCCTCCTGAAGGACACGTGGGAATACTGCTGACAGATGACAGAGGAGGGCAATGTCCTTGTACTGAGTCCTGGCAGTCTCTCCGCCCAGCACAACCTGCTTCCACAACCCCCAAGTCCGAGCTTGTGGGGACAACGTGGACAACAGTCATGCCAGCCACGGGTTCACTCCAGCCTTCTCACGATCGGCTGGGACAAACGTGACCAGGCTCTGGTCCCTGCGCACGCTGTGTCTCCTCAGAGCCTGGCGAGAGTGAGCAGCTAACAAATACTCGCTCAAGGAAAGGAGGGAGATCCAGACAGGCTTCCTTCCTGAATAGATGCTAGAACTGATCAAGTGACCCACCTGCTTTTTTTTCTTTTCTTAAATGTTTTTCCATTGATCTGGGAGAGAGGAAGGGAGAGGGAGAAGCATCGATGATGAGAGAGAATCATTGATCGGCTGCCTCCTGCACGACCCCTACTGGGGATTGCATCTGCAACCCGGGCCTGTGCCCTGACCAGGAATCAAACCGCGACCTCCCGGTTCATGGGCTGATGCTCAACCCACTGAGCCACACAGCTGGGCCCCACCTGCTTTCTAGAAACTCAGCAGGCACAGCTTCCATTCAGAAGAGCCGAGGAAAAGCGAACGAAAGACTGTTCCACGCACTTTAAATCAACGCACCGATACTGTTGGAGGAGGAGGAGGAGAAGCGCGGCTCTCTGGAATGTAAGAAGTCAGACAGGGATGACTTCATCTGAGTTATGTCTTTGGGATTAAAAATAAAAGAATGACAAACAGCAAGTATCCGAGACCAGCAATCATAATGCCACTTGCTGAGCCTCCAACCAGGCCACGCGGTTCTCACACATTAGCCACAGGCCTCTTTCAACAGCCCTGCAGGGCAGCGAGCAGGCGCCGCGCTCCAGAAGGAAAACAGATCGCAGGCCAGATGGCTGTTTCAGAGGGGGCTGGGCTCCGACGCCAGGCTCCTCCGACACCAGAGCACCGGCTTTTCCCCAAAGTTACGCTGACAGATGTGTTACTGCCGCTCATCAGACTCCGGTCCCAGGCGGTTGCCCCTGGGAACTCAGGTGGCCCCTTGCTCCCCTGTCGCCTGCCTGGGCTCCGGCACATGGAGCTGTCGGACTGGGCTCGGGGCAGTGTGGGCAGCCGAGAGGCAGGCCGGCCAGACCCGGGGCTTCAGAGGGCTCTTCGCTGACTGTGTGCCTTTCTTGGGGAGGACAGACGAAAACATGACGAGGTTAAAGCTCACTCAGCAGTGAAGCCTGTGACCTGCGGTGATGTGTACAATCTGACTGAGGAGGGCAGGGAAGAGAAGAACGCCATCGTCACTCTGCTTGCCAAACAATACTTTACATTTGCTTCTCCCCTGTTGGCATATAGATACATGCAGGGGTTGACAGCTCCGCGTATCACTATTTTTTATCCTGTAGCCATATTCATCTCTGCATATTAAGGAAATTACATAAAAGGAAATGATTCTCCACGCTCACCTATGGCCACCAAGCACACAACCTCCCAAGGAAAAATCACCTATAAAAATACAAATTTAGAGCTTCAAGAATGTTGGAAACATAATGTACTGAATTCTATCATCTGATTTATCCGTGTTCAACAACACTAAAATCCTCGAGGAAGGAGAAAGAAATGAAGACATTCTCCCTAAGAGGATTATTAATAAACTTACAACTATCTAATCCTCCTTGGCCACTGTAAGAAACTCTGGCTTTCTATTTAACGTTTCACAGCATACTTTGAAAGTGTTTCCATTCTCTTCTTTGCATGTCATTAAGAACTTGTCTTAAAATTCAAGCTACCTAGGATTTTTTAAAATATATTTTTATTGATTTCAGGGAGGAAGGGAGCGAGAGAGAGAAACATCCATGCTGAGAGAGAATCATGGATCGGCTGCCTCCTGCACGCCCCGCACTGGGGATCAAACCCACCATCGGGCACGTGCCCTGACTGGGAATCGACCATGACCTCCTGGCTCACAGGTCGATGCTCAACCACTGAGCCACACCGGCCAGGCACAGGGCTTCTTTTCACAGGGCGAGGCCACACAGGAAGAGCCACGGACAGAGGGGAGACGTGGGTTGGCCCAACGGGGGTTGAAAGAGGAGGAGCCGCTCTGAGAAGAGACTGTCCACGTCAGCACTGGCACCCCGAGGCCAGCGGATGCGGAGAAGCAGGGAACGTGGGCCAGCAGGCCCATGGGCTGGGGGACCAGGGGAGGAGTGGTGATGTGAGTGAGGATTCGGTGACCATCGAGTGAGCATCGAAAGGCAGTGACACACACCTCTGACTGGAGCCAGAAGAGGCCAGACAGACGGAGACACCAGCTGATGGCAACTGCTATGGTCCAGGCGAGGTGACAGCCTGAACGGGGAGGAGGCGACGGAATCCAGAGGAATGGGCCGCGGAAAGGCGGGGAAGGTAGCGACCGGCCCAACACCAGGGCGGACGCCCCGGGAGGGCTGGGGCCGGGCGCACCGGGCTGAGCCTGCACAGCACAGCGCTCCCTGCCTGGCCGCCGCCCGGGCGTTCTGCTGACAGCACGGTCTGCGGGCGCGGACTCTCAGGGAGGAAGGGAGGGCCGACGCTGGCAAGTGTCGAACGTTCCCCGATCGCGCAGGTCAGGGTTTCAGGTCTGAATCTCATTTGTGTCCAAACCCATTTAAACTCTTTAAAAAGTGATTTCCTGTTAGAATAGAGAAAAATATACATATTTTTAAAATTATTCAAAGGGCCTAAATACTTCTTAGACATCAAACAACTCTTGAGAAATAATATTTTGATGATTTAAGTAAAATTAATCAAAGCCATATGGATTGAATTTCCTTTCAAATACACAGCGTGTTTAGAAAGCGAGGGCCGGGCTGCTGCAGAATCGGGGTTTCTCTTTCATCCCACCCAAGATGGCCGGCAAGCTCCCCCACAGTCCCACCCTGGCACCGGAGTCCCACCCCGCGTTCTCTTAGTGAACCGCAGAATTTCTCGGGCCATTTTGCTTTTGTGGTCAATGCCCCACGACCCTGCTCTCCACAGGACACTGCACTGTGGACTATTTAGATTTGCCACCTGCCCAGCGAGGGGCCGCCGTGGAAGCAGAGTGGGGAGAGCTCCCACACGTGGCCAGCAGGTCCTGCCGGCGTGACCTCTGCTGGTGGGTTCACCTTTGGCAAGAGAACTGTTCTCCCGGTGAACCCCCCTCCCAGGAGCCACAGGGAAGCTGGCCAGTTTGCTGGCTATGGCCCTCTCAGCACCCACCTCCAACCTGCGCACTCACACACACACACACACACACACGCTCTCACACACACACACACACTCACACACTCACACACTCACACACACACACTCACACACATTCACACACACTCACATACACACATTCACACACACTCACACACTCACACACACACTCACACACACTCACACACACACACATTCACACACACTCACACACACACACTCACACACACACTCACACACACACACACACGCTCATACACACTCACACACACACTCTCACACACACACTCACACACATTCACGCTCCCACTCACAACACTCACACACACACACACATATACACACACGCTCACACACACACATTCACACACACTCCCACTCACACACATTCACACACACATACTCACACACACTCAC
This sequence comes from Plecotus auritus, assembly GCF_963455305.1. NCBI lineage: Eukaryota > Metazoa > Chordata > Mammalia > Chiroptera > Vespertilionidae > Plecotus > Plecotus auritus. The sequence continues at coordinate 176,683,050 of NC_137774.1, forward strand.
ACACACACTCACACACACACACTCACACACACATTCACACTCCCACTCACAACACTCACTCACACACACTCCCACTCACACACACATTCACACACACACACTCACACACACACATTCACACACACACACACTCGGACTCACACTCACACACACACACACACACTCCCACTCACACTCACACACACATTCACACTCCCACTCACAACACTCACTCACACACACTCCCACTCACACACACACACCGTCCCTTCCCTGACATCGCAGGGACCCACTGCCCTGGCTGAGGGCCCAGCCGTCGGCCTGGACGTGCCGGAGGCCCGGCTGCGCGTCCACGGCCACCTTCCCAGAGGCGCGGCGGGCGCCGAGGCCGTGTTGGTCCAAAGGGCCTTCCTCGGTGCTCAAAGCGCATCTCCCCCTTTCCCGCTGCTGACCGCAGCGAACCCAGAGCCGGGTCTGGTCACAACCTGGGTTCCAGGCAGCAATCCAGGGGGCACTGTCAATGTGGGAAGGCATTTTGGTTCTCACAGCCGGTGGTGCCCCAGCGTCTGCGGGTGGAGGTGTGGGTGCTGCTGACCCCCCAGGAGCGCACAGCACAGCGCCCACCGGAAGCCCAGCCCCGTGGCAGCGGAGCAGAGGGGCCGCGGTTTAGGAGGGGCCTGCCGCCGACCGCCCCACTCTTCCAGGCAGGGGTGACAGCTACCCGTCTCAGAACACGCAGTGGGCACCGACTGTGCAGCCATCGCGCTGGGCACTGCGGCCAGGCGGACATCAGCACACAGGATGTGGCCCGCCGGCGTGGCTCCGTGGTTAGCATTGACCTATGAACCAGAAGGTCACAGTTCGATTCCTGGTTGGGACACATGCCCCGGTTGTGGGCTCGATCCCCAATGGGGGGCATGCAGGAGGCAGCCGATCAATGATCAATGACTCTCTCTCATCATTGATGTTTCTATCTCTCCCTCTCCCTTCCTCTCTGAAATTAATAAAAATATATTTTTTAAAAAAACAACAACACAGACCGGGGTCCCGTGAGGTCTGGATAAGCCACGCCCCGTTCCCGGCAGGGCACCACTGGCCCGAGGGTGCCACGCGCCCCTGGTGGGGGGACAACAGCCCTGGCCCTGGCCCGCGGGAAGCGTGGGAAGATGGATGCGGGTCGTGCGGGAGCCGAGCCGCCCAAGGACACCCAGCGCCGGAGGAATGCTTGCGGAGGACGGTGCGGACCTGCCCCGCACAGCGCCCGCCTTCTGCCTTCGGGGCCCCCTCCATCGGATCCTCGGCCGCTGCGGGCCGCCCGGCACCGGCGCTTCCAGCGGGGTCGTTCCTACGTCCAGCACATTCCTTTAATTCAAAGCAGAATGGCTGGTTTGTATTAAACCTTGGAAAGCCTCTTGGGTTTCAGGCTGATAGCGAAGCCATAGAGCAAATGGCGTTTCCGTTTCGGGGACGCTGGGCGCGCTGTGCAAACAAAGGCGCCCCGTGATGAGGCAGCACGGGGGGTCCCCGGGGGCGCTCTGAGCCCTGGGGAGTGTGAGGAAGGTACCTTCCCAGCGAGAGGGTCTGGGTGGGGGTGGGACGCCCCCTTAAAGCCACCCCGGGCCCCGCGCACACACACCCAGACCAAGTCCGGAAGCCTCCTCGGCTCGGCCGCAGCTGTCCTGCGTGGGAAACTGTTTCTGGGGGGCTTTCTCTCTCCTGTGGCCCCCCGGACGTCTAGGGAGAAAGACCGGGCCTGGCTTTCCTGCCCTCAGCCTCCCCGAGACCGGGACACCCCTCTACCCGGACCACCCACAACCAAGACCCCCCCAAAGCCAGGACCCCCAAGACCAGGACCCCACAACCAGAACCCCCAAGACCATGACCCCCATGACCAGGACCTCAGTGACCAGGATTCCCGAGACCAGGACCCCCCATCTGACCTGGTCGTGGGGTTCCCTCCGAAGATGGTGGTCAGAGTTGCCTCTGTCTTCAGTGTGTGTCCTGACTAAGTATTTGGGAAGGGCAGGGGGAGCCAGGGCTGTCCCCGAGGGTGCAGGTGCTGTAAGAGCGGCCGGTCACCCACACGGAGCCTTCCCTGCCAGCCCCAGCAGCCTGGACCGAGGCCAGGCGACTGCCAGGCAAGCACGGCCGGCAGGCTCCTCTGAGCCCGACGGCGCCCAGACCGGTCCACGCCCGACCCCCGGAGCCTGGGTTGGGGTTATGTTTTCACAGGAAATAATGCCACTGACTTCAGTCTCACCACTTAGAGCTGTTGTCATCGTGTCCTGGGCCGCAGGTTACTAGTTCTGATGCTCCCCCCCACCCCCCGCCGGGTCCTCCCCAGCACAGTCACAGAGTTGGAGGGACCCTCACTTCTCCGCACCGCCTGGCCCACAATCCTGCCCGCCCCTGGCCCCTCTCAGGCCTGGCTAACTGGGACTGGGCTTAAAAAGAAAGAAGACGCCTGGCCTGTGTGGTTCAGTGGTTGAGTGTTGACCTAGGAACCAGGAGGTCGCGGTTCGATTCCCGGTCAGGGCACATGCCTGGGTTGGGGGCTCCATCCCCAGTGTGGGGCCTGCAGGAAGCAGCCGATCCATGATTCTCCCTCATCATCGATGTTTCTCTCTCTCTGCCTCTCCCTTCCTCTCTGACGTCAATAAAACCATATTTACAAAAGAAAGAGGACTACCCCCTCTTCTGCCAGCCCAGCTCCACGGGGCACTCACTCATGGGGAACCTGCACCTCCACTTTCCACATGAAGAAGAGACTCGATGGTCCGTGACTTTTGTACAAATGAGAGGAGCGTCGTCATTCTCCATAAAGATACACAGACACCAAGCCTCTCGGTGGGCAGGGCCCACGCTCAGGGCTCTCCGGGGCTCAGTGCCGGCGGCCCTGAGGCTCCAAGCAGCTTCAGGGGGCGCAGCAGAGGCCTCGTCACCCGGCCAGGTGTCCTCGTCACGTCATCTAAGGGCATCCAGTCACCAACATCCCGTCTAGTCCTTTCTCCTGACACCACCTGGCTCGGCTGTGCCGTGTGGCCGTGTGTCTGAGTGAGGTCTGCGTGGACACCCACTCAGGTGTCCGCCGTGGAGCTCACAGAAGCGGCCAATGGACTCTGGCTGGTTGAGCGGCATGGTCACTGCCACCCAGGCACAGTGGAAGGCGCTTACTGGCACGGCGCTCCCTGCAGGGGCCTCTCGGCGCCGCTCTGTGGCCTTGGCAGCCAGTTAAGCCATCCTCACTGACGCGATGCGGAAAAGTCACGTTTAGAGATAGAACGGTGAGCCAAAAAAAGAGTAAGCAACGTTCCATACGTGTGGATTTGCTGTGAGAGAGAGAAGATGTCCTGCCATTTCCAATTCGTCTCCCTCTGAGAAGACTGAGAAGCAACAGCCGCACAACCCCCGTTCTTCTGACCCGGCAGCTGTAGCACAGACCGCCTCTGCCTCCTCCCGTCTGCTCCCTCCGGCCCCGGTGGGAGCGCTGGCGCTGGCGGTGGCATTCTCGGAAACCCCAGCACCGGGCACTCCACCGCCACACCGCCGGCGGGGTAAATGCTTGCTGACTAGATCAAACAAATGACTAATTAAAAAATAAAAGCTTGTGAAAATGGGCAGAAAATATGACCAAAAAGCATCTATCCACTAAACACGTAAGAAACAAGTCTCATCCACATTTTCGATCAGGGACGTGCAACCGGAACAGTAAAACCTTTTTCATCCATCGATGACCTTCTTCAAGTAAGTACTTAAATGTTAGGTCCTGACACCAGGTAACAAGCACCCTGAAGTTAGGGTAAGTTGATTCAACTCGACAACATCTATCAAAGTGTAAAATGTGCTAATTCTTTGATCAAGCAATTCCACTTGGAGGAATTCACACGGGAGAAAAACTCAGTATGCGCACAAAATTAGGAGGTTCAATGAAGCATGTTTTTTAATTTTAAAAGTGGGGAGACCATTCTGATGTCCACTAATGTCCATTAATAGAGGAATCTATCTATATAATCTATCTATATAATAGAGGAATATGCAAATTAGCTGGGACGCCATAACATCACAACCGAACAGCAGGGACCTCAGGCCGCGCTTCCTGCCCCACAGGGCTTGACAGGGGGCCTCAGGCTGCAACCTCTCTGCCCCACGGGGCTTGATGGGGAACTCAGGCCATGCCCCTCACCCGGTGGGCCTTGATGGGGGACCTCAGGCTGTACCCCAGCCCTGGTGCCAGGCCAGGAGACCTCAGGCTGTACCCCCAGCCCTGGCACCAGGCCGGGAGACCTCAGGCCATGTCCCCTGCCCTGGTGCCAGGCCCGGGGACCTAAGGGTCTTGACTGGGGTGGGGCCAGCTGGGTCTCCGTCTCACCCAATGGGGGTGGGGCCGGCCGGGTCTGGGTCTCCTGTGTTTTCGAAGAGCGTGTGGGTGGTGAGTAGGGATTTGACTCTAGGTCTTGTGGTGTGCCCCAGACTCTGACAGGAGGGAGATTTTCATATACTAATCTTCTTTCATCTCTGACACTTCTATTATAGAGAAAGGGCAAATAGCAATATTAAAATATTTCCTCTAATTAATTCCCTTTTAATGTGCATAAATTTTGTGCACCGGGCCACTAGTGGTACATAAACTCTAGTCCACCCACGTGAAGCCCCGCAGCTACATGAAAACCGACAAGCAGCCGTCTTACTCAGGTGGAAAGACGCCGAGGGTCATTGAGAAGCTAGTTACAGAGCAACAACAAAGGCGGGGTCCCACTGGGGTTTGTTTGTTTTTCTTTTGGTTCTCTCTTGTTGTTTTGGTTTGGTTTGGTTTGGGGAGCTTCGGGGGTTTGGGGGTGTGGCTGTATGTTTGTGAAACAGACTTTATTGAACAGTGCCCGGGGCTGACACAGAGGAAGGGTGCCCGGGTGCAAACCTAACCATGTGAGCTGAGCCGTCACTCCTCTGGCTCGCAGCCCGCCAGGCCGGTTCCTGCGCGCTTCACCTCCGCAGCGGCTCCGGCTCCCGCCGTGCCCTCTCGGTGGCTTCCTCCTCCTCCATCGGTTCCCGGCGAGGGAGCGGCGTGCGCGTGGAGCTGTGAGGCACGGCGCTGCGAAAGGCACCGCTACCTGCACAGTGGCTTCCCCTGGGAGGGAATGGCAGTGGGGCGGCAGGAGTTTTCCAAGACCGGCTGCCTCCTGCACCTCCTGTGCTCTTTACTTCCTTAAACATCTGCACGTTCGAGTCTAAGGCAGAAGGCAGCCATGTGTTTCTGGAGAAATAAAAGAAAACGACGATGGAGTGTGAGTGGTGGGAATTTACTTTCTTTTATATGTCTTCCTGAATTGTTCACATAATTGCTTTTAAGATATTGGAAAGACTCAGTTTTCCTAAATATCCCTTCGCATACATTCTAGCAACAGGGATCTGTCATCTAATCAATAAATATTTTACTGAGGTTGTATTGAAAAACCAACAACAACTCTGGGCTAAATTTCACTTCTTTCTCTCTTAGTTCCGTATTAAAATGTACATATCTCCCTCCCCAGCCCCTGTGGCTTAGATATAAAACCTACTTTCCACTAACACCTTGGAAGATTCTGGTAGCGAAGGAAAAAGTGGGGAAGGGTTGTTCATTTATCCATTCATTCACTCAGCCATTATTGAGAATTCCCAGTCACTACAACAAGCTGACCTTCGCTCTAATGAGCACGGCAAGCAACGATATATGAAAGCCAATGTATGAAAGGAATAAATGTAATCAAGGAGGGAGGGAGGGAGGGAGGGAGGGACAGGTGGGAGGGAGGGAGAGGAGGGAGAGGAGGGAGGGAGAGGAGGGAGAGGAGGGAGGGAGAGGAGGGAGGGCGGGAGGGAGGGACAGGTGGGAGGGAGGGATGGAGAGAGGGAGGAAGAAGGAACGACAGCCGATGTAAGAGCCGTGGGAGAAGGATACAGAGAGGTACAAGGCCTGTGAGGGTTCTGCGAGAAGAGCTCCCTAAGGAAGTGGCTATGCAGAGATCCGAGGTTTGCACTGTGATCCTGGGAGACGGGTGCCGGGTCTGGTGCGGTTTAACAAACGCACAGAAGCTGGAATTCACACTCACAAGGAACCGTGCCAAAGGAGGGCTCCCTGCACACAGGATCCCCCACGACCCTCTGGGGAAGTTGGGTCTCGCTGCCTTCATCCTGGCCTTTCCCGAGTTTACACAATGGTTCCTGGCGGGTAGGGATCCGAGTATGGGATGGAAACGGACTGACAGAAAGGCCTGGCGCTGGCTGCGGGGAAGCAGAGGGCGGGAGAAACTGGAGGAAGGGGAGAGCGTGCCTAGAGCTGGGCAACCAGCGAGGTGGCCAGGTGCCAAGGAAAGACCGTGGTCGCTGGGAGTGGAGACGGGAAAGCTGACAAACCGAGAGACACTTGACAAGTACGAGAGAGGGTCTGGCGGGGAGTGACGTTGTCGGGAAGGGCAGGGTCCGAGATGAAGCCGGGGGCGGTGTCCGGGATGAAGGGGGGGCGGTGTCCAGGATGAAGCCGGGGGCGGTGTCCGGGATGAAGCTGGGGACGTGTCCGGGATGAAGGGGGGGCAGTGTCCGGGATGAAGGGGGGGGCGGTGTCCGGGATGAAGGGGGGGCGGTGTCCGGGATGAAGGGGGGGCGGTGTCCGGGATGAAGGGGGGGGCGGTGTCCGGGATGAAGCTGGGGACGTGTCCGGGATGAAGGGGGGGCGGTGTCCGGGATGAAGGGGGGGCGGTGTCCGGGATGAAGGGGGGGCGGTGTCCGGGATGAAGCCGGAGGCGGTGTCCGGGATGAAGGGGGGGCGGTGTCCGGGATGAAGGGGGGGCGGTGTCCGGGATGAAGGGGGGGGCGGTGTCCGGGATGAAGGGGGGGCGGTGTCCGGGATGAAGGGGGGGGCAGTGTCCGGGATGAAGGGGGGGCGGTGTCCGGGATGAAGGGGGGGCGGTGTCCGGGATGAAGGGGGGGCGGTGTCCGGGATGAAGGGGGGGCGGTGTCCGGGATGAAGGGGGGGGCGGTGTCCGGGATGAAGGGGGGGCGGTGTCCGGGATGAAGGGGGGGCGGTGTCCGGGATGAAGGGGGGGCGGTGTCCGGGATGAAGGGGGGGGCGGTGTCCGGGATGAAGGGGGGGCGGTGTCCGGGATGAAGCCGGGGACGTGTCCGGGATGAAGGGGGGGCGGTGTCCGGGATGAAGCTGGGGACGTGTCCGGGATGAAGGGGGGGCGGTGTCCGGGATGAAGCTGGGGACGTGTCCGGGATGAAGGGGGGGCGGTGTCCGGGATGAAGGGGGGGCGGTGTCCGGGATGAAGGGGGGGCGGTGTCCGGGATGAAGGGGGGGCGGTGTCCGGGATGAAGCCGGGGACGTGTCCGGGATGAAGGGGGGGCGGTGTCCGGGATGAAGCTGGCGGCAGGTTCGCAGAAGCAAACAGACGGCGGCCACCCTCCCGGGGCCGAGGAGCTGAGGAGCCGGCGGCGGGGGGGGGGGGGGGGGGTCGCTGGGGCGGGCAGCGGACCCCTGAGGCCGCCTTCAGCAGGCCAGGCCTCCTCACAACAGCGGACAGGAGGCGCCAAGGAAGAGCCCGGGCGGGCAGCACAGGCTGCAGATGTCAGGGGAGCGTCACTGACCCGGGTGGGGGGGGGGGGGCAGGTGGGACACGCGTGGTTGAATGAGAGCAGACATGAGTAGTGGTCAAGGTCAATGGCAAGGCGCACTGAGACAAGGGCCCACTGCCCTCTGGTGGAGGCGGAGCCATTGTAGCAGCTGCCCACCCCGCCCCCGCTCCCCCCCCCCCCCCCCCCCCGCCGCTCTCTGGGGCGAAGCACAGCACAGCCACCTGCCTCCCTCCACAGGCTCCGGACAAACGCGGTGTCTCTCCTCATGGGATTCAAAACACAACGCGGACTGACCGCTGTGGGGGCACCACCATTCTGGGACCCTTCTCCCCTGACCAAGCTCTCCAGCGGCCTCCAAAACCAGGCCTTGGCCCCGGAACCCTTTGGGTGGCCAGACCAGACTTGACCTGAATGCACTCGGTGGTGGAATCTGACCTGAACTTCCGCGAGGCCACTTATGCTCTCCATTTACCCGCTCCCTTTGAGGACCAGGCACTTCTCTTTGAAAAGCCCTGATGGCCCTGGCTGGTGTGGCTCAGTGGATAGAGCGTCGGCCTGCCGTCTGAAGGGTCCCCGGTTCATTCTGGTTAAGGGCACACGCCCAGGTTGCGGGCTCAATCCCCAGTAGGGGATGTGCATGAAGCAGCCGATCAATGATTCTCCCTTATCATTGATGTTTCTCTCTCTCTCTCCCTCTCTCTTCTCTCTAAAATCAATAATAATAAATTTAAAAAGCCCTGATGGATAGCGGGTGCTCGTCCGGACCCAGAGGGGGCTGTCACATGACACAGTGCAGACACCCTACTGCCTCCCTAAAATTCCTACGTGTAAAATCAAAAATATAAGATGTCTAAAATGCTCAAATCTGAAAGTGCTAACTCTCCAGGGGTCCTGGGTCTGTAGCTAAGGGGTCAGGCAGATTGCCAAGGGCAGAGAACAATGGACATTTCGATTTCTAACCATAAATGTTCAAGTGAAAACTGTCGTTACCCGAGACCCAATAATAGCGCCACCGGGACGTGTAACAGGAGACTCAAGCCACAGGGCCAGCCATCCAATGAGCTGCCACTGTCCTGATCATGAGTGCACATCCGTGTGCATGGGTGCGGGCACATGCATACACAGCGTGTGTGTGTGTGTGTGTGTGTGTGTGTGTGTGTGTCGCCTCTGTGAAGCAGGAGACAGGCAGAGACGAGAGACCTGCGAGCCGGGCGGGGGTCCCCCCTGCTCCGAAGCCGTGAAGTGCACGAAGCCGCAGCCCCCGCTGCCAGGTCCCCTTCCTCACACAGACCCTGTGAGACAGGGTGCGGCAGAGCCAAGTGAGAGGCTCTACAACGCTTTCCCTTCAAAACTGAAAAGAATGAGCATTTTTTAAAATATGTTTTTATTGATGTCAGAGAGGAAGGGAGAGGGAGAGAGAGAGAGAGAGAAACATCAATGATGAGAGAGAATCATGGATCGGCTGCCTCCTGCACACCCCGCTCTGGGGATGGAGTCCACAGCCCGGGCCTGTGCCCTGACTGGGAATCAAACCATGGTCTCCTGGTTCCTAGGTCGACGCTCAACCCCTGAGCCACACCGGCCGGGCAGGAATGAACATTTTCCACCAACGTCGTGCCAAGGGGAAAAACAACCCTCCTGTGCTCCGCAAGGCCCTCTCCTGACACGGGAAATCGATGATCACCTCATTCCCGCGCTCTTCCGACAGGCGCGGGGCCCAGGGCCAGGAACAAGTCAGGGCAGAAATACTGTCAAAATTTCTCATTTTCTCTCAGGTGCACTAAACACAGATCCGTTCAAAATGCAGCCTCCTCCCCCCCAAAGCAGCCCCTTTAATTCCTTTAGAACAAAGGCTTTTACTTGCTGTTCATTCATTCATTCATTCATTCATTCATTCGGCGTATACCGTTGAGCCCTGAGCAATGCAGAGTGAGGGGCGCCGAGCCCACACCGTGGAAAACCCCGGTATAACTTCTGACTCCGCCACTTCACTGCTGGCAGCCTCGTGCGGCCCGGAAGCCTTACCCATAACAAAAAACAGTCGGCTAACACATACTTCATGTGAGACCTGTGTTACATGCAGTATTCCTACCATAAAGGCAGCTAGAGAGAAGGAAATGCTACGCTAAAGAAAATCGTAAGGAAGAGAAAACGCAGTGACGGTATTCACTGACCAGATCTGCATGTGAATGGACTCACCCAGTGGAAACCCGCGCGGCTCCCGGTCCCCTGCCTGGCATTTCCTGTGTGGCTCCTGGGCACCAGGCGTCACCCTAGCCTCGGTGGACAGGACCAAGTCCCCCTGCTTCAGGGGACGGGGGGAGAAGCAGAGAAAATCACCCCACTTCGCAGATGACAGAAACACGACTGAGGGCGAGTCTGTGCGTCCACAATAAAGGAGAACTTGCCCCCCGGCGCTCGGCCATCATCTCTGTCCAACATGACAGCCTCTGCCTGCCCACTGCCCGGCCCGCCAGAGGCCAAGGCCACCCAGCGAAGAGGCCTGGGGCCTGGGGGGCAGGGCGGTGAGCCCAGCAGGAGAGGACAGGGCACACATCGGAGCCCCCAAAGGAGAACGACCCCGCAAAGGCCCAGAGACGCCGGAGGAGGGTTGGGAAATGGCTGTGATGCGGGGCGGGGGGGGGGGGGAGGACCTCATTCGCGGTGGGGTGCTGCCGTGGCCATGCCCCGGGGGCCAGAGAGCCATTTCCACGGCCTCAGTTTCCCACAGACAGACCGAGGCACGGCGGGGGTCAGAGGCCACAGACACGCTGTGCGGAGTCTGTTCGTGCGGTTTTATAGGGATGGTGGGGGCGCGGTGCTTCAGTCTGTAGGCTTTGGCTCCCAAGGGGTTGGGACTGGCCAGAAATGCTGGTAAACAAAATACCAGCTGTAAACTCCTCTGCAGGAAGGCTCTGGAACAGCGCACCTGGATTGGGGCTCCCCCATCACAAACAGAGGGCGTGGGCTCCCTGGCCCAGCAGCCAGAACGCCCGTGGGAGAGAGGAGGGCCGACGGCTCGGGCCCGATAACGGGATAGGTTTTGCCTCTTATCTTCTGGCTCCGGTTCAGCCCAGATGGAAAGTGACAACGAATGGCCTCCCCGCTGTGGCCCCGGCCGGGCCCCTTCCACGCGGGCCTGGTAAACAGGCACCCCTCCCTCAGCCAGAGGCCCCGAGAGAGGAACTCGGAGCAAATGTCTGCCAGCTCTGCCAAGCGCCCCAGGGCCGTAAAAGAGGAAAATGACCGTAAGTGAGCAAAGAAAAAGCAGGGGCACGGAGCCCCCATCTGACCAGGAGCTTAGGAACCAGCCGAGGCTATTTTATTGATTTTATTGATTTCAGAGCGGAAGGGAGAGGGAGAGGGAACATCCATCATGAGAGAGAATCATGGATCGGCTGCCTCCTACGGGCCCCCGCTGGGGATGGAGCCCGCAACCCGGCCACGTGCCCTTGACCGGAATTGAACCGGGGGCCTGCAGTTCATAGGCCCGCTCTATCCGGGGAGCCAAGCCAGCCAGGGCCCACGAGGCTGTCCTGAGTGAAGCCGCTGGGTCTGGAAGGGGGGCTGGGGCAGGTCGATGAAGGCAGGAGACGGTCAGTGAGGAGATGCCAACGTGGCCGGCAAGACCTCAGTGACTCTCGGGCAGAAGTGGGTGCGACGGCTGACGTTAAGGGACCAACACCTAACACAGAGGCGCCTCGGGCTCTGTCCCAACCGTCGCAATAATGCGAGTCATCATCTTTCCGCGGGCGGAGGTCTCACCTTCCGTTTGTAAAAACACACCTGTCCCTGGCTGCTGTGCTCAATGGTTAGAGGGGTCCTCACACTTTTTAAACAGGGGGCCAGTTCCCTGTCCCTCAGACCGCTGGAGGGCCGGACTATAGTTTAAAAAAAAACTATGAACAAATTCCTATGCGCACTGCGGGCCCGGGACGCGTCGGCTGCTAAGCAGGACAGGCAGCGGCACCCGGCGGGCCGGATCCATGTCCTCAGCGGGCCGCATGTGGCCCACGGGCCGTAGTTTGAGGACCCCTCGGTTAGAGCATCAGCCTGCCCACCAGAGCGTCGCAGGCTCAATTCCCCACCAAGGGCACGGACCTGGGTTGCAAATCTGATCCCCTCCCCCCCCCCATATTGAGACACGTGTCTCTGTCACATCGATATTTCTCTCTCCTCTCTCTCTCCCCCCTGCCTCCTCTCTTCCACGCTCTCAAAAAAAAAAAAATCAATGGAAAAAATATCCCCGTCCTTTATGGCCAACTTTTGAGCTACCCGGGCAAGGGCTCAGCCTCAGCGCCGTTGCCACCTGCATCTGGAGAGTTCCTTGGGGCTGTCTGTGCCCTGCTGAGCAGCTCCCAGCCTCTGCCGACCAGAGACCAGGAGCAGCGCCCCCTTATCCCCCAAGTGTGAGACCCAGAATGTCTTCAGACGTTGCAGAATGTTCCGTGTGGCCAAGCTGTCCTTGGTGAAGGCCTGCTGCCCTCAGACAAGGGCCAATGGGGCAGTCCAGGGACCTGGGCGCGGAGCCGGCAGCCCAGGTGCGGGTCTGACTCACTCCCTGTCGGTGTGGCCCTGGGCAGGTGCCTGACACGGAGCCTCACACCCCTGGAGGCCCCACGCCTGCCCGTTGGGGTATTGGGAAGGTTAAACCGGATCTCGCCTGGCCCCTGGTGGGTGTTCAATGTCCAGTTTTCTTTCCCCCTGGCTTCCTAAGGCCCTTCCAACACAGAGACCTTCCAGATGCTAACACACCCCCGCTCTTCAGCGCCCTCCCTCTCTCTGCACGGACACGGAGTGAGGCTGAAGGGCTTGGGCGTCTCTGCTTTGCACTCACTGGCCAGGTGGACGTGGACACGTCATTCGACCTCTGCTGGGTTCTCCGCTACTAAGTCGGTCGCAGCACTTGGCCCCTGCACAGCTGCACCCGGTGCTGCCGCCCCTGCTCGGCGGCCTGCCGGCCCCCTGCTGCCCGTGAGTCATGGAGACGGTGGACGGCGGCTCCCTTTACTCAGCGACCTTGCGTCTTATTAAAGTGGTTCTCAAACATGTCTATGCATTAAGACATCCTGTGAAGATGTTCAAACAAAGCACCGAGGCGGGAGGCACCGCCCCCAGAGTCTGATTTCATGGGTCCCGTGTGGGATGCAAGCAGCTAGCACTTTTTTAACCTTCTCAGGTGATGCTGACATGCGGCCAGGATTGAGCCTTACAGTCCCGGACGCAGACTCTCCAGTCTCGTTAAATGCACCTGCTTGCCACCCGAACTCATGACTCACTCCCTCCCGCCTCCACGCTGTGCACAAATCGCGGCCCCCATCTGGATGGCTTCGCCAGGTTTCCCGGCCAATCCCTGGCTTTTCCCTCTGTCCGGACCAACTCCCTTTCGAGAGATTTCCCATGTGTCTCTTGAACTGGACTTGCTCACCCATGAACACTTTTAGCACATGCACAACACGCGATGCTTAGAAAATGAAATTTATTTGCGAACAAACGTCAGTATTTCACGGAATTGTATTTCCGAGGAGAGATTCTGGATAAACGCCCATAAAGAGCATTGCTCATCAGAACACTCGTTTGGCCTCTTCTTGCTCACGGGCGGTCAGACAGGCTGCGAGCCACACCAGAGGAGAGCACGCTGTCAGAGTTACAAACACTCGGCAGTTGATCTTCATTAACACACCTTGCTCGCCAGACTTGACCCAAAGTATCAGAGCTCTCTAAAGCAGCGGTCGCCAACCTTTCGGACCTCTCGGACTCCCAGTGGTCCGCGGACCGGTTAGCGACGGCTGCTCTAAATATCAAACCCACCGTTACAGGGCGATGTGTTATGCTGGGACATTGAAAATTATCCGACAAGCCCTGGCTGCTGTGGCTGAGCTGGCTGAGACAGTCCCAACATCAGAAGTCACTGGTTCTGTTCCGGTCAGAGCACCTGCCCGGGTTGTGGACTCGATTCCCAGTAGGGGGCGTGCAAGAGGTCGCTGATAGATGTTTCTCTCTCACACAGATGTTTCTCTCTCCCTTTCCCTCTCTCTAAAGTCAATAAAAAACAGGTTAAAAAAGAAAGATACCACAAGATCTGAAGACAATCTTTAACAGCAGAGGGGTTGGAATAAGACACTCATTTGAATAAATACGTTATGATATCTTTGTTTTGAAAAAAGTTGTCATTATCAATCAAAACATCTTATGGCTTTAAGTTTTGTTTCTGTTACCAGCCTGAAAGCTTACAGTGGCGGCTCTCAGCAAGGGGCCCTGGGCAATGTCTGCAGACATTTCTATAGTCACAACGCATGGGGGTGTGGGGAGAGGTACTGGGCAGTAGCGCATGGTTGAAAACACTGCATGAAATGTGTTCGTGGCTGTGGCATATTTTCTTATGTATTTGGACCAGTTTGTTCTCTCTTCAGAAGAAATTTCTTCATTAGAGCACCCAGCACAGAGCTTTGTAGTGAAGGCAACGGGCAGAACGCTGTGTGGCTGGCCAGTAAGTTTTGTCTGGTGCCTGGACATCCCCAAGAACCAGGAGTCCCTGTCCCAGGAAGGTGTGCTGGACAAGAGCATAATGCTGTCACTGGGAGTGCGGACTCTGCGTCAGCCTGCCTGGGTGTAAATCTCAGCTCTGCTTTTTACTGGTTCTGTGACGTCAGGCAATTTACTCAACCTCCCTACGCCCAAACACCTTCATCTTTAAAATGGGAGTAATGCTAATTCTTAGCTCTTGATTATTATTGCTTTTAATCCTCAGCCACAGACGTGCTTAGAGAGAGGAAGGGAGAAGAGGAGGGAGGGAGAGAAGGAAGGAGGTATGAAGAGAGAGAGAGAGACATCAATATGAGAAACACAACCAGTTGCCTTTCGTACATGCTACAACGGCTGTGTGCCCTGACAAGGAATCAAACCAGCACCCTGTCGGTGCACCGGATAATGCTCAACCAACTGAGCCGTTCTGGCTGGGCTCCCTCGGTATTTTTGTGGAAGTAAAATAAATTGTAAAGTGTGTACTGCCTGGCATACAAGAAGTGCTCAATAACTGACAGTTACCATCATCATCATCACGTCATCATTATTTTAAGTAAACATCATTGCAAAGACTAAAGTGCTCCTCATTTGCAGAGAGCGCAAAGTCAAGTACACGCATGATTTGGGAACTGATAGGGGACTTGAGGGTAGCCCTCAACCTTGGCTGGGTACCAGAATCACCCATCCTGCAGACCAACTGAATCAGAATGCCTGGGGATAGGACCCGTACCAGGACTTTCTTAAGCACACCATGCTGCCCCGATGTGTAGCTAAGGTTTACCATCCCTACAGGAAAATTATGAACAAAGTCTCTCTCTCGGCGGGATGAGAACAGGAGAGCATATTTGAAAAAGGAAGTGAAGGCTGTGAAAGAAGGGTCGGGTGGGGAAGAACCTTTGAGGTAATGAACACCTTCAGATTAGTAGAGACAGAGAGCTAAGTACGCAACAGTCCCTACCTTTGAAGAATTACAGTCCCTTTCCCAGTCAAAGAGACGTGGAACCAGCGGAGCCGGAAGGGAAAGCATGGGACACAGCCACGTGGGAAAGTGACTGTAACGCACGTGAGGGGAGCTGCGTGAGAAGGAAGAGCTCTGTAGGCAGCGGGGGAAGTGAGAGCACCCCAGAGAGGGCAGCCCTGCAGAGGTGTCCCCTACACGGGGTGGCCAGACTCCCCGGTGAGAAAGCATCCCTGGGCAGTTCAGTAAGGAGTTCTGAGTGACCAAGGAAAAGCTACTTGTTGTTGATATTTATTTAATGTCTCATTTCTCAGAGGCAAGAACCTTATGTCTACATCCCAGAAAGCGCAGCAGACCAACCACACAGCCTTCCACACTGGTCTGCCCCTGGGCCCTGGGCCTCAGGGTGCGGTGCCCCCGTGTGCAGTGTGACCCCAAGAAGCACCCACCCGCGCAGCAGCAGCCCGGCGAGGGCCACGGACGACCAGTGGGTGCGCTGGTGAGACTTACTCCCAGAGCCAAATACAGCGGTAAGAGTGTGTGTTCAAAAGACTTCCTAGCACTCCCCTGTTGGCAGAGTAACACCCCAAACCCACCATCAGCCTCCAGACTTTGGATCTGGGTGTCAGTCTCTGGAAGCCCCGTTCTGTTTTATTCTTCCACTTGCCTTCCGCTGTAACTTGAAATAAAAGCATGAGCACCTTCCCTCGGTAAGCAGGACAGTCCCCCAGTCGGTAAAACTGCAGAAGTGTTCGCCTCTGCCCGTCCGAAGGCCACTACACAGGTCAGAATATAACCCTGGAAGCGACAGCGCCCACACTCCCGGAACCAGACCCACATCCACGCGCCTTCTACTGGGGACCGTGTAACGACACTCCCGGAACCGGGCACACATCCACGCGCCTTCTACTGGGGACCGTGTAAGGAGGCAAGACCACCCTCTGCAAATGGGGGTGGGGCTGGAACAGCTGTGGCGCGCTGGGACGTCCTCCACGCCCCGGGATCACAAGGAGAGCGACACCTGTGCAGAACAGGTTGCCTCTGATCCCCTGGAAAGCCCTCCGTGTTATGCAGGCCAAACTGTGTGTGTTGTTCTTAAGCCAGTTCCCTGCCTCGGAATTTAGACAGTCATTCAACCGCTCCATTTCATGCCTCTGAAAATGCAGCCCCGAGAATTCCCGGGCGATATGTCAATGTGTCGGTTCATTCCTGCCTCACCCAACCCCTCTCGATGCCTCTCCCTGGGCATGAGAACTTTCACAGGGTGAGAAAGGGTACCCGTGGTCTCGGAAGGACACACAAAGGCTTCTCATGAAGGGAAATGGGCCACAGCCCCGAGGGCGTGGGGGGGGGGGCTGGGGCAGGAGGCGGTTTCTCCGCTCCTGCAGGGCCCGCTCCCCAAGCGCAAGGCTCTCTCGCAAGCCCCGGAGGAAATGGCTCCCCCAATCCGGGCGATCATTTACACGGAACATTTCTGCGGTTTCTGCTTCAAAGGAGTCGGCAGAATGTCATTCTTGGACGGTCCTGAGAACGTGATGAAGACAGCTCCTCAGAGGTCCGCAAGAGGGACAGGAAATGTCAGAATCAAATGTTCAGGCTCCGCTGTTCATCTCCTGGATAAACGCTGGAGGTGGGTTTGTCTAGAAAGTCGAGAAGCACCGTGTTCAGCAATTATGCGAACCCTGAAGACTTGGCTCCCGGAAGCATGTCTGTTGGTCTTGGAATGCTCTCCGGATCCAAGTGGCTGACAGAGTTTTTATTATTATTATTATTAATAACACGGGCCTTAAGGAAGGTACGCGCTCCGAGGGAGTGAAGAGACTCTGGCTCCGTTCCATGTTTCCCATCTTTCTATGGACCAACGATGGCTGATGTTCTCCTCACACTGTGCTCTTGTGTCTTCGCTCGTCATAAAAATGCATTATTCAATTCGGGATGAAGTCAAAGTCAGGATGTCGGGGCCTTTAAGAAGCCTTACAGAAATATCTGCACGGAGGAGAAGCCGTTAAACTCCCAGCAGGTACTAACTGCTCTCCTGTCCCGTCCGCCCCAGGGAGCACACCCACGGGACAGCTCGCTGCTGTTGGGCATCTACCATGAACAGCCAGACCCAAGGGCCTCCACGGAGACTCACCCCGAGGGCCCTGGCTCGTGTCCTCAGTGCGCAGTACAGTCCAGCAGACGGGAATGTGCGAAGCCCTATAAACACCGTGTGCAAGGCGGGGCCCTGGCCTCCAGTGGCTGCCGTGTTCCATCAGTGACCACTGACGGGGCTGGCACTCCCAGTGCTGAGACGAAAGGCGCACTGTGCACCCAGCACTGTGCTGGGCACTGCAGGGTCACCTCAGGAGGGTGCAGGGGAGGAGGGAGACAGGAGGGACTCGGGCCAGGAGACCCACGAGCACGCGGGGACTGTCCGCTCGGCCTGGAAGGACGGGAGGTCTGGGTGGAAGGAAGGCGGTTCGGCAGGAGGCGAAGGTCAACAAAGACGCGGAGGCAGCAATGAGTGGGGCATGTCACACGGGACTGAGGGGTGCCCGCCCTTTCCCTTTTGGTCTCATCAGATCCACCTGAAGGGACAAGGTGAGAATTACGTGAACGAACCTTGCTTCATCTGCACGGACTTCCCGTGACACAGAGAGACAGGAAGCCTTTGAGTGAGGAACAGAGAGAGCTCCGCGGAAGGGAAGTGTCTGCGTCTGGAAAAACAAAAGGAACGGGAAGCCTGACAGCACCGTGTGTCAGCGCGGCCGTGGGAACACGCAGTCCTGGGGGGCAAGGTCCCCCTGGAAGATGTGACTCCTCCTCTCACTCATCCCGGTGACCACACACACCCCCATCACACACACACACCCATCACACACACACACACACACCCATCACACACACACCCATCACACACACACACACCCATCACACACACACACCCCCATCACACACACACACCCATCACACACACACCCCCATCACACACACACACACCCATCACACACACACACCCATCACACACACACACCCATCACACACACATCCATCACACACACACCCCCATCACACACACACACACCCATCACACACACACACCCATCACACACACACACACCCATCACACACACCCCCATCACACACACACACACCCATCACACACACCCATCACACACACACACCCATCACACACACACACACCCATCACACACACACCCCCATCACACACACACCCATCACACACACACCCATCACACACACACACACACCCATCACACATACACACACATCCATCACACACACACCCATCACACACACACCCCCATCACACACACACACCCATCACACACACACACCCCCATCACACACACACACACCCATCACACACACACACACCCATCACACACACACACATCACACACACACACATCCATCACACACACACCCATCACACACACACACACACACCCATCACACACACCCCCATCACACACACACACACCCATCACACACACCCATCACACACACACACCCATCACACACACACACACCCATCACACACACACCCCCATCACACACACACCCATCACACACACACCCATCACACACACACACACCCATCACACATACACACACATCCATCACACACACACACCCCCATCACACACACACACACCCATCACACACACACACCCCCATCACACACACACACACCCATCACACACACACACACCCATCACACACACACACATCACACACACACACATCCATCACACACACACCCATCACACACACACATACACACCCATCACACACACACACACCCATCACACACACACACACACCCATCACACACACACACACCCATCACACACACACACACACCCATCACACACACACACACACACATCACACACACACCCATCACACACCCATCACACACACACACACCCATCACACACACCCATCACACACACACACACCCATCACACACACACACACACCCATCACACACACACACCCATCACACACACACACCCATCACACACACACACCCCCATCACACACACACACCCATCACACACACACACACCCATCACACACACACACCCCCATCACACACCCATCACACACACACACCCATCACACACACACACACCCATCACACACACACCCCCATCACACACCCATCACACACACACACCCATCACACACACACACACCCATCACACACACACACCCATCACACACACACACCCATCACACACACACACATCACACACACACACACACATCACACACACACACCCCCATCACACACACACACCCATCACACACACACCCCCATCACACACACACACCCATCACACACTCACACCCATCACACACACACACCCATCACACACACACACACCCATAACACACACTCACACCCATCACACACACACACCCATCACACACTCACACCCATCACACACACACACACCCATCACACACACACACCTGGCTGCCAATCAGAGGAGCTGTGAGGATCCGACACTCCGGGTGATGTCCCAGTCTCCCAGCCTCCTCTCTGCCTCCGTGTGCTGCCCTCCACAAGCCACCATGGGTCCACCTGGAGCCACCTCTTTGGCTTCCACCACCAATCCGCGCACGCTCAAGCCTTCCCGACCTGGTCCTGTTATGACGGACGTGGCCCGTGGGGAAGAGGACTGCCGTGTGGAGCACGGGGCCTTCCGTCGTGCGGTGGGTCCACAGCACGGCTCCGCCTCCCCTCCAACAGGAAGCTCTTTGCTTGTCTAGCTCAAGAGCCCCTCCATAGCCCCAGGGTGTCATCTACACCCCACGCCCTCCCCAAGCAGGGCGGTGCCCGTCCAGGTTAATCCAGTGGATGCAATCTTCTCCAGCCTGTAAAACGGCTCCTAAGGAAGGGGGAAGGGGAATGGTGGCCTCTGTCCGGCGTTCACCAATGTGTCCCTTGAGGGGAAAGGCAAGATGACAAAGCACGTTGATCACCTGGCACTGGGTTCCCGCCCACCACTCACCCCTTCACTCCGCAACCCTAACCTGGCGCCCCCTTCTCCTGGGGCCTTCGGGAAATCCTGTCTCAGAAGGGCCTTCTGGAATCCTCTCCTGGAGTGGCTGCTTCGTGTATCTGAGGGGTCCCTCCCACTCCCCGCGGAGGTCTCCGGTGACCACACACACACCCATCACACACACATCACACACACACACCCATCACACACACACACACCCATCACACACACACACACCCATCACACACACACACATCACACACACACACACCCATCACACACACACCCATCACACACACATCACACACACACACACCCATCACACACACACCCATCACACACACCCCCATCACACACACACACCCATCACACACACACACATCACACACACACACACATACCCATCACACACACACCCATCACACACACACCCCCATCACACACACACACATCACACACACACACACCCATCACACACACACACCCATCACACACACCCCCATCACACACACACACCCATCACACACACACACATCACACACACACATACCCATCACACACACACCCATCACACACACACCCCCATCACACACACACACATCACACACACACACCCATCACACACACACACCCATCACACACACACACACCCATCACACACACACACACACCCCCATCACACACACACACACCCATCACACACACACAGAGGGTGCGGGCTGCAGCGTGAAGAATGCGGTCAGCAGCACTGGCTTCAGGGAGCCCCAGGAAGGGGTGAAACTCCCAGTCTGAACCTCGTGCCTCAGTCCCTGCACCTCCCAGTCAGAGACCACCTGGAAGAGATACTGTTCCTGGGCACCCTGCCCTCTGCAGCCCCCTCGGGCCCCTCCCCCAAGGAACGCTGGGTGTTTATATGAGCATGCTTGCTCGCCATACTGGGCTGGCTTCTTTCCCATTTCCTGGCCTTCATTTCTGGAAAAGCAATGATTTTTCCTGCTGCTAGGAGTCTGCCACAAAAACGTCTCTTCTCTCCGCTAGCAAATGCACATGGCCCACCAGCAGGCCCTCCGCGCTCCCCTCCTCCGTGGCGTTACCACCCATCTCGTTCCATTCAGCACACACCTGGCTCCTGCTGACAGGCCGATGGCAAGCAGTGCATTTCCCCAAAGCGCTATTGTGGGCCTCAGCACCGTTCCCCCAACTTTCCTCTCCATTTAAACGGGATTTTCAAAATCACCAAGACTTCTAGTCAATCCAACCAGTCCCTGACGTCCCTGCGCGACGCACCCCACAGTCTGGAGATCAACCGGAGGCTGTACTCCTGGTTCAGCTCCGAGGCTTCATGTAAACGACACTGGACAGGACCCCGAAATGAAACGCAGATGTCAGCCAGGGAACGCGGGGGTTTGTGTAAGTGTGGGCAAACCCAAACCTACCGGACTGTGGCGGGCAGGGTCCTCGGGGGCTCCCGCCTCCCCGCTCCCCCACACCAGTGCGGCCGGACGCCCAGCCTGTGCCCTGGCTTCTGCTGAACTCTATTGACACCCAAGCAGCTTGTCTAGTTTAGGGTCTTTCGGAGGATTTGGGAACAGTTTCATGGGAAGGATCACACCCCATTGTTCTCCATCTTTCTCTCTCTTCCCTCCTCCTCCTCCTTCTTCCCTCCTCCCTCATCTTTCTCCTCTCTCCTCTCTCCTCTCTCCCTCTCCTCTCTCTCCAGAAACAGCAGGAGAAAGGGAAAAGCTTATGAAGGCAGAGAATCTGGGCCCTTGAAAAGGAAACAAGGGCAAATAGCAATTCGGTGAGGGGAAGACGAACCCTCCAATGGAAGGGCGTGCGGGAAGGATTCCTGGTCCGAACAGTTTAGCGAAGGGAAGTAAACGGTGGGTGAATGACCTTAAATCTGTTAGGCTGACCCATATGACGGTGCTAACATTCAAGTGTTTCTCTCCTGTGGAAATAACGATGCCATCTGATTCTGCCAAACCTAAATAACCAGGCAATTCATGGATGATTGCTCAGTCAGAGGAGGACAGTGGGGAAACAATGCTTTCCTACCTGACTCATTCATTTTTGCCTAGCCGTTTTACGGTAATGAAAATACAAGCAGGGATTAAAGTTACCACTAAAATAGGACAAAACGCACTGTTGGCACTGATTTCTTTACATCTTCAGTACCTTATGCATATACTCAAGCATTAACTTCGTATTAAATGAGTATGCATATTTTCGTGGTGAGATCTAATGGACTATATGACAGCCATTGATAACCAAACCAGTGGTATTGGGAGAGGCAGGTCACGTTTCTTTTTAATTCTTAGCCATGTATCCAACAGCATGTCCCAGGTCTGCGGGGAGGGGTGACAAGGACGTCACCGTTACCACGCAGCCAAGGTCGGGGAGTGAAAGGACCCCAGGTCCTGTGTCAGATCTTTTCCCTTTTTGCCCGAGGGGAAATGGGGCCGGGGGGGAATGCTAAGCTTAGGTGTTGGAAAGTAGGGGACGGAGTCTGCAGTCGGGAAGAAACACGGCTCTTGTCAGAGGAGAAGGCTGCCGGGGAAGCGGGGACACGGGGACGCGGGGACACGGGGACACGGGGCCTGGCCAGCGCCGAGAGCAGGGCTGTTCCGTGACCAGATACACAGCCGCCGGAGAATTTCTGTCTCGCAGCTTGCCTTGCTCCAAGAAATGACAAACTGAGGTTTAACAAACACAGTAATCTTGGGTCTTTGCTTATTTCTTCTAAAAAGAACAAGACAGCACAGACACTCCCAGCTGGGAGAACAGGGCCCGGGGCAGCGGGTTTACTGCGGGCTGTGCGTCGGAGCAGAGCTGGCGGTGCCGAATTCGCCCACCAAGATCAAACCTCCCGCAAAACTCTTCCAGCTGCAGCCTTCACGGCTCCAGGTTCTGTTTCAGAAAGCGAGGCCTGGGTCCCAGCATCCGATCCGATCCCCTTCCCCTGCGGCACCGTCCCCGGGGCTGCTCTTGCCGCCATGGAAACGCCCGTGGCGTGGTTTTCCCACACCCATGGCAACAGCTGCCCCCCCATTCATCTATCGTCTGGTTCACACCTATGGCTGCCGCCACGTCCTCGTCTATTTCAGAGGACTTGGTATGAAGCACAGAAGAAAGTTTCCGATGTCTGCGGCTTCTCTTTTCTGCCCCTCACCACGTGATGCTGGCTCTCACACATTTCACTTCCTGTCCCGCCTTTTAAGATATTAATAACATGTAAAGATACGTGATATGCTGAAGCACATGTAAAGTTTTTTTTCCCCAGGTCGATCAAAGCATATCCCAGCACGGATACTGCACACGACACAGGCTGTTTTGAATCTGGGTCCCAACGGGCCTTTTGTGGGGCCAGAACAAGCCACGCAGGAAAGCACGTTGGAGCTGCTTTAAGGAAGCGGGCGATCTGAGTGCGCCCTCCATCCCACCACCTCAAATAGGATGACGCACCTCTGTGGGAACACCTATCTCCCCTTAGAGTCCACGGTAAGGGGCGGGAAGAAGTGGTTAACACATTCCAGATGACCCTGTGGAAGAAGGATTATGAAAATCAATTTAACTACTGTTTCCCTGACTTTGCTTTGTTCTATTAGCAATCATAGGGGCACAGAACTTTAGAACTAAAACAATATTTAAGCTACTTTATTATACAGAGACTCGTGCTGGGTTGATATGTTAATTTTTAAATACTTTATGAATGTAAGCATTCCTTTCTCACAACAAAGAAATACAGAACTGAATCAATTTTAGTAACAAAAATATCTAGTCTGATAAAAAAAAAAACAGGCAACTAAATTCAATGACATCGTATTGTCTTCAAACATCTGCCATTATTAGTTCCATGTTGGTAATAATTTGCTTACGATCCCTAGAAAAAGCAAAGCTGAAGAACGGTCACATTGGAAAGTACTTACTCCCTCTGTAGCCCTGAACTTCAGAGAGAAAGAGCAGAGGGGAGGGGAATGGAAGCACGTGCTCCCAATAGCAGAGCCTGTGCTTACAGGCAGCGTCCAGCCTGGGCTCCCGCCCAGGAGGAGCTGGAACCCGTGAGCACCCACACTGAAGGTGGCCCGGCCAGGTGGCTCCACGGCTCCGTTAGAGCACCGTCCCAAGACCCGCCAAGGCTGCGGCTCTGAGCCCTGGTCTGGGCACACGCAAGAGTCAACCAATGAATGCAGGGATGAGTGGAACAACAAATCAGTGTTTCTCTCTCTCACCCTTCCTCTCGCTCTAAAACAATCAATAAATTTAAAAAAAAAAAAACTAAAGGTAATTGCTTGCTTCTTTCCATTACTGAAACATTACTGTGTGACGTAAGGATAGAAAAAGTACTTTCAGTCTCTAAGAATTTCATGCAGCGCTATTAAAAGATAAGAAACCTTTGTTGCAATTGCTGCCATCATTTGTGATTCTTTTAATTCCCCGGCAAGTTAGTGAATAGGACAAAGAGGTAACAAGTCCTTTGTAAATGAGTGTCTTAGCGGCTTTTGGCCAACATTAGATGTCATTCATTTTTCTTCCCATTAAATTTCCATACAGTCGAATACATGCTGATTTTACAAGAGCTTGTGAATATTTACATTTCCGTCATGGGAGACGCAGGTCACAACCATTTTAAGTCTCCGAGCTGTGCTGGTGTTTCCTTGCTGTCGCGTGAAATGCCAGCCTGCGAGTGCACAGAGGATCCCTCCTCCACCCCAGGCTGACACCCAGCCCTGACCGCTCGGAGGCCTCCGCACGCCTGCTCCGTGGCCGGCTTCGTCACCTTCTAAATGAAAGTGAGGAAGGCGAAGGCACAGGAGACAACTGGTACATGAGCGCCCTGCCTCACAGGGACGGTTAGAAATGCGGCCTCGTAAAGGATGCAAAGCCATTGCCTCACCGGGAAGCCACGGCCTCCAGACCACAGCATTAGTCACCCGTTTATTTACGTGTTTCATCTGCGCCCACTGGCTGTGCCCTGTCGGAGGGCTCCCTGCCCGCTGGAGCAAGCTCCTCAGCAGCAGCGCCTCGGACGGACGGACGGACGGACGGACAGACGTGCAGTGGCGGTTCGCAGAGGGTGGGCGGGTCGGATGGGAGGTGCACGCTCCGACAAGGTCGTTAGGACTCCTGCAGGCCTCATTCCTCGGCTCCTCACTGACATGGCTCATGCCGGTGTCAGGGGGAAAATGGGTGTCACTTTGGCAGTCCATTCCTGGATTTCACTTTGGCTGACAATGGGCAACAAAGTGGTGTGTTGCCCTTTCAATCAACAACCTTCCAGATATTTGCAGAAACTGTCTTAGGACGTTCCCAGAAGCTGAGAAGACTGTGTGACCAGGAAGAAGCTGAGCAAGACTGTGTGACCAGGAAGAAGCTGAGAAGACTGTGTGACCAGGAAGAAGCTGAGCAAGACTGTGTGACCAGGAAGAAGCTGAGAAGACGGTGTGACCAGGAAGAAGCTGAGAAGACGGTGTGACCAGGAAGAAGCTGAGAAGACTGTGTGACCAGGAAGAAGCTGAGAAGACTGTGTGACCAGGAAGAAGCTGAGAAGACGGTGTGACCAGGAAGAAGCTGAGAAGACGGTGTGACCAGGAAGAAGCTGAGAAGACGGTGTGACCAGGAAGAAGCTGAGAAGACTGTGTGACCAGGAAGAAGCTGAGAAGACGGTGTGACCAGGAAGAAGCTGAGAAGACGGTGTGACCAGGAAGAAGCTGAGAAGACGGTGTGACCAGGAAGACGCTGAGAAGACGGTGTGACCAGGAAGACGCTGAGAAGACGGTGTGACCAGGAAGACGCTGAGAAGACGGTGTGACCAGGAAGAAGCTGAGAAGACGGTGTGACCAGGAAGAAGCTGAGAAGACGGTGTGACCAGGAAGAAGCTGAGAAGACGGTGTGACCAGGAAGAAGCTGAGAAGACGGTGTGACCAGGAAGACGCTGAGAAGACGGTGTGACCAGGAAGAAGCTGAGAAGACGGTGTGACCAGGAAGACGCTGAGAAGACGGTGTGACCAGGAAGACGCCTCGGATGAGCGCATACCTTGGAGTTATCAGCTACCTGGGAGCAGTACAGTCATTCCAGAAGCAAGTTCCCGGCTGCTTCCATCCCTGCTCCTCTGGCCCGGGGCTCCCTCCTCTGACCCAGGAATTCTCCTAAATGATGGGCAGCCTCCGGGCAGCCTCCGGGCTGACACCTCGGGGCCCACAGCCTGCGTTTGTATGAATTCTCCCAGGAGTGAAAGCCTCCGTCTCTGCAGCGACGCTTGGCCTACATTTTCCAGAAAATAATGCCACTAATGTGTCCAGACCTCCTCTTTCCCTGACAACTCGATCCTTCTCCAAATCCCATTTCAGTTCTTATCACTGGAGCCTGCCACCAACTCCAGCTCAGCGGTCCCCTCTCTGTTTCCTTCTATTTCATTTGGTTATGCTCCCCCGAGGGTATTTTCCCATTGATTTTCAGAGAGAATGGAAGAGAGAGAGAAAGACAGAGAGAAATATCGATGTGCGAGAAACACATCCATTGGTTGCCTCCTACAGGCGCCCCGACCAGGGCCTGGCCTGGGAGGAGCCTGCAACCAAGTCCATGCCCTTGACCAGAATCAAACCCAGGACCTTCCGTCCCGCAGGCCAACGCTCTATCCACTGAGCCATACTGGCCAGGGCTTATTTTTCTTTAAGTAACTTATCACCAACTACTGTACTACATGGTTCACTAGCTTGTACATTTAGTTGTCTGTTTCTCCCTTTCCTGAATGTAAGCTCCGCGAGGTCGAGGAGTTGTCAATGTTTTTGCTCACTGTCCCCAGTATGGAGAACATAGTAGATCCTTAATAAACATTTCCTGAATAAGGAAAAGATAAATGGGTAGCTAAAAGAATGAAGCCACAGTCTCCAGAACCTCTCGGCCAGAAAGAAATTAGAAGCCTGCTTTAGTGTGGTCTCATATCTGCCCTGAATAGCTAGTCCGTTACAAGCTCAATGACACGTCCTTTCTACATCTCTCCACCAAGTCCAACCCTGACTGCCTCGCCCGTGGACTTAAAGCAGACAGTCTCCAGGCTCTCTCCCCGTCAATCATTTCCCCTTTAAAACTCGAGCTCCCATCACTCTACGGAACACAGCTGTGTCCTCGGCAAATCAGACACAGCCTCCTTGGTGTAGCCTCCCAGGCCTGCACAACCAGACCCCTCGTGACTGACACATCTAATTCCCCATGGCTACCCACACTCCTCCTCTCCCCTTAGGCTGGCCCCTGGCTCACCCCTTAGCTGCAGTGCACATTCCCACCTCATGCTTTGCTTGGGTACCTTTCCGCTGGCTGGAACGTCCTTCCTTCCCTCCAGCTATTCAAATCCGCTATGCTCCATTAAGCTCCTCAGAACTGCAGCCACCACCACAGCCCATATTGATTTCTGCTTTGCCTCCGGAAACGCATATGGCCGGCACCTCGCAATCCATCGCTCTGTGCGCCGATGATTTCCCAGCCTCCTCCTGACTCTCCAGGAAGATGGACTACAAAGCTGACTCACTCACGGCCAGTCTTAAGACAGTGCTGTATCCAACAGTAACCCACGTCCAAAACCCAAACATACACTGAAAAATACCTTGAATTTTTTCTGAGATTTTTCAAACAGATAGTAAATAGCCTACAGACCTCTTTTCCATTCTCGTCTCGGAAGTCTTCGTCATAGCTGCTCAGGAATTGCCCTTCTCTCTCCTCTCATTTACAGCCTCTACCCTTACAGCCCTAGTACGGACAGACTGCTGTTTACTTATCTCAGTCTGTGCTTCCTGGATAGCTCTCTGCCCTGTCTCTCAGACATCACTGCAGACTTTTGGGGCTCCCTCCGAGAGTCTATCCAGAACAAAACCCCAGTCCCTGAGAACCCAAAGCCACGCAGAGGCTTCCTCCTTCGAAGGCGGACAAAGAGGGAAAGGCTCACGGTGTTGACCGGGTTATTTCTGTCCTCGTCATCCTCCCCCTGGTCAGAGCCTGGTGGGTCTCTATAATGAAGGGCTCACTGCTTGTTCCCCCAGGGGCATTTCTCAGAAGATCCCAAACCTGACCTGCGTCCCTTCTTCTCCTACGGGGCTGGAAGGTTTATCTCAATAGGAAACATTAGGATCCTGTGACTGAGCCAGACAGTGGACTCTGTCGCCTGGAGCGCCAGCCACGTTCCCTCCCAGCAGTTCAGCCCCGATGTCCATGCCTCCTGTCTTCCCCCCACGTGTTAGAGCCCAGCGGACGGGGCCGCCCAGCAGATGGGACCACCCACGTGTTAGAGCCTAGCAGAGGGACCACCCACGTGTTAGAGCCTAGCAGACGAGACCACCCACGTGTTGGAGGGCAGCAGACGGGACCACCCACATGTTGGAGGGCAGCGGACGGGACCACCCACATGTTAGAGCCCAGCGGACGGGACCACCCACGTGTTAGAGCCCAGCGGACGAGACCACCCACGTGTTTGAGCGCAGCGGACGGGACCACGCACGTGTTTGAGGGCAGCGGACGGGACCACCCACGTGTTTGAGCGCAGCGGACGGGACCACCCACGTGTTTGAGGGCAGCGGACGGGACCACCCACGTGTTTCAGTGCAGCGGACGGGACCACCCACGTGTTAGAGCCCAGCGAACGGGACCACCCACGTGTTAGAGCCCAGCGGAGACCACCCACGTGTTAGAGCCCAGCGGACGGGACCACCCACGTGTGTTAGTGCCCAGCGGATGGGACCACCCACGTGTTAGAGCCCAGCGGAGGAGACCACCCACGTGTTAGAGCCCAGCGGACGGGACCACCCACGTGTTTGAGCCCAGCGGAGGAGACCACCCACGTGTTTGAGTGCAGCGGACGGGACCACCCACGTGTTAGAGCCCAGCGGACGGGACCACCCACATGTTAGTGCCCAGCGGACGGGACCACCCACGTGTTAGAGCCCAGCGGATGGGACCACCCACGTGTTAGAGCCCAGCGGAGGAGACCACCCACGTGTTAGAGCCCAGCGGACGGGACCACCCACGTGTTAGTGCCCAGCGGATGGGACCACCCACGTGTTAGAGCCCAGCGGAGGAGACCACCCACGTGTTAGAGCCCAGCGGACGGGACCACCCACATGTTAGTGCCCAGCGGATGGGACCACCCACGTGTTAGAGCCCAGCGGACGGGACCACCCCATGTTAGAGCCCAGCGGACGGGACCACCCACGTGTTAGAGCCCAGCGGACGGGACCACCCACGTGTGTGAGCGCCGTGGACAGAATCTATCGTCCAGCCCTACCCTCGGATGGCTTGTCCTTTCGCAGCTCCCGGACCTGCTGCACCTGCGGATGAAACAGGCCCTGGTGTGACAGCAGAGCGGCTCCTGCCACCAAGGACTGCGCAGCCCCACCCGACAGGCACGGGCCAGCGGACACGTCCCAGCAGCAGACCAGACAAGCAAAACAACGGCAGACGTGGTGTGGCCCATGGAAGGGCAGGGGCACGTGCAAAGGCTGTTTTCAGGGCAGGTCCCGTGACCCCCGAGGCGGCTCGGGAAGAGCAGGTCTGACAACAGACACGGCTCAGCCTGGAGCTGGGAACACAGTGATACTGTTGATGGCATTCCTGTTCTAGGCCTGAGCCTGCTGGGAAAACAGCACGCACGGAAAATGAGACGAGCACACCTGCCTGCAGGGCTTGCGTAGGACTTCCGACGGGTGGAAAGTGTGAGCACGGCCTGGCAACAGCGGGAGCATAATCATAGCCTCTCCTCCGCTTCCTCCCAGCCCTCCCAAGGACAGGCTGGGTTTTCACTCAGAAAATACCCCTCAAGCCGTTACCAGGCATCGAAGACACAGGGGACCAGGACAGAAATCATCGTGGCTACTGGAGAGCTGGGCACAAAGCAGCTCTTCCCCCCACGTGTCAGAGCCAACGAGTGTCTGCACGCTGACAAGGCTGAGCTGGTTAGAGCAGTGGTGGCCAAGCTAGCGGACCTCACAGACCGCCCGTGGTCTGCGGCCCACCGGTTGGTGACTGCTGGGTTAGAGGGCTGTCCGGATACACCCAAGTTGCAGGTTCAATCTCGGGTCAGGGCACATTCAAGAATCAACCAAAGAATGCATAAATAGGTGAGACAACAAATCTCTCTCTCTCTCTCTCTCCCCCCCTCCCCCTTCTTTTCTAAAAATAAAAAAGACAATCCCTAAGAGTCCCACCTCAAACAGCCCCTCCCCTAGAGAGCTCTAACCAGGGTCTGCTGTCACAGGAAGTAGTTAATGTTAACTTTAAGTTTAATGATGACCAAAAAATAAAAATAAAAGTATGCGTCCTGGGGGAAAAGAGATGGCCGAGAGACCTAGTCTAAGAACGAACTGCAGAAATGTCTATGCACCAGTAGGAGGAAAATCTGGTAAGTTCCGGGAGGGATCATCGCGATGTTTACCTCACCAGACCATGCCAAAGTCCATGGCAAACGCAAGCAGGAAAGGACCAAGTGACATTGTTTTACTGCTGAGATTGGTCAGAGCTGTGCGTACATCACTCAAGGCATACAACTCAATCACATCATTGATAAGAAACTCAGAAGGGGTCAGTTTACATTTCGTTTCCACTTAAACAAAGATGTTGAATAAAATGGAGCCCTACATTTAAAAATCTATAACAAATTACTACAACAAATTATGATTTCTAAAGATCTTACTATCTGTTTGGCACAGAAGGACCAACTAAATATGTAACATATCTTCTTGGGTCTCACACTCCAATAAAACATTTTCTCAGTCAACACACATCATCCACTTACCACTGAACATGTGCCCTTCTAGTCTCTGGAAAGATGATGATGACTAAGACAAATCCCATGTGATGTGGAGTTTATAGACTGGTGTGAAGAAAGAAAAAGAAATATAAACAGTGTAACCCGTAGTCTGAGAGGAGATGAACAATGGAAGAACAGTAGGTCCTTCCTGGGAAACAAGAGGTCAGAGTGTCCCCCAAAAAAGGGATCATGAATTAAGTCTTGAAAAATATAGGAGCTTATTAAGTCGATGTGCATAGAAGTGAGTAGTAGACGGGGCACCTTAGTCATGGCAGAGAAATATGGGATCCACCAATCGTAGCTACGTATTGTTGTTGCAAGAGATGAATCTACTGTTGGACATTATCCTATCTAATAAAAGAGTAATATGCAAATTAACCATCACTCTGTCATACCAGCAGGCCACGCCCACCAGCCAATCAGGAGCATGTATGCAAATTAACCCAACCAAGATGGCTGTGGCCACAGAGAGAGCAGGAGGCTTGGGTTTCCTTGGCAATGGAAGAAGCCAAGCTTTCCTCACACCCTGGAGAGCAGGAGGCTTGGCTCCGCTCAGACTACAAAGTTTCAATTATAGAAGATAAATAAGTCCCAGATACCAAGGCCTCCGCTTGGGTCACCGGGGGGCGTGGCCGGCCTGCAAACCACCACAGGCCCCTCACCCAGGCCGCCCCACACCCCAAGGAAACCCCCACCCTGATCCGGGACACCCTTCAGGGCAAACCAGCTGGCCCCTACCCGTGCACCAGGCCTCTGTCCTCCTATCTAATAAAATAATAATATGCAAATTGACCATCACTCCAACACACAAGATGGCTGCCCCCATGTGGACACAAGATGGCCACCACAAGATGGCCAGCAGGGGAGGGCAGTTGGGAGGGACCAGGCCTGCAAGGGAGGGCAATTATGGGTGATCAGGCCAGCAGGGGAGGGCAGTTGGGAGGGACCAGGCCTACAAGGGAGGGCAGTTGGGGGCGATCAAGACTGCAGGTGAGGGCAGTTAGGGGTGACCAGGTCGGCAGAGGAGGGAAGTTGGGGGCAACCGGGCCTGCACAGAAGGGCAGTTGTGGGGGACCCAGGCCTGCAGGGAAGAGCAGTTGGGGGGGACCAGGCCTGCAGAGGAGGGCAGTTAGGGGTGACCAGGCCTGCAGGGGAGGGCAGTTAGGGGCAAACAGGCTGGCAGGGGAGCAGTTAGGCATCAATCAGGCTGGCAGGGGAGTGGTTAGGGGGTGATCAGGCTGGCAGGCAGAAGTGGTTAGGGGCAATCAGGAAGGCAGGCAGGCGAGCAGTTGGGAGCCAGCAGTCCTGGATTGTGAGAGGGATGTCCGACTGCCCATTTAGGCCTGATCCAGGTAGGCCCGATCCAGCCTGCACCCTCGAGGGGTCCCAGATTGGAGAGGATGCAGGCTGGGCTGAGGGACACACACCCCCGTGCACGAATTTCATGCACCGGGCCTCTAGTTTTCAATAAGGGCCAAAAAAGCACTACCTTATTTGCCATAATATGTCCAATATCCCTCACATATAGTAGGTGTTCAATAACTATTTAATAAATAAGGTCTCAAAGAGTAGACAGTCCCAAATGATGAAGGGTTTTAGATGCTATGCTAAGACTAGATCCGTTGTGGGCCACCCTAAAAAATGTCACGGCTAGAGAATGATATGACTAGGTTTAGGTTTTAGAAATTTTCCCCTAGGGGCTCTGCAGAAGATGGACTGAGGGGGAGGGAGAAAGAAGACGGGGAGGCCAGGTTGGGAGGAACTACGAGAAATTATGAGACCTGAACCAGAGCAGGGGCAGGAGAGGAGAGGAGGGCCCACTGGAAGAATCATTTGGGAAACAGAACTCTAATGCCACATGACTGTTTAGACATGGGTGGTGGGGGAGGGGAAGGGCAAAGAGAGAAGCCTAGAATAGCTCCCAGATGTCTGACATCCACCACTTGGAGGAGAATAAAATAAACACGTCTACCTCAATGGAGAACGCTGTGATTGTCCAACAACATAAGCAATGTGAATGAGCGTCTCCTATGAAACTGTTGTTTAAAAACATATTCACATGTACATATCATAATAATCCTGGACTAACTATGAAGGTATGTGCTGGGGAAGTTGGGATTGTTTCCTGATTTATTCCTTCATTCAAAGGCTATCTAATGCGTTCCTGCTCTGTGTCAGCCACTAGCTGGTCACTAGGGCAACAATTGTGGGGAAAACAAACACAGTCCCTCCTCTCATCGAGCGTACAGCATGCTGTAGGCGACGGGCTGCCGATTATATTAAAAGGAGATAGGGGGTGAGTTATGGGAGGCTTGCAAAGCCAGGCTAACGAAGTGTTCTTCACCTTAAGAGCCACCGAGGCCCGTGGGAGGGTTTTAAGAAGTGAGGAGAGGAAGGAGAACAAATCAGATTTGCCCCTGCACATCAGCCTGGCTATTGTGCAGTGGGGTATGGGACACCGAAGCGTCCCCTTAGGAGGCCCTTATGGGGTCCAGGCCAGAGGCACGTGGACCTTAGATTCCCAAGAGCAGGCTGACCGGGATGACTCTTTTGGTTTATCCTGAGAGTCGGGGACTACGCCATACTGGTTATCAAACATCTGAACATACCGCACAGTTAGGGAGATGGTGGTGAAGGTGGAAAGAGAAGGACGGATTCCAGAAGTTTCTGGGAGGTAGACATGGTGCCTTCCAGCTTGCCCACAGGCTTTACTGCTGCTCACCAGCTCCCCTGCCTGTGGATCTTGGAGGAGGAGGAGGTGTTGAGGCTCAGGAGAGAGCGGCCACAGGGGAACCCCCAGCCCCTTTCTCATTTCTATTCCCCCCACTGGCACTTGGTTATTTCCATCTCCAAAGACAGCAGCACCGGGCCTTTTGGTTTAGAAACAAGAAAAACGAGGCACTAGAAAGGGAGACTAGTTCTAGTCTGTCGTGACACAAATTATAAGAGGCTTGCTTCCCCACCTTTGAAGGTCAAGCACAGGTCAGCTCACCGAGGACATTCTGAGCCGGTCCAGCTGTAACTCGACCTGAGGAACCCTGGCCTTCCACAAGCAGCTCCTCCGGGGATGCTGTGTTAAAGAGGGAGCTGCTAGAACGCTCAGGCAAGGCCCCGGAGCCTGACCCTGAGACACCTTCGCCTGAGCATCCACGCATGGATGGCCTGTAGGTCACGGCGCTTCTCCTTTCTGCTCACGTGTGTCTGTGCTCTTGGGTCATGGGGTAAGGGCTGTAGATCCTAGTCTCCCATTTCCCTTGGAACGCCAACCCCAAGAAAATCTCCACAAGGCCCAAGGAAGAAAAAGCACGGTGCGCTACAGTCACGTGGAAAGCTTTCACACAGAAATAGCATGAATGATACCAGCCACCATGTACTGAACATCTATGGCTATGGGAGCTATGCCCGTCATAGTTCTATGTCACCCAATTAAGTTTCCACAACTCTGTGACAGAATTACTGTTCCCGGCGCTACCAATAAATAGCAGAGTCCCATCACAGCCCGAAACGCACGCTCTGGGAGCTCTGGGATTCAGCTCAGGGCAGCTCCCGGGGCACTTGCCATGACCTGAAACAGAGGGGGACGGAATGGCCCAGGCGGCCCCGCAGGCAAGTGCAAGGCAGGTCTAGACGAAATGAAAACACAGGAGGTGAGGCTCCAAGGTCCACGGGCAGTTCCCGAGCTCCCACAACCCAGAGACCAGGACGGCGAGGGGACCTACTGACTGGCCTGGTGGGCTTCGGGGAGACAGGGAGGATGGGAACATCGTCAAGGGAGACAGGAACACAAAGAGGAGCTGCTGAGTGTCCCGGGGCTGGGCTCCAACATGACAGGCATACTTGGCTCGACAAACCGGAAAGTGCTGGAAAGAAGAAAGCCTGGATGGAGATGAAAGGAAAGCGGCACACACACCCACCTGCTGGAAACAGAGAGGGACCTACAGCCGCAGCAGCTGGTGCCCGGCCTTCCAGCGGGCCGAGCTCTCACACACGGGAGTGACAGATTGGCGGCAACTGTTTCCAAAAGCAAGGCTGCGAGCACAGGCCCGGGACGGAGCTGATCCTCCCCACAGGTCCCCGGGCCAGCACAGGCACACAGCCTCGCCCTGGGGCTCCGCAGAGTGAAGGGAGGGTGCCTCGGAGACTTCTTTGTTTTTCCTGCATTCCTGTGGGCTGGCTCTGCCATTTCCAAACGGCTGTCACGTCTCCCGTTCTCCTGACCAGGAGCTTAGTCATGGAACCAGTGGCCAGGGCAACACTACCACGTCTAAGGACTGGTCCCGGGCAAAACCATGAGGAGGCCAGAGCGCAGCTTCGGGGTCTCCCACTCACCCCGTCTCTGCACTCTCCTTCATCCAGCATATGCTTCCTGCTTCCTTGGTGCCCATCCTGGACTCTAAAGGGTTTCCTTCTCAGAGGGCTCTCAACTTACTCAGGGTTCCACCACGTCCCTGGGTGTGAGAATGGCCTGGCTCAGCCATCTCCCCACGCAGAGATTCCGCTCACACTGGTCTGGGGCAGGCTCCCTGAGTCAGAGTTTTTAACAGACCCTCCAGGTGACCAGGCTGTGGTCGGTGTATCAGTGGGGAAAGACTGCGTTAGGGTGTGTGTTGGTAACTAAAGTACCCTTGATAATGTTTTAGGTTCTAACAAAGAACTGCTGGCTAGGAGCACGTAGAGTTGGAGATATGCATCTCCAATGGTGGAATGTTGGCTGGAGAACGAATATTTAAAATGCAGATCATCTCTGGGGCTCCCTCATCCAACATCATTCATCTTGTCAACAGCACTCCAATCAACCCCGAGGAGACAGCTCTTCACCTACACACAAGGTGGGGATCTCTGAAGCTTCCCTCTCTGGCTGCCAGTACATATCTCTGCCTCGATTGTCAGGATAAATCCACAGAATCATCAGACTGTTTCCAAGCTCTCCACACAGGAACATCATGGTGCAGAAAACAGAATTTATGAAGTTTAAATGTAAAGATGTTGCCATTTTTCTCAAAGTCACAGTCAACAGCCAGCACCCGATGTAAATGACCAAGCCTCTATTCCTCATAGGTTTCACCTTTTTATCAACTTTTTGGGGGGGTTCTAACGTGTTCTTTACACATTTCTAACTACCTTGAAAACACAGTCCTTACTGACATGAGTGATAATCAGAAAGAATGAAAGGATAAATGTGTATTCTATAGTTCACATTTGACCTCTACTCTTGAAACTGCCATTTGCAGAAATGGCCCTGTTTTACAGAAATCTGAGAAACAATGTGGAATTTCATCCGGCCCTTGACCCTACGACAGAGCTTTCCTGGAACCCTCCAGGCCTACATTTCAATAAACCCCGGGGAAGGGCAGCCCTCCAGGTGCCTCCAGGTCAGATGTAATCCGCTAGGACTATTTCCAACTGGCGAGCTTTCCTTTTTTAAACACATCCCTCTCCTGGGGGAAGGGGCCATACTTCCAAAGGTCGTATTTCCAGTCCGACCTGCAAAATGGCCCCCAAACCTCTAAAGGTCAAGTATAGGACATATGTGTCACAGTCTTCGCTGAAGCAGAATGCACTTCAAAAAAAAAAAAAAAAAAAAAAGTCATTCCTTTATAAAACCAATCATGAGTCACTTAATGGAGGCCCCATGTGAACCTGGTCAATTAATACAAGGTAAAAGTTGTAAACGCTGATAGAACATTCTGAGAATGCTTTCTACACATTCTGACACTGGGCGCTCTGTTTGTGGAAGCTGGGGGGAGGAGCAAAGGGCAAAGACTGAACTTCTCTGCTCCTCCTCTCTGCAGACCCCAGGGAGTCTGAACAGGTACAAGCCTTTTTGCATTTGAGAAGGAAAACCCTGTGTCACCTCCACCACCAACAGTATCACCAAGAAATCTTCAACATCTTTTCAAATTGAATTAGGTTCATTCATTCACCGTTTCAACAAATATTTATTCATTCCTTTTTTGGTGCCAGAATGGTGTAAAAGAATCAACAACCCATTAATCAAACAAAATTGACCTCGTCCTCCTCTTCAATTGGTCGGGAGAGAGTTTGGAAATGTGACCAAGCTAAGACTGAGACTACATGTTCCTAGGGTTAAAAACACTGTATCTTAAAACTGCTCTGTCCTCTTGCAAGTAAAATGAAACCCTATAACATGACTCCACTTAGACCTTGAAAGTTCATGAAACCATGACCCAACACTTCTTGTCCTCGAGCCACTGGCTGCCGGGCAGAGCCGTCACCTGTCCTCAGAGATGTTATCAACATGAATCTGGACAAGGATCTAACATGTCTGAAGGGAACTATAAAGCACCGTATAATTATTCCTCCCAATTCTCAGGGCATAGCTCCAAGGTCATCTCGTTGCTGAAACCTGACACAAACGTCACCAGCCGCCTGCGAGCCGGAAGTGAGCTTCCCCGTGGGGACCTGGGGCACCTGCCACGCGCAGCCCGGCCCCGGTCCGGGTGTGCAGCGGGCACTCGCTTACCTTCTCCTGAGGGCCCAGCACACCGGAAGCAGCGCTGCGAGGGGGGCTCTGGCCCGACTTCCGGAGTGGACGCCCACTTCTGTGTGACCGTGGCCTCCGTTTTCTCATCTGTTAAAAAAAATGACAGTAGTCTTAGCACATGGGATTATTATGACTTAAGAACACTCCTCTAAACTGTCCCAGCCCAGAGGGGCCCAAGGAAATGCGACCATAAAGGCATATGGTGTCCTGGGCAGATTCCGGAACAGAAAGTAGAAACTGGGTGAAGGCGAAGAACATTCTAAGCAAAACCATACTGAGATGGCTATTATCGAAGGAAGGAAGGAAGGAAGGAAGGAAGGAAGGAAGGAAGGAAGGAAGGAAGGAAGGAAGGGAGGGAGGAAGGAAGGGAGGAAGGAAGGAAGGAAAAGAGGGAGGGAGGGAGGGAGGGAGGGAGGGAGGGAGGGAGGAAGGGAGGGAGGGAGG
This sequence comes from Plecotus auritus, assembly GCF_963455305.1. Classification (NCBI taxonomy): domain Eukaryota; kingdom Metazoa; phylum Chordata; class Mammalia; order Chiroptera; family Vespertilionidae; genus Plecotus; species Plecotus auritus. The sequence goes on from NC_137774.1 coordinate 176,720,883, forward strand.
GCGGACCAGTATTGGAGACGATGTGGAGAAGCTGGAACCCTATGCACTGTTGGTGGCAATGCCAAATGGCACAACCCCTCTGGAGCACAGTATAGAAGTTCCTCAAAAAATTAAAAATGGCCCTGACCGGTGTGGCTCAGTGGCTAGAGCGTCAGCCTGCGGACTGAAAGGTCCCGGGTTCGATTCCGGTCAAGGGCATGTGCCTTGGTTGCGGACACATCCCCAGTAGCGGGTGTGCAGGAGGCAGCTGAATCGATGTTTCTTTCTCATCGATGTTTCTAACTCTCTATCCTCTCCCTTTATCTCTGTAAAGAAAAAAAATCAATAAAATATATTTTTTAAAAAAAATTAAAAATGGAACTCCCATAGGGTCTAACCCTCCCCCTCCTGGGTATTTGCCCACGAGAATGGAAACCAGGATCTCAAAGAGATGCGAGCGCTTCCGTGTTCACAGCGGCACCGCTCACAGGAGCCAATGCGTGGAAACAGCCTCATGTCCAGCAGGCAGGTGGACAGAGAAGGAACCTGGTGTGTCCACACAGAAAAAACCGAGTCAGCCTTTTTAAAAAATAAAAGAAGGAAGTTCTAGATGCTACAACGCCGATGAACTTTGAGGACATGATCATAAGCCAGTCACAGAAAGACAAATTCTACAAGGTTCTCCTTATGTGAGGTCTCTGAAATAGTCAAAAATCGTAGATTCAGAGAGCCGGGTGCTGGTTGGCAGGGCTGAGGTGGGAGGGAGGCAGGCAGTTACAAGTCAACCGGCTTAACGTTTCAGTCCAGCCAGGTGAGCCGGCTCCAGAGCCCTGCTGGCTAACTCCGGGCCTGCATCAGCAACGCGCTATGAAGAGGGTAAAGCTCATGCTAAGCGTTCTTTTCAGAATGTTTTTAAAAAGTTGTTTTAAGTTCTAACCCCTTCCCCCCACAATATACTAGCATGGCTGGCAGCAGGCCCTCAATAAAAAGTAAGTAGCCCTGACCGGTTTGGCTCAGTGGATAGAGCGTCGGCCTGCGGACTGAAGGGTCCCAGGTTCGGTTCCGGTCAAGGGCATGTACCTTGGTTGCGGGCACATCCCCAGTAGGAGGTGTGCAGGAGGCAGCTGATTGATGTTTCTCTCTCATAGATGTTTCTAGCTCTCTATCCCTCTTCCTTCCTCTCTGTAACAAAAAAAAAAAAAAAACAAACAAAAAAAAAAAGTAAGTAGCAAGTGTTAGTATTAACAGCAGTGGGAAACCAACAGCAGCTTTTCAGGCAAGTTGTGGATTTCTCGTTCTCCGTGCTCTGGGATTCGATTTCGTTGGGGGTTTTCTTTTTTGTACAACATTTAGCAAAAAGCTGTAACTGTAAGGACAAAAGCATTATTTCACGTTTCGGTTTCCTTGTTTCGACACTGTGTAGGAAAGGGTTTCGTGTGCCAGAGCCGATATACGGTGCGGTGTCTCTGGGCCCTAACCCCGCGTGGAAAGATTAGGCAGGCATGCCTGAAATGTCCCAGCACCTGTCTCGGAAGCTATGGGCCTCTTCCACAGGCTTTCCATCGGAACTGTTGGGGATTTCTTGTTTTTATTCTATGATTTCGTTTCTATGAAATGTCCAGAACAAGCAAATCCATAGAGAGACAACAGATGAGTTGTTGCCAAGGGCGAGGGGGCGGGGGGATAGGAAGTGACTGCTGAAAGGACTGGCTGGGTTTCCCTTTGGGGTGAGAGCAATGTTGAGGGCCCGGCCGTCATGGCTCAGCAGTTGAGCATCAACCTATGACCCAGGAGGTCACGATTTGATTCCTCGTTAGGGCACAGGCCTGGGTTGCGGGCTCGATCCCCAGTGGGGGGCATGCAGGAGGTAGCTGGTCAGTGCTTCTCTCTCATCATTGATGTTTCTACCTCTCTCTCCCTCTCCCTACCTCTCTGAAATCTTAATTTTTTAAAAAATATATTTTATTGATATTTTACAGAGAGGAAGGGAGAGGGAGAGAGAGCTAGAAACATCGATGAGAGAGAAACATCGATCAGCTGCCCCCCGCACACCTCCCACTGGGGATGTGCCTACAACCAAGGTACATGCCCTTGACCGGAATCGAACCCAGGACCCTTCAGTCCGCAGGCCGACGCTCTATCCACTGAGCCAAACCGGTTTCGGCAATATGTATATATTTTAAGAAATGTTCTGGAATTAGATAGTGGTGATGATCGTACACTGTGAATATATTAAAACCCATTGAATTATACACATTAAAATGATGGCCTTTGTTATATAAATGTTGCCTCAGTTTAAAAAACAAAATTGCAAAAAGAGATACATAAAGCACTCAGAAGAAGGCCGTGAGCGCTCAACAAACCTCAGGTGTGAGTAATACGAATACTTCCAGCACAGACACTGTTTTCTTTGTTGTGATGAAGTGTCTGACTCCTTTTTTTTTTGATGTCTGAGTACTTGACAGCTTCTAGGCCCAGCCCTACACCTGCCCCTGCCCCTCCTGCCCACACACCCGCCGGCAAGCTGATAAGAGAGCCTGGAGGTTCCCTCTTTGGTGCCAGTGGGAGATGCAAACCTCCTGAGGCCCTGGCCCCAGTGCAGAGCCTCGCCTGCCCCCATGCCCCCAAACCACAACACGCTCTCCTGGGGCTCTGCCGACCTGCTCCCCCAGAGGCCTCAATGATGCAGACGATAAACCTTCCTATCGCCCGGCTGTGTGTGTGTGTGTATGAGAGAGAGAGAGAGAGAGAGAGAGAGAGAGAGAGAGAGAGATATCACCATTCTTCACACCCACACCGAACAGTGGGCTGGTGGGAGGGCCCCACCGATCCCTGCAGGTGGCTGCAATGACCAGCCTCCTCCTCAGCTGGCTCCCGGTGCCTGCACTCACACGTGACCACAGGAGGCGGACGGGAGAGGGGGACCTGCCTGCTTGTTGGCCACAGTCCCCACCACTCCCTATCGCCTCACTCCCAGGCTCCCACCATCTTCACTCCGCCTGTCCAGGCCTGTAGGCTGGGGCGGCTTCCAGTCCCGGCCTCGGCGTCTAAGCCAACGTGGTGCATCAGGGACACCCTCAAAAAGGGGTCCCCTCCGCTGCCCTGGCTCCAGGCTGGCCCGCCAGCGCCTAGGGGAGGCCCAGCACCGGCTGCCGGGGGTGGGGTGGGGGGTCTCCGCCAGGACCCGTGGTTCTGCCCTGTGTAGACGAGGGGGAGGGGAGGGGGGCAAAGCTGGACCCTGTCAACTCCCCGGAAGACGCTTCCAAGTGGCGGTGGCCTGCCCTCCCCGCCCTGCCCCCGGGGCCCGAGCCTGGACTGGGGCAGAGCCTGCGGAGTCAGGGGGGCGGGGGGTGGGAGGGGTCTGACCGCTGCCCCCACACGCCCACCAGCGTCCCGCCCCCACCCCTCCACCCCCGAGGGTGACCTCACTTCACGGGGCGGGCCGACCTCGGGGCTGATGGCGGGAGACGCCAGTGAACACGTGGGTCCGCTCGGCGCCCAGTGCGAGCTCAGGCGAGGCCAGGCTCTGCGCGCGCACCCGGGGGCCGCACTGCGCCTGCGCGGCCGGTTTGCCTTCTGAGTTCGCCTTCTCAGGTGCATTTCACGGAGCAGCTGCAGCCCCGTTAAGCTCGATGGCCTTTGGCGGCCTTGCTTGCTCTGCAGCATCAGGGCCAGCCAACCGGCTCAGGGCGTCTCCCGGGACCCGCCCACCCCATGGAATCAGCCAACCGGCTCAGGGCGTCTCCCGGGACCCGCCCACCCCATGGAATCAGCCAACCGGCTCAGGGCATCTCCCGGGACCCGCCCACCCCATGGCATCAGCCAACCGGCTCAGGGCGTCTCCTGGGACCCGCCCACCCCATGGCATCAGCCAACCGGCTCAGGGCATCTCCCAGGACTCGCCCACCCCATGGCATCGTGAACCACCTGCCCGCGGGCCCCTGGCATGCACATATTTGTGCTCTTTCTTCTGCTTTGGCCTGGGATGTTTCTCCACCCATCCTTCTCGTGATACGCTGGTTCTCATCTTTGGAGGGGCTTTTCCCACTTCCTCGACGTCTTCAGAAAAATGGATTGCTGATTCCTCCTTCCTCCCATAGCATGTTATGTGTAAAGATGATAAGAATTGTCCTCTTCTGAATAACGCTACGTGCGATTCATTTATCTTTACATGTGTTGTTTGAATTGAATGTGTTGGTTTCAAGCCATCCTTTCCTGGAAACAAGGTAGCAGATCAACATGGACTACTTTCCTACCTTGAATTCCTGTAGAAATAATGTCCACCACGGGACCCACAATGTCAGCCACTGGCTTTAGGTGGCCTTGAGATTAGCCTATTGCTGTTCAGGTTGTCACTCTCCACCTTCATGAAGCAATCTTTAAGAGATGAGAGCACATCTAGCTTCTCTTCTTTTGTGGCTCAAAAAGCACCAGGCTGGCAGCTGTACGTGATAAAGCCAACAGCTGCATATTTGTGGCCATGGATGCCTCATTCTTTATTCACTTTAACTCTTACTGTTTTCCAGGCGTCCTCAAACTACGGCCCGCGGGCCACATGCGGCCCGCCGAGGACATTGATCCGGCCCGCCAGGTGCCTCGTCCCAGGCCCGCAGTGCGCATAGGAATTTGTTCATAGTTTTTTTTTTAAACTATAGTCCGGCCCTCCAACGGTCTGAGGGACAGTGAACTGGCCCCCTGTTTAAAAAGTTTGAGGACCCCTGGTTTAGTCTCTTCAGTTCCACCTCTGAGGATTGCTCTTACTGTTTATGCTCTTCAGTTCCACAATCAAGGCTCTCTCCTCTGGCCATGGGTCTGCCTGAATTTATCTTTCACCCTGAGGCACCTAAGCAACCACAAAAAATGCAGATTCACTTTCTAAGGAGCCGGGGTCTCCTCAAAGATAGCCGAACTAGGACAATAGCCATGTGTATTCTTCTCTTCGTTAATACATTGATTACAAAGATTCAAACAATACCTAACAGTAGAAAGGCAGCCCCCTCCTCAACCCCCCAATAAGGCCATTTGTTTCGTAAGGTCTCAGACATGTCATTTCTATACACACTGTTTCATGTATTCAGTTTTCTAATTTTTACACCCACAAATCCCAGGACACCAACCACTCTGCTTAATCCACAGTAGGAATGTTTCTATATCAATATGTCATCTCTTTTGTTTCTATTTTGACCAGGCCATAGAGACTTATTTGGAAAAGAGCGGCTTGGATAAGAAGATGGGACATGGTGGGGAAAGCAGGCATCCAAACATCACATCTGTCTCACAGATGAGCCCTTTCCCTCCATGGAGCAAAAAAGCCACGTGCTGTGGTACCAGAGAAAATCGTCAGAAAAAGCACAGAACTTAATTCTTAAAATTAAACGTAATCCCGGCCTCCTTATTTTCACATCTTCATTCCTATCGGGTCAATGTGTGCTGTTCGCTAACGCAGACTCTGACACCAGACTCTGAACAAGGAGGCATCTTGACGAGAAACATGTCCCTAAATGCGGGAAATGATGAGGAAGGAGCCCAGCGGGCTGGGTTTGGTGGCAGACTTGACTGGAGCTCTGAAATCTGCTCCCACCACCAGTTGCCTTTGGAACATCTATTTGTGCCGCGCGCCAGACACAGCCTGCTGTGGGAGCCAGAAGCAGGCAGCGCCCGCGTCCTCGGCAAAGGCGCCAGCTCAGACGGCTGTCACGCGACACTGCGGCGGCCCTGGGGACGTGGGCACAGGCGCCGACCGCACGTCTCACCGGCTGCATGGGAGAGCCAGGGGATTCCGGGTGATTCTCCTGGGCGATGCAAAACGGCACCGAGTTCGTGTTCCATCCTCACAGGAGAAACTTCCAGAAACCCACTGGGGAGAACGAAGTGCAAATGCCACCTCTTGAGCAACTTGTTCAGAGACGTGTGGGCAGCTGCAAACGAAGCACAAAGCAGGGCGCCCGTTCGAAAAAGGCCCTTGTGGGGGGCATCGCCCCAAAGCACTGACACAGGGCACCACGCCGCCCCGGCCACCAACCTCGGCCCTGCGCCTCTGGCCCAGGTGCTGGGAGCCACCCCTGCTCCCTCAGCGCCCCCGCACCGCCTGGGCCATAGTTAACATCAGGGGAAACACAAGATGCCGAAAACGAAGGCCCCGAGCCAGTGCCTCCAGCAGCTCCAAGCTCTGCCGCTGGTCCCTGCCCCTGGACGTGTGCGCTAACCCGCAGCAGCTGCGCCCGGGAGCCCAGGGCAGCGCTTAGTCTAAGCCAGCCGTGGGCAAACTACGGCCCGCGGGCCGGATCCGGCTGTTCTCTCCGGTTCTCTTGCTCTCCCCTCCGCTCCTTTACTTTGAATTTATATTAGTTCACACAAACACTCCATCCATGCTTTGGTTCCGGCCCTCCGGTCCAGTTTAAGAACCCATGGTGGCCCTCGAGTCACAAAGTTTGCCCACCCCTGGAAGCGCTTCTAAGCCTTAGAAGCCGGTTGGCCACAGAGGAGCGAGCGGGAAGGATGACTGCGTGGAGCCAGCCAGCAGGGTGTCCCCTGAACCCCGGGAAGCCGGAAGCTTAGCCATCCGCAGCTCAGCCTGCTTGCTGGCTCCCGGGAGGAGCCGTCTGACCGGGGAGGCCACCGGCCACAGCCAGCCTGGCCGAGCGCTTGGACGAGCTTGGGCTGTGCGTCTTCATCAGGCACTCCGAGCCCCTCTTGCACAGCGACAGGCAGCATCTCCTCATCCTGGGGACAGAAATAAACACTCAGCAGGAACGGGGACACGCCGAGGCAGCGCTCCGCTGGCCTGGAAGCCTCCTCCTAGACCAGAGGTGGGCAAACTTTTTGACTCGAGGGCCACCATGGGTTCTTAAACTGGACCGGAGGGCCGGAACAAAAGCATGGATGGAGTGTTTGTGTGAACTAATATAAATTCAAAGTAAAGGAGCGGAGGGGAGAGCAAGAGAACCCTCCGCTCTTTCGGCTCCGCGGGCCGGATAGAACAGCCGAACGGGCCGGATCCGGCCCGCGGGCCGTAGTTTGCCCACGGCTGTCCTAGACGGAGGATGGCGCAGGCGCTGGTGCTGTGGCTCGTGGGCCTGGTACCGAGTTGCCCATCACTTTTCTAGGACACATTTCTGGCTCCTTGACTATTGCCAGCCTTCGCAATGCCGTTCTTCCTGAAACCCTCGCTGCCCTGGTCTCAGCTGCTCGGCCGGCCCGTTCCCACCGAGCGGTGAGCTCCCGGCTGCCATGTGGCCTGTAGGCTCCATTGTTCGCTACCTGAGCGGGGGCTGCTTGCCCCCCACCCTTCCCCCCCCCCCGCCCCCCAGACGGTGCTAGTCTGTGGAGATGCAAACAGCTGATGACACTCAGAATGAAGTCCTGGGAGTGCACACAGGGGCCTCTGTTGCACAATCCGCACTTGTCCCCGGCAGAGCGGCGATCCACCGAGCTGATAGGAGATCCAGACTGCGATGGGAGGCCAGACTGACTGCTCGCCTTCACGTGGGCCTACGAACACTTATCTCCTCCTCCCCAGCTCCTTCTCGGGTTGCAGCTGGACCGGGGAGACGTAAATATGTAAGGAAAACCCGAAGCCGTACTCCCGGGTATCCTCTCCCAAGGCCAGCGCTGCGCAGCCGCCTGATCGCGGGCTGATTCGACGTTTTATCCCTAAAGAAAGGGCCGAGAGAGCGAGAAAAGGCAGCTCGCTGTGCCCCAAGGTGGCAGGAGGCACCGCCTATACGGATCTTTTTGTTCTGGTTCACGGTGTGTGGGCCTGGGCCGTGGGCAGAGCTCCTGGGGCCCTCTCTCCCAGCCCCCAGGCCAGCCTTAACCCAGATTCCTGCCGAAGAAGTCCTTTCTGGGGCAGACGTGACACAGGAAACCTCCGCCGTGGCTGCTGGCGTTTTCATGGGCATTGAACGCCCACGGCCAGACTCGGCTCTCTACGGACGGCCAGCTTGCATCTTCCTAGAACTTTCTGGGGGGAAGCACTCTGGCCGAAAGCTCAATGCTGTTCCGCTGTCGTGAGGGTAACAAGCACACACGTTCCTCACATGTCTCCAATCGCTTCCCGTAAGGCAGTGCAACGTTCTGCTTCTTCCATGAAACGGAGTCATCAGCCCTGCCCTAACCGGTCTGGCTCAATGGATAGAGTATCGGCCAGTGGATTGAAGGGTCCCGGGTTCGATTCTGGTCAAGGGGGGGGGGCCATGTACCTTGGCTGTGGGCTCCATCCCCAGTAGGGGGTGTGCAGGAGGCAGCTGATCCATGTTTCTCTCTCATCGATGTTTCTAACTCTCTATCCCTCTCCCTTCCTCTCTGTAAAAAAATCAATAATTTTTTAAAAAGTCATCAACCTAAGACACCCTGAGCGTACTTCTTGAAACATTCCACTAAGCCACCAGTGGGCTGAGTTTGGGGAGGAGGGAGAGCCACCGTGTTCAAATACGGTTTTGTGTTGTTGGGTTTGGTTGGTTTCAGGAAACGTGTAATGTGATTGGAAATAAGACTCCTGTTCAGACTGCACAGTGTTGGCCCTGGGTTGGGTTGTCTCTTTCTCTTCCTCGGGACTCCAGGGTGGCGCCTCTGACGGGCGGGAAGCCAAGCCTCCCCCCTCCCCTGGGTGGTCCCACCAGGAAAAGGAGGGACGCGGTGCTTGTAAGCCTGCCATTGGGACAGCGCATCTGGGACCGGCGGCCTTGCACCCCGTCCCCTACCGGCTCCCTGACAGCCAGCTCTGAGCCCAGCTCCGGCCTTGCACCCCGTCCCCCACCGGCTCCCTGACAGCCAGCTCTGAGCCCACCTCCGGCCTTGCACCCCGTCCCCCACCGGCTCCCTGACAGCCAGCTCTGAGCCCACCTCCGGCCTTGCACCCCGTCCCCCACAGGCTCCCTGACAGCCAGCTCTGAGCCCAGCTCCGGCCTTGCACCCCGTCCCCCACCGGCTCCCTGACAGCCAGCTCTGAGCCCACCTCCGGCCTTGCACCCCGTCCCCCACCGGCTCCCTGACAGCCAGCTCTGAGCCCACCTCCGGCCTTGCACCCCGTCCCCCACCGGCTCCCTGACAGCCAGCCCTGCAGCCCACCTCCGGCCTTGCACCCCGTCCCCCACCGGCTCCCTGACAGCCAGCTCTGAGCCCAGCTCCGGCCTTGCACCCCGTCCCCCACCGGCTCCCTGACAGCCAGCTCTGAGCCCACCTCCGGCCTTGCACCCCGTCCCCCACCGGCTCCCTGACAGCCAGCTCTGAGCCCACCTCCGGCCTTGCACCCCGTCCCCCACCGGCTCCCTGACAGCCAGCTCTGAGCCCACCTCCGGCCTTGCACCCCGTCCCCCACCGGCTCCCTGACAGCCAGCTCTGAGCCCACCTCCGGCCTTGCACCCCGTCCCCCACCGGCTCCCTGACAGCCAGCTCTGAGCCCAGCTCCGGGCCCAGTGGGAAGGCTGAGCTGCTCCTTCCCGCAGCCTGCATCCCCAGAGCCTGACCCTGCGTGCCGGCGGGGCTCCTGAGCAGGGGGGAGAGTTTCCAGAACACCTATATTCCTTGGCACCGTCCCGCCCGCCCTACTGGACTGGTATCGGTGAGCCTCTGGATCATTGCTTTCAGACCCAGAAAAAGCCCTGGGTGGACGTACACCAAAGCGTTAATAACCATTGTCTCTGGGTGGGAAGGACACACATGATTTCAGTTTCCCCCTCCTCTCTGTTTTCCAAACGTTCTGCGGGAACTCCCGTGACTTTTGTGCTCAGGGAAGGAAAAAGGTTCGGTGTTTTGCTTCAAGTCCCCGCAATCTACCGTTACCACCGCCTATTTCTGCTTCGGCGAGTTCTCTCTCCTCCTTTCCAGGCGGAGGCTGGGGAAAGGGCTCTCCCGCCACGAAGCAGGCCCAACTCTACAGGACAAATTCTGAGAGACAACATTTTTTAAAAGGTTTCAACGTCTTGTGTGGAGTAAAAAAAAAAAAAAAAAAAAAAAAAGCTAGATTTTGAAGCCCGGTCCTTTATAACAGAAAGAGGGAGATAATGACTAATTAATGATGCAAAGCCTCCCAATTCTCATGGCATCACGAATTGGAAAATAGAAATCGGAGCCACAAAGAGGGGAAGGCAGGCCACGAGAAAGTATGCCCTAAACCAGGGGTGGGCAAACTTTGTGACTCGAGGGCCACAGTGGGTTCTTAAACTGGACCGGAGGGCCGGAACAAAAGCATGGATGGAGTGTTTGTGTGAACTAATATAAATTCAAAGTAAAGGAGCGGAGGGGAGAGCAAGAGAACCGGATAGAACACCCAGATCCGGCCCGCGGGCCGTAGTTTGCCCACAGCTGCCCTAGACACAAAACGAAATGACCTTCCGCTTAGAAGTCACCGTCCACCCCCCCCACCTTCCCCTCCCCCACGCCAGGACTTTCTGCAATTGGTGGGGCACTGCCTTCCTGGAGTCACAGTTTCCACTCTCCCGGGAAACGTGTTCCCCTCTGAGACGGGCCATTTCTGGGGCGCAGCAGGCTCTGTGCTGCTCTCCTGGCCGCCCCCACCGGCCAGGGCCACTGCGTGCCCTGCAGCTTCTGTACAGGAAGCGTGCAGGCTGCTGCCATCTGCCCCCTCCTTACAAAATCCCTTCGTGGAACTTCAGCTTCAAGTCGAATTCATTGTTTAAAAAAATAACACAAGATACCACTTCACACCTAGGACGACAGCTGTAATCAAAAAAGACCATAGCGAGTTGTGACAAGCATGGGGAGAAATGGGAACACCCATTGATTGCTGGTGGGATATGACATGAAATAAACAGTTTCCAAAATACTGTGTGGATAGCAATTTGGTAGCACCTCAAAAAGTTAAACATCTACCAGTACATCGTCTGACCCAGGGAGTCCGCTCCGCGGTGTAAAGACTCAAGATACATGAAAGCATCTGCCACACAAAAACTCGTGTGAGCGTGCTCAGAGCTGTGTTATTCATGATGGCTAAAAAGTGGCAGCGACCCACATACCCATCAGCTGATGGCTGGACAAGTGAAATGTGGTCTATCCATACAATTACATATTATTTACCCATAAAAAAAGGATTGGCCGAAAACCGGTTTGGCTCAGTGGATAGAGCATCAGCCTGCGGACTGAAGGGTCCCGGGTTCGATTCCGGTCAAGGGCATGTACCTTGGTTGCGGGCACATCCCCAGTGGGGAGTGTGCAGGAGGCAGCTGATCGATGTTTCTCTCTCATCGATGTTTCTGACTTTCTATCCCTCTCCCTTCCTCTCTGTGAAATATCAATAAAATATATTTAAAAAAAAAAAAAGGAATGGAGTACCAATACATGCTACAACACGGACAAGCCTTGAAGACATTGTTCTAAGTAAAAGAATCCAGATACAGAAGGCTATATGTTGTATGATTCTTTTTACGTGAAATGTCCAGAATGGCCAAATCGATAGGCAGTAACATAATGGTTGCCAAGAGCTAAGAGAAAGGAGGTGTGGAAGTGACCGCTAATGGGTACAGACCTTCTTTTTAAAATATATATATATATAATTGATTTCAGAGAGGAAGGGAGAGAGAGAGAGAAACATCAGTGATGAGAGAGAATCATTGATCAGCTGCCTCCTGCTCACCCCACACTGGTGATCGAGCCCACAACCCAGGCATGTGCCCTGACAGGGTATCAAATTGTGACCTCCTGGTTCTTAGGTCAACACTCAACCACTGAGCCAAGCTGGCCGGGCACAGGGCTTCCTTTTACAGTAATAAAAACACTCTGGAATTAGATCATGGTGATATTGGCACAATTCTGTGAATAGTCTACAAACCACTGAATTGTACCCTTTTGAAGAAAGAATTTTATGATAGGTGAATTATACACCAATAAAGCTATATTTTTAAAAACTGGATTTGGAAGTATCAATATAAAAATATGAGTCGTAATGGTTATTTTCTAGCTCTGTTTATTAAAATCCAGAGAGTTTCCACTGTCACTCCTCTAGCAATGCGCACCCTCCGCACCCAGACTTTAACCTCTAACACCACTTCCAATTGTTTAGAAAACAGGGCCCTTGGAGAAAGGCTGGTTCTATGCCTGGCAGCACAGGCACAGGGTCAGGCTGGGCCAAGCTGTGCCAGGAAGCAAACCAACCCTCAGGATGAGCGGGATTATGGGAAGAGGAAACAGGCCCCTGGACGGGACTCGCACCCGTCAAAATTGTGCAGATGCAGAAATCCCCGAATCTCTGACTATCCAGGAGTGCATCATGGTGTTCTAGGAGGACCAGTCTTTGAGAAAGAAAACAAAGCAAAGAACAAAACCATTTTTGTCAGCATCACTTGAAATAGCCATTCAACCAACACCTTCCTTAGAAAATATGTAAAGGAGGGAAAATAAACATGTATTCTGCCATCGGTATAAGGTTTCAAAGTAATAGCCCAACTTATAAATACATATATATTTATCACATATTTTTACTATATATGACCTACCTTATATAAATTATATATACATATTATAATTATATATGGTTAATTATAAAAACATTTGAGCAGAGACCTGAAGAAGGAGTAAGCCAAGGACATATCTGAAGTAAAAGGTGTTTTTTTTTTCCTCTGTTTAATATATTTTATCTTTAAAATTACAGTTGACATGTAATATTATGTTAGTTTCCAGTGTACAACCCTGTGGTTAGACATTCATGTAACTTACAGAGTGCAGCATGGGGAACATAGTCAATAATAAGCAGGTGGGTGCTAGACGTAGCACGGCGATCACTTCGTAAGTTACGTAAAGTAAAGGCTTTTCAGGCTGAAAGAGCAAAAATGCAGCGTGTGTGGCAGGAATGCGTTTGGAGGCCCATGAGGCTGCCGAGAAAGGAATGAGAATCATAGGTGAGCAGGTCAAGGAGGACTTGGGGGGAAAGAAGCACCCCCAGGGCTCATGAAAATGATTCTGTCTCAATCACCTGGAAACAAGGCCCTTTCCCCTCTCTGCTAGTGAATGTCATTACCTCCGCTCACATTCATCACCTTTATCTTCCCATCTAAGGATGAAAACTGGGGGTGGATGACACAGCTCCACCTGCCACCCCAAACAGATATTGCTAATGAATCACACCTTACAGCCCTTTTCTCCTCTCCCGCATCAGGTTTACCCAGTTCTCATTCCCATCCTATAATCCCAGGAAGCATACCTGTGTCATCTTTGTCCTAAAAAGAAGGGCTTTGTTGTCTACTAGTAGAAGACACTAGAGAACCTATGGCCTTGTGGGTTCCTGGAAGCGTGAGCAGTCTTCACTTCCTCTGGACCTTAGTGGAGGTCCCCCAGAAAGCCAACCCGGGAAGCAGGAAGGCGGAAGTCCACGCTCTGCTGGAGAGTGTGACTCGGGGGCCCATGGTGGGTGTGAGGGCAAAGCAGAAGGAAAGGAGATCCAACACGAAGCCACATTATAGAGCGGGCACCTTTACTGTGACTGATTGTTCCATCCCACAGGACAGCCTGACATTTGTCTCAGGACCACCTATCTGGGGGAAGAAAGGGGAGTATTCATCCACAGACGGCTGCTGAGGTCACTGTTCTGTAGACGGACCTCTTGCCTGGATTTCTCCGTTTCCCTGTGGCATAGTTCTTCCAACTCCTGAATTTCCTGCAGATGAGAAGTCGAGCTAACATCTCGGTTATATTCCATTTCTATCTGTTGGCTGGAATTCATCACGGGTGATATTATTTCTTTGCATTCCATTAAGTCAGGTCGCACCTATAGCTGGTTGCCCACCGTAGTGATACCAAGATTAACCTTTGGATTTGGGTGAAGACAGCCTGGTCCCTCCATTGTGCCGTGGATTTCACCTGAAACTAGAAAGTCATCTAGTTTCTTTGGCCCCACGTAAATGTCAATGCCCCATCATTTATCTAATGTTGTTACTATCAATTGGCACTCAATTGTACTCCACCAGTTCTATGCACACAAGAAATACTATTTCATATACAGAAAAATGTCAGAAGTAGCTGGAAATGGACTTCTCATCTATCTCTCCATGCCCAGTTAGGAGGTGGGTTTACCCAATACAAAGATGCCACACAGTTGTATATCTTAATGGAGTATTTGGGCCCCTTTCATCCTATCCCCATTTGAGTTTTGTTTTTAATATGTTTTTATTGATTTTTAGAAAGAGAGGAAAGGAGAGGGAGAGAGAGATAGAAACATCATTGATGAGAATCATTGACTGGCTGCCTCCTACACTCCCCCTGCTGGGGATCAAGCCCACAACCCGGGCATGTGCCCTGACCAGGAATCAAACCATGACCTCCTGGTTCATAGGTTGATGTTCAACTATTTAACCAAATGCTGGCCGGGCCCCATATGAGCTTTATATCTTGAGTTACTGCTACCCTTTAAAGTTAGTGCTTCGAAAGTGCAATGGAAACATGGATTTTCTTGGGAATTGGCTTATGGAACAGCCATTCCTTCCCATTCACCTGTTTGATTAGTTCATCCCAAGGTGCTTTGTGTTCTTGGTTGTAACAGGTCATGATTTGGCTCTTTCCAGGGTCAAAAAGGAAGACTGACATGTGTTATCCATAATAGATTTATTCATAAAAATAACCCTGGCAATTTAGGGCATTCAAAATTTCCTTAAACACAAGTCCCAAACAGAACCTGCCCATCTTCCCTATTGTTTATCCCAGAAAAGGATACCACCACCAACTTCTTCAGACCAGAAACTCAAGACTCTCCTTGTCTCCTTCTTTTCCCTCACCCCCCACATCCAGTCAATTGGCAGAACCTATCAATTCTACCTCTTAATCATCTCTTTTTAAAAAAATATACTTCTATTGATTTCAGAGAGGAAGGGAGAGGGAGAGAGGGATAGAAACATCAACGATGAGAGAGAATCATTGATCGGCTGCCTCCTGCACGCCCCCTACTGGGGATCAAGCCCACCACCCAGGCATGTGCCCTTGACCGGAATCAAACCCGGGACTCTTCAGTCTGCCGGCCAACGCTCTATCCACTGAGCCACACCAGCTAGGGCCGTCACCTCTTGATTTAACTGTCTCTTTAAGCCAAGTGTCACTCCTGATAGAGCTCTGCTCCTGGGATGGCACCCCAGAAGGCAGCCTTTGCCCAGGGCTCTGCCTTGCCCAGGGCTGTGCCTATCCCGTCTCTCTCCACAGTTTGGGCACACAGAATGTTTCCAAGTGAAAAATGGCTCATGCCACCCTCCGCCTGAAATATCCCCATGGATTTCCTCTGGAAAACCGACGAACCTAAGGTTTTGACAAGAGCTGATAGAATCTGCACCACCAACTCCTCCCATTTCCTTACCTTCCACGCTTCCTCGCAAAGAGGTGGTTTGGTCATTACCAAACTTCTTTTGGTTCCTCAGGTGACTCCTCTCTTGCCTCCTAGGCTTCTGAAATCCTCTTGCACCTTCTCCCCAGTCACCCCTGTCCCCTGGCTAACCCCTCCTCGAACGCAAGGTCCCAGCTAAATGGCAGTGCAGCGGGCAGACCTGCCCTGGTCATCTTCATCGCGAGGTAGTGTCAGCCTTGGTTTGATAGCTGCCTTCTCTGTTATCCCGAAACTTCCAAGAGAGCGGCAGCAGCGTCTGTCTTGTTTGCTTCTCTATCCCCATCACAGAGTCTGGAGAACATCATGAACGCTGGCTACACGTTGGTTGAAATTACTTTGGAAACTAAGCCGTGGAAAGACGATGGGCTGTTTGTGCCGGCAGGTTTTGGGTGCCTCTACGGCAGATCCGCGAACACACGGTGGAAGAGCATTATCTGTGGAAGTATGTTGTTGAGAATAAAGCAGTCATTCCAGCGCTGTCTCTGTTATTGCTCCTAAGGTACAACCCCTTCCCAAATACCGGGCTATAAAGTGTCCCTGGCTCAGCTTTGCCCTAGGTTTTGTAGAGTTATCTAGAAAATAGTGATGATAATACCTATCTGGCAAGGTGGTTAAGAAAATAGAGGTGATATATTTCACGTCCCTGGTATAGAATAGGTACTCAATGCATGGTAGCTATGGTTAAATAACAAAATAATAGATAAATGCATATGGGTGTGTGTGTGTGTGTGTGTGTGTGTGTGTGTGTGTGTACTCTTTCAAGACAATTTCTGTAATGGTGACACTGATGAATTTGGTAAGACACTCTAGTACAGCCGTGGGCAAACTACGGCCCATGGCCGGATCCGGCCCGTTCGGCTGTTCTATCCGGCCCGCGGAGCCGAAAGAGCGGAGGGTTCTCTTGCTCTCCACTCCGCTCCTTTACTTTGAATTTATATTAGTTCACACAAACACTCCATCCATGCTTTTGTTCCGGCCCTCCGGTCCAGTTTAAGAACCCATGGTGGCCCTCGAGTCAAAAAGTTTGCCCACCCCTGCTCTAGTATATAGAATTATTCTAGAGAGGACCCTCTGGCTGAGGTCTGAAAGGTTCTTGAAAAGCAAGCAGGCTGATTGAGGTGCACGGACAGAGTAATCCTCTCTCTAGCAGCAGGATATTTCAAAACCAGGGGTCTTCCGATGGGTCCACGGAACGCTGGGGTATTTCGAAATAGCTATGATTTCCTTGAAACTGAATGAAAACTGTGTGTGGGTGTAGATGTGTTTGTGTCTGTGCGCTATTCTGGAGAGATGGTTCCTAGTTTTCAATCGCTTCACAGAGGAACTGGGAAGAAGCAGCAGCAGCCAGGGATCGCTGCCGCGAGCTTTCCTCGAGAAATCTGGTGCTCTGGCAAAAAGCAAATGTTGGCGGCGTGGTGGCTGTGTCATCCGGCTGGCCAAAGCAATGCTTCCTGCTAAAGCAAAGATGAGAAACTTGGGGCCAAAATGATCTCAACTAAGTGGGTCCTCTCCAGCTGCCCAGCATGTGGGCTGCTCACACATGGTTGCTGCTGATTATTCTCATATCTTTACTGGCAAGGGAACTGCAGTGAAACCAGCTCAGAAAAGAATTATGTAGCTAATGTATTGGAAAACCCATACACGAGCCCCTATATACACTAACCATTTTATCCTGCTAACGAGTGACTGTGGATGGGATGTGGAGCGCACATTGAACAAGGCTGCGCCTAAGTCATTCATCTGCTAGGATTCGTAACGTATACATATTCCTATCCTGATCCAAAGGCTAGCGAGGCTCGCCATGTGTTGAAACAATTTATTTCAACACTTAATGCATCATCTCTCCTGTATTTCCACATGTTGTGTCATCACCATTTGACCTCAACCCATTGTTAAATATTTAATAGCACTGTTGGATAAACAATACAAAGTATAGTTTACTTTTGAACGCAGCATTTACATGAAAAAGGAAAAATAAGCCAATACCAGGCGGCAAAAGGTACAGCGTGAAGGTTAGAATACAGATCCTTCTGGTGGACAGGAAAGGAGCTGCAAAGGGAAAGGAAACTGTGGGAGGATGAATAAATCAGGGAGAGCAATGACTAATGAAAAGATGGCCATAACTCTCAGCAGAGAACAAAGGCAGAAAGCAAATGCCACCCAAATGTTGGCGCAACGGACACTCCATGTTTCCACCTCTCAGAACTTGAGCACGATGATAGATTGCTTTGAGTAGGAATCTATTCCCATGAAAACGATGAAATAATATTCAATAAAACACTGATCAGCGGAGGACCATTTTTAACATTCCCTACATGTAAAGCTCATAGTGACAGAAAGTATTCATTGGAGGAGTGACTATGGTCTAAGAGAATGCACACTGGAGATTCTGATGCGTTAGCACGCCACTCCTGGAAAGTGTGCTCAATACATTCTTTTTGACTGACCATAGACAATCACCCTGGGACACATCAGGACAAGTACAAGCCTGCACCAGGAAATCGTTATAACCCACAGAGCTCCTTTGAGATAAAAAGCTGGGGACTGCGTTTATGATCCTACTTCGACATGGTTTTCAGTGTCCCTCAAAATATAAAATGGGTCTACAGGCCATAGTTAAAAGGAATTTAAGAAAACCTAAGTAAATGGAAAGCTATACCATGTTCATGGTTTTGAACGCTTCATGCTGTCAAAATTTCAATTCTCCCCCAAATTGATCTATCCCTGCTATACCAGTAATCATCTCATAAAGCTATTTGTTTTTTAGAATTCAACAAGTGGATTCTAAAATATATATATACATACAACCAGAATACCCAAAGCAAACTTGAAAAAGAACAAATTGGAGGGATTGAATTACTCGAACTCATGACTTACTGTAAAAGTCACAGAAGTGAAGATAATGTGGTACTGGAACTGAATCAACCAACAGATCAATGGAACAGAACGGTGAAGCCAGAAGCAGATCCACGCTTCAGAAGCCGTTGGATTCCTGACACGGGCGCAAAGGCAAACGGCAAACTGGATTTGGGATGAATTCCCCTTTGAGGAAAGATGACTAGAAGCCCATCCGAAGAGGCCGAAGACGCAATGCAGCGTGTCTAACTGCCTTGGGAACTTTGGACCTTCGGAAACCTAACAGTTCATCTCGGGGGCAAGACAGACCTCAGACATGAGGTAGGATTTTGTCACATGAGGAAGTACAGATGAAAACACGGATGATCCAACAGCCGATGCGTCAACTACTGATGGCGATATTGAACAAGGCAAGCGCTTAGCAAAGAACTGATCGCTAATGGTGCACACCGCTGCTGCTCTGGGAAAGTTAACAGGAGGTAACAAACACGGATTGGTGAAAAGGCCATTATAGCACACCAGCGCCCCCTCCACCAGGACCGGCCCAGGGCGGCGGCTCTGACGTGGCTGACGGACATGTGATTTCAGTCGCGAAGTAATGGAACAAAACAGCCACTGTGGACTGGCTGTGGCTACCCTTTCACTGCGGTAGACAGTGTAACTGGAATTGGGGTTACAAGGGCTCAAGGTCACACCCTGATCAGTTACAACCAAATATATGAGTCGTTGGGATTGTCAAAGTGACCTAGACTATAGTAAACCATTTAGGTGTTGCCATCGATTCATTATAGCATTCCTATCCTGGGGCATACTTTGAATTTCTTACTAAGGTTTGTTAATGAAGTATGTTAAGCTTGAATATGCTGATCCAGTTAGTGTGACCTATCTTAGATGACTTCAGGAAACCCAAAATATTTCTAAGCTTGGAGGGGAAAATGAGGCAATAAAAGTGTCCCTCTGAAACAAGTAGTATCGGAAAGAAAGTTCTGTTCCTGATTGGCTGACTGCATACCACCGAGGCAACCTTGAAAACAGTAAGGTTCCAATAATCCATTCATTTTTCTCCGCGCTACACAGAAAACATATATTCTCATGGCTTTTTAAAGACACTTCCTCCCCGGGTGGTTTGGACAAAATCGATAAACATTGCTTTTACACACTCACATTTGTTAACGTTTTTGTTCTGCAGCAACTCAGCCGGGACAGACTCTCCCTCCACCCCTCCTCACATCCTCAGTCTCGCCTGTGCGGTTGCACAATGCCGATGGCCGTGACGCATTCCGTCGCTGTTTTTGTACCTAGAAGGACAGAACCTGATTTTTAAAAATGTCAGTCTATTTCTCAAGTGCTTAAATCCTGCTGTTTAATCAAGATTGAGTATTTGCATTTGAAAGTTCAGTATTCATTTTGCAAAACACCTAACTTCAAAAAAAGTTTGACATTGAATTTTTAAGGCAAAAAACGATAAGCTACTCAGTTCATGACTTTCCAATTTTCCGTGTGTAACTTTTTCAGGACTGAAATTTAACTGGGTCAGTTCTGGGCTCAAGCAATCATTTCGTATGACCTCACACGCCTTTCTTGGAATCATTGGCTAAACGCTAACATTTTAAATTTATAAACTTCTGAAGGAAGATAGCTGTTGAAGCTGACACACAAACACACACACACACACACACACACACACACACGAAACCAGTACTAGAACAGCCGTCTTTTTGTGCGCCGCCCAGAAAACCAGTGACCAAGTGTCCTCATCATTTACATTTACTTTCCTGGCAGAGCAGAAAGGAAAAGAAGAAGTCAAACTCAGAGGCATACAAGAGAAATGAAAGAAGGCATTTTTATGTTAAAACGTGCCCTTGCCATTTAGACATCGACACACCCAATATTGCACATCGGCGGGAGATGAAACAGTGCAAGGAACAGCAGCTGTTTTCTGTGACGTCACTGAGCAGGTGCGATGCCGGCTCATACCACAGAAATGGGGTGGCTCTCTGGCTGATGCCCGCGGGAGGCCCATATGGAGCCGGCACTGACCTGTGTCTCGGCTCCTCAGATTGGCCCCAAAATACCCCGGCGCCAACAAGAGTCCTGATGACCCGTCTGTGCCAATTTGCAGCAGACATTCTCCCAAACAGATCGATACTATCCAAGGGGCAGCTGGGAACCAGGATGACCCGGTGTCACTGGACAAACACCGCGCTGCTTATTCACAAGGGCAAGAGCCACACGGCACTTGTGTTTTCCACAATGTGTTTGTCAGTGACCTCAGCCCTGACCCGCAGAGCCACCCTCCGGGCGCGGGGTAACCCTGCGGTGGGTCGTGGGTCTGCTCTGATCCTGGCGGTCGCTCGGGGAGTGGAGGCTTTTGTTTTGTTTTGTTTTACATGCTTGCCTTACACTACCTTCACATTTTTTTTTAATTCTTTCTTTTTGCTTTGCTTTTCTTTTTTATGTCTTTATTGATTTCAGAGAGGAAAGGAGAGAGAGAGAGAGAGAGAGAGAGAGAGAGAGAGAAATATCAATGATGAGAGAGAATCATTGACTCGGCATTTTTGTACAATGACAGCCGCTGTGTCTGCTCAGGCCTCGCCTCGATAATTCCACCATGCCAGAGCAACTAGTCAATGCTGTCGATTCAGTCCAATGGCAGGCCCGAGTGTGCGGCATTGTGTAGACAAAATAGAAACCGTTTTTCACTTTCTACTCATCATACTGGAATTGTGTGGACACACCTTGGATGAAATGTATTCAGAAAAAATTTTAGGACACCAGTTATTCCTATGCATATAAACTGAAATAATTATGTGGATAAACCAAATACATTTGCTCAAACATCCAGATAAGTATTTTTTATTAAGCCCCCAAATTTGCCTCTTTTCTATTTTTTATTTAATCACATACTCTCCCCCCCCCAAAAAAAAGGTCTTATTGTACATATCTGTGTGCTCTTTTTATATTAATCTATATATTTATACTTACATATGTGCACATGCAAATGAACAAGAGTTAAATCTAATAAAAAGCATGATTGCATCACTATTATCATTGCTATAAGGTTACAAAATATGAGGAAATCATAGTCTTTAAACAATCTTCCCAAAAGTGCCGAGAATAGAACTATGGAATACAGTGTGGCCCTGCATTCCTCTAGGCACGGTGACTTCATATATGACGCAGCATGAGTACAATTTTAACGCTTTCGAATGGTACTAGGGCCAAGAATCTAATTAGAATTAGATTTTCCCAGCTTCCAGAGTCTAGAGCAGATTCAGGACCAATACATCCATTTAAACAGGGCCAAGTATAGCCCAGTCGACGCGGCTCAGCCGTTGACCCAGGAGGTCACGGTTGGATTCTGTGGTCAGGGCACATGCCCCGGTTGCGGGCTCCAGCCCCAGTGGGGAGCAGGCAGGAGGCAGCCCACCCATGACTCCCTCTCATCATG